>NC_079485.1:32064149-32671068 GCF_026230105.1 Diorhabda sublineata
CACTATTGTATGAAGGCATTGTCGGACAGTATTGTGTACTTATTTATACATAATACAGAATTCTATCAGATATTCTCTGAAAATATAAAGGAACGAAACAGTTGCTGTGCTATTCAAATACAACAATGTTTCAGGAGGAAAATATGTTTTCGGGAGACGTATTTATTTGCCATAGTTATTTTTCTAATATAACCACATTTATTTTTTATTCTGTGATACTGAAAGTACAACATTTTAGTCATTTCGAAAGTAAGCACGAAATATATAGTGTCACGTACTTCTCTTTATATTTTGACCCCTATTGAACATTTATATTTAATAGGGATGGTTTGCAGATTGGTTTTCCAATGAATTATCTTAACCATTTAGGAGGAAAGTAACCTCTAAAATAGAGTGAAAACTGTAATCAACTAATTCAATTAAATAAACTGATAAATAGATGATGATATTCTTTATTCAGGTCACTTACTTGCGAATTGACCAGCTTTTTTCGAAAAAACAAGTTATTTACAAAAATTATTTCAGTAAATCAATTTTTCGTATTCGAAAATATTTTTTATACACTCAGCAATTCAGTAGATGAGAAATATTTTTACTCAATTTGCAAAGAGCCCAAAAAACTTTTTGTCATTTTTCAAGGAAGTGTCTTCATTAACTATCTGCTTGTCAGTTGAATTTCCTTCTGAATCGATTGATGATTTTTTTGTTGGCAAAATTTGTTTATTTTTTCATATTTCGTCGGGTTAGAAATTATACATATACATATCAAAAATCCCCATATGATCGGAAAAAAAACAAATGAAAGAACATATCTTACATATTTTGAAACCTTTAATTCTTTAAAGGTCTACTGTTTTGTTGATATATACTAAATCCATATTGCTAGAGCTAGAGCTCCATATACTTTTCATAACATACAGTTTCCATCAATCTTTATTCAATTCAAAATCTTGAATTCATTTCTGTAGCAACCTTGATGAAAAGTAATAGTATCCCATTCTTTATTTATAAGGACTACAGTCCTAAATAGAGAACTTTGGTGATGAGACAATAAAGCAAAAAGTCCCAAACCTACTAGCATGTGGTGGAAGTTAATAGAAATCTATGGTGTAGAGGTATACAAGGTACGGTATGAAAATACAGTAAATTATTATTTCAAAAACAAAGTAAGAATTTCTGCAAAGTACTGACTTTACAAAGTAATTTACTTATTCCATGATTGGATCCATTTTCAGAATAGCTTTCATATGCTCTCGCAGTTTAATCAATGGTTAGGTCTATGCGTTTCCTGTCAGTACATTTTTATTTTCGTACGTCACATGATGCTAAATCTGATGAGATTAGATAGCAAAAACTAGCAAATCAGAGGTGATTTGTGTCTTAATGTGTGAATCTCATGAACCTCTAGGTTGTTAGTTAGTTAGTTAATCACTGGTTTTTTATTGAAACCTCTAAATTCATCTTCAAGACAAACGATTTGAAAACGTTTTTGAAGAAAGTTTTTTGAATAAATGTTTAATAATGAAGTTCGGATCTTCAGGAAGACAATTTTTCAATTCCAAGAAAACTGGAAAATGATTTTCATTTTGTTTATTTGTCAAGAATCTCTCTGGCACTTATTCATCACATTTAAAAATGTTTTATCGTTCTTCATGATTCATTTTCACTTTTAACTGGTTCATACTAATCATAAATAAATTTTAACACTTAGTGAGTGTTTTTAACAAGATTTTTCAAATTTGTAACAAAATTTCATGTTGATGTATAGATCACGATCCAACTGAAACGGGTTTAAGCTTGTAATTGCTTGTGTCAACACATATAAGAGTAATTGCCGCTATAAAAATTCTTTAACTGTATTTATTGGTCATTTATCGTAGATTCACGTTCCAACAAAATGTCATACATAATAAATATAAAAAAAAACAATCTTTGAAGTAAATCAAAGGATGCTAATCATGTATTTAACTCCTATGTACCCCCAGAGTCATTCCAAACACAGATACACAGATTTTTCTCAATATCCACATTTCAAAGACCAGTTTTTTCATGATTGCTTTGTTTAAAGTAGCTGCCTCCATTCCTTACAGAAGGATCTCGAGTATATGTAACATTTTATCACTGCGAGCAATTTCAATTCTTTTCATCTCTTCAGTGCTGTAATTTCTCGAATTAAAACAAGTCTCTAGATATTTGTATTTCTGTACTTTTTTAATGTGGTTATTTCCAATTTGTAACTGTGCATTGTGATGTTTCGTTTCCGAGAAGTGCATGTATTTAGTTTTTCTTTCAGTGTCTGTATAAATTCTTCATGACAGACTCTATCAAAAGCCTTCTCGTAATCAATAAAGATCGTATGAACTTTTCTGTTAACATAAAGGTAGCGTTGAATTAACATGTTAAAACTGAAAAGGGCATCCCGAGTACCAAGTCCAATCCTAAAACCAAACTGAGTGTCACTCTTCCAGTTTTCGATAAATTCTATTGTTTATAATTGGTTTGAGCGTGTGACTCATTAGTGATAAAGTCCGATATTCATGGCATTTTCAGGTATTTACTTTCTTGGGGATTGTCGTGAAAACTGATGTTAGAAAATCTGATAGCTATCTAGATACCCAACACACTACTCGTTTTTTACCCCGTCTAAGGCGCCCTCTAGGCGCGCAGTCTCGTTATTTAATAGCCAGACCTCGTATTTTTCGTTATTTCCGAGTATTTTTGTAATACAACCTATGAAATTTATTAATCTTTAACTAGACTGAAATTAATTTCTGTAATTTATCTTAACGCTTTATGCGAATTGCAGTAACAGTTTGTTCGAAAACTTGTAGCGGAATGACAAAAAAGGAGCGTAATTAGTTGTTGTTATTCTAGTAGATTCAAAAATAGAATAAACTGAATAATATATGAATCAGATGAATTAATAACTTCAGAAAGGATTTATGGAACTAATTTTGTTCTCTACTTTACTTATTAATAAATAAATGGTTTTAAAAAAAGTAATTTTGTACTTAGAAACTGATTTAAATGTGATGGAGTTGATGATTTTTTTGTTATTCAAATATGAAAGATTCCATCTTAAAATTGTGTTGGCGCCAAAGTGGTAATTTGCGAGAAAGAATAATACCTAAACAGTGACCTAAATACAAAATAGTTTATATTATTGAGTGATCTTTTCCTACTTCCACCCACAGACGACAAAATAATGTAGTTTATCGATTGTGAATAATATTAATGTTTATATCTCAGTTCCAAATTGCTAATTATTGTTTATTCAATGATGACTTCGAGGATTTCCCATCATTTTATGAATCTGTGGATAATCATGTGAAAATTAATCATTGAAGATACTGAAAAATCTGGATATCAGTCCACAGAAATATACCAGGAATTAAACAATGCGAGATAAACTTTTCTCTTGAAGCAAAATTAGGAAAAATACAAGACTTTAGCCGAGTACTTGATAGAAATCTATATTTGGTCTTAAGGATTCTTCTTGACACCTCGTGAGAATGCAAGAAAAAACACCGACAGCTGCAGATTTTGTAAGAAGCCTATGAAATCCCTGAACATATAATTTCTGCATCTTCCAAGAGAGCAAGCTAAGGTATTAGGATCGACGTACATCGAAAACGAAGAATATAATCGAAACCCACTAGCAACACGCTACTCCACGCCACCCCAGGCCGTGTGACGTCGGTTCACGTGGTACATTGTTGCGAACACATATGTAACACGCCACGCGACGACACGCCCATTTTATTTCATAATTTTGAACAAAAAAAAATCAGTAGCTTTTAGTACGTTATGGAGGACACTAGTAACTCGTTCAATGACTAAGAGGTATTGGAAGAATGTGCTGCTGCGAGTGTGGGAGAGAAAGTAGATTTTGTGTTCATAAAATCTATGAAAATCGTGAAAAACATGGTGTGGCGTGGCGTGGAGTGGAGTGTGGTGAGCTGAGTGTGTACGCAGAGAATTGAATTAAATAAAAAAAGGAAAAACATATTAGACAAGTGGCGTGGTGTGGCGTGGAGTGTAGCTAGTGGGTGGTTTCGAATTTTAACTATGAAACTGTGCATTTGAACAGAGCTTCCAACTTAATTCTAGTAAGGTGAAACAAAAAAGGAGTTTTTAAGTCTTTTTTTAATATACAAATACGTTAATTTTAATGGTTTGTGGTCAAATAAAGCCCCTCTCAAATCTGTGATATTTGGATACAGAAAAGTACAATTATTTATGAGGTTAGGTGAATTATTTATGAGGTTAGGTATATGGAAATTTTTCTTTTAGTATAGATGGCTTCTTAACAGAAGATATTGGAGGACCATCGTATTTCGTCAATATAAATTAACTGTCTTTATTCTTTATTTCATGAATTGCTATATAAAGCTTCTTGTTTAAAACTTTTTAGTTAGTTCATAATTCTCGCACTGTCACTTTTTAAACTTGAGAAAATCTTTCAATTCAGGAGGTATTTTGATCAATTTTGAAATTTTGTCTTTGCCCCAAATGTAAATGACAAATTTGAAACCTCGAATTCAAAGTTAATTTTCATGGCAGTATTGAAAATACCACTCATGATTTTTTGTATTATCGAAAGTATTTCAGTTGAATGCTCAGTATTTTCGTTCTTTTTTTTTCAATTAAAACAATATTTGATCCTCCTCTCAATGCCCTGTTTTTAATTGAAACAATAATTTTATTGGAAAACGAATCGTATGAATCCTTTATTTAGAAACCTCATTTCGCATACTTTCATTAGTTATCTACGTGAAAAATATTTTTCTCAATTTTTTTCACGACTAAACGTATGCAAAAATATTTGTATCAAAAACTAATAATGTACAATTTCCTCCTGAATTTCCATCAACTTTTCATGTTAAGGTTCATTTTTAATAATTTAATTAGAAGGAAAAATTAGAATTCTAGCTTTCCAGCAATTAGCATCAATTGATGTTGAGAGTTGGGTAGTTTTTATAGAGAGACGCCATAATTTGCTCATTCTAGAGCTTCTTACACATATCCTCTATTAATTAAAAAAAGTGATAAACTTTGAAAATGCTTCAAATTCTAATTAGTCAACACTTTAAATTCAACATTAATTTCATGATTTTGATCAGTTGTACATATTTTGCCTTATTATTCAGTTTCAGTCATTACTACAGACATTAGTAACCACCATGGTTATACGTAATAATTGAACGGTGATGAATCCCATATCATTTACACAGGTTTTCTAGGGAAGGTATTGTAATATTTTCTAACATGTGATGCTTAGTGAATTTCTCATTATACTAGCTGGCATTATGTGAAGTAGTTTTTTATTTTATTACAAAAATCAGTCTAATTCTATAGCAAATTTACTTGGAACAATCTTTGTTCTATCGCTTCGTTTTCAAATCTATTCAAAAATATCGGGAATAGCGTCTTATTCCCTTCTAAATATTCAGGACAAGATAACTGCTACAGAAATTTCTTTCTAAAGAAAACGTTTCATGCAATTTTTTAGTAAAATTATATTTTTGCACTTCTTCGTGGAAGGACTAGCAGATGCCGAGGTGACAACAAATCACCTAAATTAACTTCAAGCTTGTTAGCTAACGAAAGTCAGTTGTTTGAGAAAGTTCGTCTTAAATACCAAAGTTCACATCGGGAGGAAAAACCATTAAAAGCGAATCCCCAAAACATAATATTACAGAGGAAATGAATAAAACGATTTACGTTAGTTCGAACAAAGTTGATATTCTTTAAAATATTAACATCCGCACTTCTTCAGATCTTATTAAAAAATATCGTAATCAAGCAATTTTCTATTTAAATGTTATATTGGAGCATGCTTTTAGTAAACATTTCATCCAAAGTACGTTTTCCACTATGTTTATTGTATATATATTGTTGTCATTACTATAATCGTGATTTTATAATCTTGAATCATTGGGTGGTTTTGATTCACGCATTTCTCTTTAATTCGGTAAGGGTTGTGAACCAATATGTGTATATGTATTAGAAAGATATTTCCTTTCTAAATTTACAGAAAATTTGAACAAATTGTGGAGTTATGTTATGTTCCAAAGGATTATCAAACAAATGCAAATGAACTATTTAATATTGGGATTTTTAGAATATGGTAAAAGAATGTAATCACGTAATAAAGTTGCAAAGAGGAATTTTATGATTAACTAATTTTAATAACTTTGAAAGCGACTAATTTAGAATAGAATATGTCACTAGAACTCTTTTTGCTATTGGCGACGTCATTAAAAAAATGTTTCCTTCCATTAAAGCCTTTAGTGATGTTATTGACATAATAGTAAAATCATCTTTTATAAGCTTAAATATGAGGTCTATGAAGTAAGTTTCTGGATCATAGAAAAATAGTTTCCATTAGTGTGAGTTGTGACCCTTGAAAGAAGTGCTTTCCACTTTTCAAGCAGAATACTGCTCTATAAAGGCTCATTTCGAGGTCATAGAATGATTAAAGTAGAGTACTGCTCTACAAGGGCTCATTTTCGAGGCCTCAAAATAGTTCAAGCAGAGTACTGCTCTATAAGGGCTAATTATCGAGGCCACAGAATGATTAAAGCAGAGTACTGCTCTATAAGGGCTCATTATCGTGGCCTCAGAATAGTTCAAGCAGAGTACTGCTCTATAAGGGCTAATTATCGAGGCCACAGAATGATTAAAGCAGAGTACTGCTCTACAAGGGCTCATTTTAGAGAGGCCTCAGAATAGTTCAAGCAGAATTCTGCTCTATAAGGGCTAATTATCGAGGCCACAGAATGATTAAAGCAGAGTACTGCTCTATAAGGGTTCATTTTCGAGGCTTCAGAATGGTTCAAGTAGAGTACTGCTCTATAAGGGCTCATTTTCGAGGTTTCAGAATGATTAAAGCAGAGTACTGCTCTATAAGGGCTTATTTATGAGGTCTCAGAATAGAAAGTGAAAAATTACGATTTATGGTGAATTCCGAAAACTATGAAAGGTAGAGTTCGACCTAAAATTGAGTGTTTTGATGATGTTTTTACATTACGATTGGATGAAATTCGAGCAGTTTTCTTTTTTGATCATCAATTGATTAAGTCCATGCATTGTTTTTTCTTAATATTATTACAATTTATGGGACGTTTCTTGTCCAGCGAAAATTATTTCTTTCTACATAGATTGGTTCGTGGTTTTGATGCGAGCGGGAACACGCGTAAACGGTGAAGCTTCAAATAGATTGATTTAAGCTAGAAACACATAGTTATATACAATATAAGAACTAATTGATATTTCTCAGTAATTATAGAAGCACTACATATATAAGCGTATCATTTCAAGTATCGTAATTAAATTACGACTCACTTTTACTTTGAAAAAGAGTCTTTTCATGTCAAAATTAACCGATCAAATAAACGATTAATGTTTCGAACCATTTATCACAAGCGGTATCCAATTATTTTCTTATAACTGTGGCGTGGCGCTTGCTCAAAGCTGGAAAATATGTTTTCCTTGCTTCTCAATAACGATATTCTAATTTGGAATTTTTAAATTTGATTTATGCGACGTATTATGCAACCGAATTTGTTATCTACTTTATCAACACAAAGAATCGATACACAAAACATTGTACTCGAACATTTTGATAAATCTAACCAAATAGTTAATAGCGGCACACGGAAAGAAATATTTGTAATTCTGCTTTGCTTACTCTAATTGAATATCTTGACTCAAACATCATAATTGGCGCCAACTTTTGGGGGGGGGGGAATCCCCTTATTACTATTTATTCTAACTTGTTGTTTATAAAGGTACGTCCACACTGGAGAAACATGTAGCAGCTTATAGCAATTTCATGTTGCAACAAGTTGCTAAATGTTCTAATTCATCAAACATTGACATAAAACAAACTCTCCTCACTAGTGCAACAATGTTAATGAATGTTTGCACTTGTCAAATCTTAATTTCAGTTAAGTACAACATTCTGTCCACACTGATGTAGTTTTGTGACATGATAGAGGAAGACTTATTAAGTGCTACCGCGTATTTTCTAATTTTGTGTGGTGATTCTCGGAAACGAAAGCTTAAATGTTGAGTCCGTCCAAGTTTGAAGAAAAGGTGGACAGGAATTATTATCGGATTTAAAGAAAGATGACGTTTTATTAGAACTTCGAACCGATGGGTGCTTCAAAAATTTTTTACGCATGAGTAGTTCAGATATTGAATTTTTGCTGCGAAAAATTGCACCTGTGATCAGAAAAGCAGATAGAAAGGCTGCGATATTTTTTCCGCTCTCTATAAAACTGAGCCACCAAGTTACGGATTTTTCTTTTTGCTTCTTCCTGAGATAAGCACCCTACCGCTGAACAAACTGCTTTCCATGCATCATTTTATTTACATTTAACATTTTTAGGATTCCAAATACATGGATGTTGTCTATAATTGTCAATTAAATTTAAACAGTCTACTTAAACGCTATCACGTGGCAGTCTGTGTACTGTCTAGTCACTCAATTTGCAACAGGTCTCAACAAATGTTTCAATTCGTTTCATATTGTCCTTTGACCTTCACCGCTAAAAACGAATTTATGCAACATACTACAACTTATGTTGAATCGCAACACCAACTTTATGCAACGCAACACAACATATTCCAACAAATATAAACTTTTTATGTTGTAACAAGTCTTTGTTGTATTACGTTCTATGCAACCAGTTTAGTTTCTGCTTGTTTCGATTCGCTTGTACGATTTATTAGACGATTTTTTATTTGTGTTACTCATACTGTCATCAAAACGCTCGTTAAAACTTTATCTGTCGACCATAAATATGTATGAAAGAAATGGAAAGTTATTCATGAAATAAAGATGGTGTGGTATTTGGGCAGGTACAGTGAAAAATAAGCAGACATTCATCACTACAAGTGTCAAAAGGCCAAAGAAATCGATGTATGAAATCGTAGGCAAAGCAGTTTTATAATAGTTTCAATTTAAATTAGAGTTTTCCTATATCCGTAGAGCTAATTGAAAAGAAAGTATTAAAGTTCAGTCATATAATAAGACAAACTCTGAAGCAAGCACTGGCTGGATTTAAATTGAAGAAGCATATTAAGAAAGTATTGATGTGATTGATGAAGATTGTATTTAATGAAGAAGTAATGTGTTACCTCATTCATTAGATGGTTACGTTTTTAATGCAGTTGAAATATGGTTGTTTTAAAATGTTTCCCAAATAACACCTTAACTTTTGAAAACCGGAAATGCCATGGGGGTAAGAGTAGTAAACAGATATTGACATTGATGCTTCTTACAAATATGGATGGATTACAATAAATCAGATTATTTCTAATAGGTAAATGTGATGAATTTCGCTGGTTTCGAGGTCTTACTATGTGACTGAATTGGTTATTACAGCGCGACTCGTTAGGTACAACTTTTTCAGTACTTTCATTCCATCTCATTATTTATATCGATCTCTAAAATAAACATACTTCGTTTGTCTTTCTTTATTTTTTTCTAAACCAGGGCGATACAAAAATTGATGGCGACATTCCAATAGTTATTCTTGTTGTAAAGATCACTTTGAAACTTAGAAAATTACTGTGTTTCTGTTGTATAATAGTGAGAAACAAACGGAAAAGTTCGTCTTCAGACATAAATATGGAGAGCCCTAGAAAATATTGTCACGGAAAAGTGGCTTAGAAAGAGTAGGGCCAGAAAAATACGAGATATTTTTTAAAAGAATAAAATTCAAAAAACGGAAAATATACATTTGTATAAGTAACAAATAATATACAACAAATTTGCTATCATAGAAACGAGATTGTTTTTTAAATCGTATATATATTCATAGTTTACATCTGATAAACATGCCTCACATCTATTAAAAACAAAAAAAATCACTTTAAATATAAATTATTTCTACTTTCATGAGGGGCTGAATATTCTCTTTTTAAAAACCAACAGTAATCACCCATCATGGCCAAATCCCACCGTCCTTTATACCGAATTTCCATTGTACTAATATATTGGTGGAAACTTCCATCTTGCTCCCAAATTTTTGGGAAAAAACGTCAGATGGGAATGGAGGAGATGAATTTTCAATGACATTCGAGCACCAAGGGATTTGTAGATGTCTAGAAGTTGATCAACTAATTGTTGGTAGTTTGGATCCATATTGTTGCCTAAAAATCCCCTCACTACACTAACAAATACCTTCCATACTCTAAGTTCCTGTCTGGTGAGCTTTACTATTACAAAATAAAAATTGATGAAAGTTTTGTCGAAACGGACGTAGAAAAAATTTTGTGTGTGAAACTCGTAAGTAAAGTAACTTTTTTTTCACTCATCCTACTACTGAAAAAAAGTATTACTTTACTCACTTGTTGCATAAATAACTATTATTATCACATTATTTTCTTCACTTTTGTTTGTTTGTGAGTGAACTCATAATCTCGCGACATATTTTGTTCTGAATTTTTTAGTAGTCCAACAAATCATTTACTTGAACACGTACTTAAAAATAATATAGTTTTCATTTCTAATATTCTATTTTAATTTACCCACAATGATTAATTAAAATAAGCTCTATAATTTATACGTTGAGGCTTGATATGAAACCTTTTACATTTGACATATTATGTTTAGGATTAATTTTATTTTGATGATAGGTTAATTAATTTAAACGTAATAAAAAATATTTGAAAAAATCATGGTTTTATTATATTGTTTCTTTAGATTTATTACCTGCACTAACAAAGGAACATTTATATTGGATATCTGTTCGGTTGAATACGAGAAATTGATAAACTCATTATCCGCAGTTATTCTGTATTATCCAGGATAGGTAAAATTTCTCATACGGATTATTAGGGTTCATAGCTTTCCCCAGCCAAACACATAAATCGTAACTTCGTAAATTAGTTGCAAAATATTCACAAACACATCTACTGAAACGCTTTGTGTGTAGGCTACACAGTTGAGGAACTTATTTCACCAGCTTCTATTAGGCCTCCATTAATTTGCAATCATAATCATATCAACAAGAAATGAGAAACAAGCAGTTCAAGTAAGTTGACTATATAGACAGATTGATCAACTTATACTTCAGATTTGCTTAACATTTTCTTCTACGCAATTTATAGGGAGCTTCGTAGGGTTTAACTAGGTTCTACAAGGGAAACTTTTAAACAAAAATCTTAACAAAATCCACCCCATATTAAATAACATTATTATTTGAGGGTTGATTTCTCAACACCACAAGACTTTTGCTTTAGTCTAGCTTAGATACAACTTATCACTTATTTGATATATTTCATTGTGTATACAGGACAAATCCAAGATGTAATATAATGATAAATATTCTAAATGCCGTATATCAAGTTTCAGGGGCCATTTTTTCGGGCACGTTCTAGACCCAGATCATAATTTGTTGCTTATTTTTCACTTGATAATTGATTTGATATTCTGTTGCTTCAAGGTGGCTTTATCTAAAATTTCAAAACTCACCCCTACATGTCAATATTAAGTTACGGTAGCCAACTGCGATATCTATCTAATCTACGACAGTCGCTGTGCGAGACTCCGCTGCGACAATAGTTAGCTTAACGGCCTATTTAGCTTGCTCATTTTTTCTTAAGCGGAGGCAGCCTTTTCCTCTATCTCAAGCCTACAATCAGGCTTCATTTAGAAATTTAGAAAACCGCATCTCAAACTCTGGTATATGAATTTTTCACTGTTTTGTTTGAACCCGAACTTCATTTTTATCGGTCACATAAATGAAAGTTGCACATGATGAGCTATTTTATATCAACTGTTGTGCACCAAATTTACCGAGGACATCGTTTGAGCAACTAATTATAGCCCCGAGCAAATGGCTGCCGCAAATTAATATGACAGTAGCAAGGATAATTTTGAATGGGAATGAGAGTTCCGGAATGTTTCACATTAGACCATCTTGCAGCACCAAAATAGCAAGCGAAATATGCCGTCAAGTCTTCATACTAAACTATTCCGTTGCGGAAATCTCACACAGTGGTATCCGTAGCTTAATACCCAAGGAGTCAGGGATGGTTAGGCGTATAAAGTATTTTTGAGGGGTTTTCAAATTATACTTTGGAGAAACAAAATATGCCGCCCGGTTCATCTCGCTAGCTCATCCAAGATATCGCAGTTGGTAACCGTAACTTAATACTGCAAGTGGTTGCGAGGGTGAGCTCGACTAGTTTTTGGTTTTTGGAATTTTTTTATAAAACCACCTTGAAACTAACTCGTCTCGCTACTGAGATATCGCAGTTGGGTACCATAACTTAATACTTCAAATAACTCAAAAGAGAGTTATCAAGTTATACGGCCGGGGGTATTCCCGTGAAAAATGGATAATACCATATGAAAGCAACAAAATATTCCACCAGGCTTGTATCGCTAGCTTCCTCCGTTGCCGAGATGTTGTACTTGGCTACCCCAAGGCAACGAAATCAATAAGCAAGTTATAAATTAGCAAAAAATTATGAGCTGAGTCCGGAACTTGGCCTCCTAAATGATTCAATATACGTTTCTCCATGCCCTTTGTTGTGGGAACAGAAAAATACATTTAACTAATATTTTGGACATGAATATAAAAGAATAATTGAGATAATCGGATTGACAGGAGCACGATTTTTTTAATGTAAAATTTGATTTTTGTTATTTCCAATTTCCGCGAATAAAAATCTTAAATATGCTGTGACCTCATAAAACTCATTGTAGATTATAAATTATTTTAAAAATGTGAAAGTTTTTACTCTATGTAACTTTTTTGTGGAACTTTTTTTCGGATTACTGAACACAACGAAGTTATGAAACTCCGGAATATAGTGTATCGTCCTGTATATTAAATACGTTCAAGTATCTGGAAAATTCAAAGTGAACTTAAATGAAATAACGAAGTTTCAGTATCCAACAAAAAGAATCTAAAAATAAAACATCTGAATGAAATAAAAGTATCCATCCCTGTTGACATGAATGACAGGAAATGTTATTTCCCGAAAGACATCTCGATTATAAATAAGTATCTCATGAGAATTTCCATCTTAAAACCGAATGTTTGATAAATAACTTCGTAACAAGATTCCGAAACAGCATTTTCTTTTGTTTATCATCGATTATGTGAGATCGGTATTTTTTATTTATAATAAATTCATAGTGTTGGTATTATTTAATTAAATTTATATTTTAATTAGGTAGCTAAAGAGGCGTTTCCTAATTACCTGTCATGTATAATAAGGTGAAAATTGTTTCTTGTAATTTTCGTAAAGAAAATCGCTCTCAACTTGTCTTGAGACTTAACAAGCAATGATGAGTTCGAGATCCCATAAATTTACTTTACATAGACATTCCACTTGAAAATTAATTAAATTTTTTCAATGAATAGCGTGCTTTTTTAACTCGGATTATGGTTAGAATCAGAGATAATATTTCCAGCGGAAAGTATAGAAAAAATATTTAATAAAAAAATGTACCGTCGATTTTTTAAAATTTGGTAGGTTATCATTATCATTTACAACTCTTAAAACTGAATGTATTGTTGGTATTTAATTTCGGAAAAAAACTGATGTACGTTCCTTCCAAAATAGTTTAACAGTTCAATAATGTTCTTTTATGAATAGATTTGATTTGGAGCAGAAAAATAATACATTACTGTATAAAACCTTGGAGGGATCACTCCAATATTTTCTACTTTTCTCACGATTTCATCGACTGACGATAAAAGATTTGCTAGCAGTTTCTTCAGCCGTATCCGTATCTGACATTTTAAACATTGACCAATGACCATTAGCCAATAAATGCGCGAGGTGATCATGTTTCGATCACGCATTGAATGTTGTTTGGGTCGCTCTGTTTGTTGGATGGATTTAGTACAGACAACGGTCTGTGTGTTAACCACCGAGTCTTGGTTTATTAGTATTCAAACTGTGGTCGTCCAGTCATAATTTTTTTTAAAACTATATAGAATATTTTCTTATCGAATGACGCGATTGTGCAGCTTAATTATACACCATCTATTCTTATATCCAGAAAATAAATAATTGATAAAACTAATTTCGTTCTAAGATAATTCGAAAAACTTTCTAATGAATGTTACTCCATTAAACTCCACATAAACTGTTCTAAATCGTTTTTCTTCGTTTCGGTGGGTGCGGAAAAACAAAGAAATTAATCCAATTTAAAATATTCGTTTGGCAATTAACTTTTCCGAGATATATTCCGATTTAAAAATAATTCAAACTACTAGAAACTATTTATAGTAGACTGTGACTTTTAAATTTGTCAGGTGATTTTCTAATATCGAACTACCAAATACAAACAACCAAACTTTAGAGATTGCGGTATGGAATGTATGGATTAGAAGAACCATCTCAGTGTATTAAAAAATGTCCATTGAAAGTGCTTCACTAACAAGTGGGAAAAATCTAAAAATTATATTGAACTTGTAAAATACCTTCTGCCAAAAATTATAAAGTGCAATATGGAAATGAAGCTCCACTTCCTACATAGTCAGTTAGACAGGTTTCCGGAAAATTTAGGAAATATGAACTAGGAGCTGGAAAAGCGTATGCATCAGAACTCACGCGTCATGGAAAAGCGCTACCAGGATTTCTGGAATTCGAATACAATGTCATTTTTCAAGTCTACATATCAGATAAGAGCATTGAAACGAAGTTTTTTTATAACAAAATGATTAATTTTTATTCATAAAGTTTTTCTTAGTTAATACATGTTTCTCTCTGTTGTATACCTCAAAAACTAGAACTGATAAAAACTTCTAATTATATTTTTGAAAATAGCATATCATAATACTGTCAACAGAAAAAAAAACGGACACTTCATATTTGTTTTTGTGGATATTCTAGTCATTACAGAGAATATAGGGTCTAAATCCAAGATTAGTAAATACTATAGATAGAACTCAAATTTGATTTATTTGTCTATAAATAGTTTTTCGCACATTCAAACATCTTTAATTTATTAACCAATTCTTTCCTGTGATTAAAAGACATATTTTTTTTCATTTTGGATCAAAATAATGGTTCTTTGACACAGCCTGAGCTGATGCTTTGGTCAGAGAAGGCCGGAGCTTATGGTAAATTGCCGAAACGCTTGGGGTATCGAAGTCTACCATTCACGATGCACTCCGGCGTCTCCGGGAGACTGATAGCTACGATAGGAGGGCCTTCAGTGGGCGACCAAGGACAACAACACCAGTAGACGATCGATTCATTACGCTCTAGGTATTGAGAGACTCACATTTAACGACTCCTGAGGTTCGGAAAAGACTTGACATGGCTCGAAATACACGTGTCAGTGCATATACAGTGCAGCGGCGACCCGCAACAGTTCCCAACCACCTGGAAAGGCAACAAAGAGAAAGACGATTATTCAGTATTTTCATTGGATTCTGGAGCAATGAGGAACTGTTTTATTCACATGTGAGTCTCGATTTGGTCTATACCCCTAAGACGATCGAGACAGAGTGTGGAGACGACCAGGGGAGCGATTTTCTCAATGTACCATTCGTGATTCACGGCCTTTTGAAAGGAGATCAGTTAAGGTTCGGAGTGGAATTAATTTCCACGTTTGGACTGAACTGATTTTCATAAATAATGGAGATCTGACTGCTTGGAGGTACATCGAGGAAGTCCTTTTAGAGGCTGTGATCCCATTCGCTCCATTTATTGGTGAGCAATTCATTTCAATGCTCGTCCACATCCGCCACAATTGTTACCGAATACTTGGAGCAAGTGGGAATTACAATTCTGGACTGGCCTGCACGATCTCCCGATATGAATCCCATAGAGCATTTGGGGAGGCGTGCTCCTCTTCCTAGAGACTTAAATCAGCTCCAAATTGCTTTTTGAGTAGAATGGGATGGTATGCAGTAGGGTACGTCCAGAATTTAATTTCTTCGATGCCTCACAGGGTTAGAGCTCTTTACCGTAGCAGAGGGAGTAATAGCAGCTATTAGAATTACATAAATTGTTAGAAAACCATAAAAATGAAGAATAACGTTTTTCCAAAAATATGGTAATTTATTATTTTTTCTTTATTTTGTATTTTTTTTCAATAAAAATTATTCACTTTTGGCAGATTTTGTTAACATAACCTATAAATTAACCAATTGTGACCATACATTGAAAATATTAATATATATATATATATATATATATATATATATATATATATATATATATATATATATATATATATATAATATATATATATATATAATATATATATATAATATATATATATATATATATATATATATATATATATATATATATATAACAAAATTATAGTTTATGTCGTTAACAGTAGCTAAAATTTCTTCGACAACGGATGAATTGTAAACTAATGCACTGGATTTGTGTCCAGGGGTCTACGCATCTTCCTGTATTTTCGATAATGTCATGGAGCAAATTGAGTTTATTATCTGCAATTTATGTGTTGTGTATCTATAGCGAACAGGCCATAGTGCCATGTTCTAGTTCGTAAAACAAGGAAATTGCGATGGATGTAGTTAGTTCTGGATGGAAAAGCAGAAAGGGTAACCGCGTCGATTAATGTTTTTATGAAAATAATATATTATTACGAAAAAATAATTGGTCGTGCCTTAATATAATCAAAAACTTTCAGGACTACCACTAGGTAAATACAAAAAACGAAGTGAATAGCACAGCTTGGACTCTCTAGACAATATTAAGATTAGCAAAATGGAAGGGTAACAACAAAGAGGGAAATAAAATGATATGACAGCGGAGTTCATTTGCCCGAGGGATTTTACCTACACTGTGCATATGTTTCAACATGGAGATTTTACAAATGTATACGAGGTCTGGCTATTAAATGACGAGACTCCACGTCTAGAGGGCGCCCTAGGCGGGTTGGATAAAAAACGATTAGTGCATTGGGTATCTAGATATCTTTCTATGCACGTCCCGAAAAACGTTTCCGTCAAGGCCCCTCCACACTCTCGCGAGAACGCAAGAAACATATGAGAAATGCGAATGTGGAACCGATTCGCGTATTTTTCTCAAGTTTTCGCACTGTTCTCGTGAGAACAGGCGAGAAGATTTATTGACTTCACAATCGCATGTTTCTCAGTAACGAGCGAGTCGCCGAGTCATTCTTTTCTCATAATTATAATATGAAAATCACTGCAGCGTCCATCGTTATCGAGCGGAGAACTGAAGTGGAACTTTGTGAGAGTGTGTACCCAAAAGAAGTTCTTACTACGTTCTCGTGAAGATTCTCAGCGAGATTCTCGTGAGAGTGTGGGGGGGCCATCACTATTATAGTATTTGTGTAGAAGTGGTTTGAAACGAACGTGTTATTTTCTCCCCCAGTGTGACGAAAAACAGGAGCAACTATCAATCTCAAATATTTCGTTAAACTGAAAAAAACTTCCACTGAATGCTATAAATTGTTGCAAGAGGCGTATGGGGGCAATTCTCTATCTCTTGCGCGTGTTTTTGAGTGGTGTAAGCGGTTTAGTGAGTGCCTAGAGAAAACTGAAGATGACCAGCGCCCAGGTCGCCCTGTGACTGTTTCAACTCCGGAAACAGTCACCAAAATCAACCAAATTCTGCATGCAGATCGTCGAATAAGCATGCGGATGATTACCGAAGCTTTAAACACCGATAAAGAAACGGTTAGAAAAATTTTACACATGACAAAAGTCTGTGCGAAGTTGGTGCCAAAAAATCTAATTCCTGACCAAAAGCTCTTGGTTAGAAAGGGACCCGATTTGAGTCGATGGAAGCGGTAAAGCAAAAAGCGGCAGAGCTCCTAAAGACCTTCACCAAAGAAGACTTCGAGCACTGCTTCGATCAATGGAAAAACGTATGGAAATATGTGTGGCGAGGGATGGAGAGTATATTGAATGGGAGAATTCGAATGTAGAATAATTTTGATAATAAAACCCTTTTTCGTAACCAATATCGTTATTTAATATTCAGACCTCGTAAGTTTTGTTTAAAACAATATTTTTAGAAATACCACTTATTCACTTCTTTTCAATAGGTAGACGATTTAATTTTTAGGTCAAGATCTGATAATTAAATTATATTATTTTAAGTAGATACTTTGTAAGCTGTGCTTTGTTATAAGAGTGAAACATAGTGTATTATTTCTAACACTGCAATGTATCTCCTTTGAGAACAACGGATCTTTCATAAATGTAAAAAGCAGCAATTCTGAGCTTAAAAGGAAAAGGTTCCCGTGCGGGTTGTTTCTAACTTATTCTGTACTTCACATATGATGTGAATAAGTGAAATTTAACACTAACAAATATACCGGGTCATATGATAATGCTAATTGCTGCTTCTCAGAAATTATTTTAGAATTTTGTATTGACCACAGGGGAATGTAAAGAATATTTTTTAATTTCTATGTTACGGCCAATATACATTCTCAAGATAATCTCGCATGGAACCATTCATGACTCTCAAATGTTTTTTCATGATCTTCCAAGCTTTGTGTGAATATGAAGCGACCTTTATAGTTTTAAAGTGAGACTTTATTGAAGTCAGAATTCTCAAAATGTGGTTAATATTATTTGCTTTTGCATACCCTGTAGTTATCCCCATACTATAATAAATATAATAAATCGTCAGCTTTGAACGCGTTGAGAATATTTAACAAATATTAGCGTAAAAATTGACACTGAAAGTGGGTTAGAAATATCCTTGGAGAAAACGGGAGATTTGATAGTTGTCTACACAAATTCCGATCCTGATTTTTTTCTAATTTGGGATTATATTAAAAAAATATGAGCGATATTTATAACTGTATATATTATGAGGGATTTCATTCAACCTATCCCCCATATATCATACATCTAATCGATCTTTTATCGTATAAAGGTGCCAAAATGGAAACGTAAGATCGTCGGCGGTGAATGTTAAATGAAAGAGCTCGATATAGAAAGCAGAAAAAAAGTGGAATGACCACCAGAATTTATAGTGTCGTTTATCATTTTCGGATTAAAGGTGCTGTTACCTCGAATTCCGAATTATATATAGAGAATGTCTCATAAATAATGTCAGTTTTCAACGTTCACTTCGTTTATTAAATGCTATAGTTTCAACCCATCATTCAGTAATACATGGATAAAACAATTTTTAGGGCCTAGATACAGAAAATTATCACACTGTATTCTGAGCACCATCATTGGACTCAAATTTTTCTCACGCAATACTGGATGCGGTAGAAAGTCTCTTCGATTTTATACCGCGTAACTTTTGCACTATGTCGTCTAGAATTGTCTTGTACTTTCTGTACAACACCTGAAACAACTTTCCATGATATACCTCGACAACAAGACTTTCTGCTTTCTGGTAATTGTCCTTTGTCTAACCGCTGATTTTTCGTGTTCGGGTTATTTCAATATTCCACGCAGGTGGACAGACTAAGCGCGACCGATGTTCAAACATCAAATCCCCACTATTTGAACGAATAAACCAACGCTGTACCTTTCGCTGATTAACTGTGTCTTCCCCTTCAGTTTCGCATATTTTCCTTGTTCCAACTGCTGTTTGCTTTGAACTATTGCTTAGAAATTTATTATAAATCTGTATTTTGTCGTCAATAAACAAAGAGAAAATGATTAAAATATAGTAGAGCAATTTTACTTCATAATAAAAATAGATTATCCTCGAAAAAATATCTGGAAAACCTCTTTGGAAATTCCGGAAATATCCTTGAATAAATTGGAACATAAAATAAATAACTTACTTAATGGAAAGTACAGCGAAAAACTGCAAAGTCCAGAAGAGTAAACAAACAAAATGAAAAAACAATTGGGACTTTTTTCCGACTGTTCAAGGAAAGATGTATTCAAAATTATTCATGAATTCGGGTGTAATTATACAAATCGGTTTCTTTTTTGTGTGTATTCAATAAATAATTATCGTATCTTATTAATTGGACGATATTTAACAAGAAGATTGATTTAGTCACAGCTTTATATAAATAAGCCAGTTCCTAACTTATGGTATCACATGCGAGTAAACTAAAATTTTGAATCTCACCCCAATAATTGAAAAGATAGTAAGATTCAATGAGAATAACTACAAACCAATAAATAATGAAATAAAAAGATAAATGAACATATGAATACCATCAAGTACATCTCTACTTAGACCTACGTTTCTCTCATGAGCTTGGATGCTAAAAATTTTTCCCTTGTGGACTATTTTTTTGATCTATTTTTCCTGAAAATCAACGGGGCGAAACGGTTTATATTCTTATTTCCTCTCAGAGATATAAAGATTAGATATATTTTACAGTATACGGATATCAAAGTAAAGGCGTACGAACCTAGTACCTTCTCTTAGTTTACAATATAACAACTCACAAATTTAAAACGAGACAGAAATTCAATAGAATGGGGTAGTCAAGAGCTGACAGATTTATATTTTTCACGCCTGCTCACGTTCTTTATATTTTTAACACCAATTTGAGGAGAATAATTGATATTTTTAAGAATAAAATTATGATATGACAGCCATTAATCTCGTGAAATTGAACGCCTAACAAAGCGAATTAGTCGTGTTTTCTATTGTTGTAGTATTGTTCATATGCATTCATTCCATTCCTGTGGACAACATTTACATTAAATACGTTTATCATACAGATTTAGTATGTACAAGGATGGTCCCAGAAGTACCAAAAAATTCGGAAAACGTAATCTCTTTTCAGTGATATTCAATAAGTTCGATACCCTTTTTATAAGAATCGTCCAGCTCCTTAATTAACTGCCGATATGACCTCTTCATTGATGGAAAATCTTTGATCACCTAATCATTAGTCTGAGAACAGAAAACAATCCGAGAGGGATGAATCTGGCTTATAGGATGCTTGAGATAGCAATTCAAGTATCAATTCACCTTCTCCTGATGACACAACACTTTCTTCTTAGCCAATGATTAATTTCTTCACTAGAACATTGGAATAAGTTCGCATAATACTCGCCGTTGATAGTTTTTCATTTTTCAAGATAGTCAATGGAAATTATCCCACGCGCATCCCAGAAAACCGAAGCCATGACCATGGCTGCATATGTTCTGGTCTTTTACTTCATTGGAGCCGGTTATCTCTTTTCAGTTCAATGTTTTAATTGTTCTTTTGTTTCGGGTGTGAAGTGATGGACCCAAGTTTCATCCATGGTTATGAAACAGCGCAAATATTTGGATTTGTCTTTGTGAAAAATTACCAAACATACTAAGCAACGTGGCGTCTTCAAACTTGAAACATATACTGTATAAATTATGTACTTTCTAATACAGTGGGATTTATGTAGCAACTGCCGCCATCTCTAGGACAGGTCAGGTTTTTCTGGGACCATCCTCGTAGTACAGTCCATGAGCTCTTGGCCTCATGTAGTAAATAGAGTGCGTGCTTAAAAATGTTTATTACAAGTCTCAACAAGCTTTACACAAAGTCTGAACTTGCTACTTCCATTCATTACACTAAAGTAGAGCTCCAACAACCATTCAGTCAATTTGTACTGAAAAATTTCTCAAATTGACTCTCGCGCTGTTATGAAATTTCAACTAAAGAAGGATTAATACCAACACAAATAGAATGTTGTGAGCGATTTTTAGAGCAATGGCGCGAGGACCAAAAAAACGGATAAATTCTAAGAGGTGATGTAACTATGAGTTTTTAATATGATTCGATATCTAAAAGAGTTTCCATGAAGTGGCATCGGAAAGGAGAGCTCGTGCCAAAAAAAGCGAGGATCACGAATAGTACCAAAAAAGTAATGGCTACAATATTTGGTACTGCAAGAATATCCATTTTATTGACTTCAAGAAACCGAGTACAACAGTGAACGCGTTATATTATTTTGGCTTACTAAAGCAGTTGTGTCAAAAATTTATCGAAAAAAACGCGGCAAAATTAGCCGTACGCTTGCTTCGAGACAATGCTCTAGTCCAGACTGCTGCGCTTTCCACTATACACGAATATGGCTTCACACCTGATCTGGCTTTAGAAAAAAACAATTCATAACGTAAAATTTTGACATATGACATCAGAAATATATAAACCGCCCTCATATATACTGACCTCTAAGAAATCTTATTAGAATATTTATGAATAATACTAGTAGAAACCTGCTGATTAAGAACAAGGTAGTGTTCACGAGAACATGTCTAACATATCATTAAATGTATTCAAATCAATTGTTTGGCATCTTCCTAGACAATTTTGGTCATAAATCCTTCACTAGACACATTTTTCTACATCAATCTTGCTCACAAGATTTTTCTTAAATGCCTAAACCTTCTTTGAAAGTGGGAAATATTTACTAACTTTTCGATACAGCTTCAGATTTTTTTTAATTTTTGAATCCAAAGTTATACCTACATTGTACTTATATCATGAATTATTTTGTTGAGCTTAGCATTGGAGAATTTAATTCCCTAAATGATACGGATGAAGGGAGACATTGTCGTGTGGGTTTAAGATTTTAAAAATTCATATGATACTGGCTTTAGCTTGATTCTAATGATTTCTCTTTTCACAAAGCTCCATTTCAGATTACCAGTTTTACTATAAATACTATAAAACTTTATTCATCATAAAAACTAATGGGGATTTTATCCTAATCGAATACTTTCTGTTTTGTTTATAAAAAAAAAACTTATTAAAGTAAATGAAGTATGAAAACGCAAATTTTCCGCCCTCATTAGATTTCGCTAAAACGAAGCAAGGCAATCAATTTACCGCAAATTCCATTTGATCAATAAACCATATTAATTGAAAGGTGTGGGCGCGGTCATATTTCCTTATATTGCAGCATAAACAGCAATAATACAAACTTGAATCTATCCTGTTATCCCCGATAACAAAATCTCATTTTAGTGCGAAATTAGAAATTGCGAAGCACGTTTAGGATGTACAGTTTGGAGTACTATAGTACCACTAAATGATAAGATAAAGCAGAATCTCCATGTCAGTATAGATCGCAGTTGTACGAGATGATTTTCTTGTGAGACAAAACAAGACTCGAAGTCTTATCTCAAATCTTGCGCATGTCTACCAAATATCAATCACCTCCATCATCAATATCAAAATTAAAATAAAATCAATGTAGAAGGCTGTTTTAACATAAAAAATTAGTTTTTCCATAGTTTTTACTTAAAATTATGTAGTGGCTATCAGTCGAATTATTCGTGGTTGTATCAAAATTTGAAAAATAAAGCTGCAAAATTTACTTGAAATATTTAAGTCTTTTTTATTATCGCAAGCTTTTCAAAAATTCTCTTTTTCGTGTATTAGATTCAGTTTCAAGAATTTTTGAATCTTTATAGATGAATTCATGTTTTTTTTGATATTTCATGGTTCGTTAATGCAGTATTATTTTTTTATCGTATTGATGACCTTTTAATCTATTTTATAAATTCTGAGATGTCTGCCCTATGCAGACAGCGTCACAATTAGTGCAAGGCACTTGATATATAATATTATTTCTACTGTTTCTTGGTGTTTTAGATTTTAATTATTGAAATAATTCGTATAAAGTATACATATGGTAAGAAGAAATGATTTACAATTTGACTTTTCGTATTTCAATTGATTGTAGTATCTGTTTATGTCTTTCTTGAATATGTTTTTTATCTTAAGAATTGGATTGTTCATTCATGTTTTAAATTTATTTTTTTTTTGCAAGATAGTCATTTAGAAGGAAAATCAAAATACATCAAAATATAAAACATTTTTCCTTACCTTACAAGAAAATAATTATTAGGAAAGAAGAAAAAAAAATAAATAACATATTCAAGAAAAAGATACTATAATCAATTAAGAAACGAAACTTTCCTAACAACTATAAGTTATAAAGCACATAATCTATTATCCAAATATTTCACTAAATTAAAATCTAAAACACCGAAAAACAAAAGAAGAAATATTATATATTAAGTACCTTGTACTAATTGTGACGCTGTCTACATAGGGCAGACATCTCAGTATTTAGAAAATAGATTTAAAAGGTCATCAATGCGATAAAAACAATAAAACTGCATTTACGAATGATGATATATCAAAAAAACATTAATTCAATTATGAAAATTGAAAAATTCTTAAAACGGAGTCTAATACACGAAAAAGAGAATTTTTAGAAATTGTTCACTATGAATGATAAAAAAAACCTAAATAATTTAAGTAAAATTTATAGTTCTATTTTTCAAATTTTGATACAACTACGAATAATTTTGAGACGTAAAAACTAAGGATAAAAACATTTTGATTTTATTGTCATTTTGATATTCATGATGTAGGTGATCAATTGATTAATAGAAATACGCAAATTGTAACTGTCAACTCATATTTTTATGAATATGATGATACAATATACATATAAATTTTTGTAGAAAAAAAATTAAGAGTACAATCAAGTATTTTCTGTGGATAAAAATGCTTTTTCTATAGAAATATTGGTACAAAAGCAACTGTTAACTTTGAGGATATTTGGTTTCATATATATATATATATATATATATATATATATATATATATATATATATATACCTTCCTTTTTTGATAAATTTAATAATTTTTTTCTGACTGCGAAAAAAATATTTCCCAATAATCATATTAGCAATCAATGTAACTTGTTCTATCTGACTATCAAAAATGCTTTTGACGAAGTTGTTTCAAACATTGTTGTATTTGCAAAGACAATTCAGGTATAATTATAAACATTATATAAAAATTCGATTTGCCTGAAGACGATTTCATCCTGCTTTTCATTTTCAACGTTCACTTAAAAACTACTAACTGCACGATCACTACTTAATGATCCAAAAAATATTTATTACTTCTTCCTTATTTATGTTCACAAAAAGTTCATATTTCCGAATTCAAGTAATTTCAATCTCCAATCATGTTTTTGCTATGGTTATTTTTTGATTCGATGTTTTTGTTTGTAGAGCTTTCAGAACCGATTTTTGAAATTTGAATTAATGTAATTCAATACTTTCTGTACCATATTAAGTGTTAAAAGTCTTTCTTTCATACAAATCCTTCAAATCACAATGTCGGGCTGAACATAATTAAAACCCTCAGCCACCTTTAATGGGCTCCAAAGAAACTATACTGATAAGAGTTTATAGAGCTCTCATAATCTCAAAACTTGATTATGGTTGTTTTATCTATATGTCCGCTTTCAAGTCTAAAACTGACTTATTGAACTCTGTACAGAACTTTTGCTTTGCAGCCTTTCATTCAAGCCCCGCCGCCAGTGTCAATGTTGAAGCTAATTAAGCCACCACTGTCCTTAAGACGACAATCTCTTCTCCTGTCATATGCTGCTAAAGTATCTTCCAATCCTTCTAATCCTGTCCATTCGCTACTTACCACCACGTCCGTACCTACTAACTCACGAACAATTGTAAATTCTATTTCTCATTACATAACATCTATCCATCTACTTCTCACATGCTTACAACTTTTTGAGTAGAAGAGAAGCTGTGCAAATAAGAAGACTCCGCATCAACCACAGCTATTTGATGTCGTCCTGTCTGCCAAAGTTGTCACGTTCCTGTGTCTGTTAAGCACATCCTCACTGATTGAAGAGAATACTCTACCACATACCAGCAGTTTGATATGAAAACCAACCTCAAGAAAACATTTAACTGCCCAAAGGAAATGAAGAAACTCATAGTTTCTTAAAGCTACCAAGCTGTATGAGAAAATATGAAAATTTACGTATTGTAATAGATTTTGTAACAGTCCTTTATTCAACTTATATATCTTGTGAATGTTTTTGTGTGACAATGATCAATCAGCGCTGTCGAGGCACGATAAACTGAAATAAAAAAAAAATCACAATGTGAAATTTTGAACAAACAAAAAAAAACACGAGGCTTAGATGAAAATAACGTGATAAGAACAGGTCATCCTGAGTAGTTAAGATTAGAAAGGTCTACTGAATTATCGATTTTATAGAACCTACGTTTAAGAACTCACTCAAATTAAATGTTTCCATTATATTTTAGATCTATATTTGAAAAATCCATTTCCTGGAGGTATTCCGCATTGTCTTTAAATTCTAATTCATAGTCTACATCGATATTTCTCAATTTCCTTTAGCAAAGGATTTCCACCTGATATAATTTGGACGAAAACCGAACACGATAGAACTCTGACATTTATAAAATACTTATAATCTTGTATGTGGGTTAGCGTAATTCGTTGCCTGAGTACAACATGAATTTATACGTTTGGAATAATTCGCGATAATTAATTAAGGTACAGCTACTAACCAAGTACTGATCGTGTCTTCTAAAACAAATTGTTACTTGGCAAATCGCTTTCACGTTCATTCAGTGGCGTAGCGCCTTCCAAAGATCTTTTAATGTGATCCCTTAATTGTTCTAAACAAAACGTATTTGGGGCATCGTAAGTACGATCATGGGATCGTTGTATTTTGGGAGCATGCGGATAAGTATTCGACCACGGGTTTTCATGGCTGAAGAATATTCGCGAGTGGAGCTGGTTTTAACTCTCAGACGCTGGTAAGAAGGGCCAGAGACACAAATTACTTTGCTGGCGTTATCGTTAGAAGAGGACACACACATGGTCATGCGAGTTTCCACGAAATGTTTTCTAAACATTCGGCAGAAAAAATAACAAATCAAACTAAGTATTCACGTAACCTGTTTTGAATTAATTTACAAAATTTTTAATTCGAATCGTATAGCGTTCAAACTAAAGCAGGTACCAAACGATGTGTCCAATGCTTCTAACGTTGGATAGAAAGTACCCAATAATGTAACGAAGTTGGAACCAACGATTTTTGTACAACTACACACACTTCTCCTCCTCTTGCACGTGTATGCTGTTGATTACTTTTTTGCCACGTTTCCATTTCTTTGGGTGAGTTTTCAACCTTTGTCCAATATTCAGTCGTACGTTGGAAGGTGAATGTTGGCGCACAAATTGGACGCATCGTATAGTTGCATCACTGCATTCAGAGTTCCTTCCAATGGCCAGCCTTTCGTTGGAACACGAATGCTAGCGCAAACGTTGTAGTATCGGCTTAAACAAATTTGTACTGTATTAAATGTTCAATTTCTTTATCAAAAAAAAGGAAGCCTCAATATTCAATATTCATCGTATTCTATAGTTTCAACCCAACGTTCAGCAAAGTCTTTGAGACCTTGGTAAAACCATTCTTTGGGATTAGATGCATTTTCAACATGCTACGGATCCGAATAAATAGTAATCTGACGGTGCGAGGTCCGGACTAAATGCTGGAGTTCAACGCCACCGAGTTCTTCAATCTTATTCCCCGTAACTTTCGCAGTATGGTGACTGGATATTCCTTAGATAAGACCTAATACATTCCTAGGTACTAGGTTGATTTTCTACTACTTTCGTTCTAATTCCAGTATCCTACACAGGTGGATAACCTGAGCACGAACGATCCTGCTGTACCGTTCGCTGATTAACTGTGTCTTCCCCTTCAATTTTACATATTTTCTTTACTGTCTCTTTTATTTCCAAGAATGTGCACTAATTTCATACTTATTGCACTAAAATGAAGTAAATCAATTGTACTCTGTACTGTAGAATAAGACATGTAGGTGTATGAATGCGATATTACTCTGTATTATGTGGTAGATTTCACAAACACCATGTATATTATATACGTAGATAAATTTGTATTCACTTATATCATTGAAGTATTTATGATTATTTGAAATATGAATGATTCGAAATTCAGGACAATTCTAAAAAAAGAAAAAAGTTCATGCCTGCCCATAAATAACTGCATAATTCATCTCGAAGCCTGTTCCTCTGGATGATTGATGAGGATCTACATAACTTGACGAATCTGTGGCGTTCAATCAAGTTTTTGAACAGTAGAAACTTCTGAAAAACGTGAATGAGAAGAGGCGTTTAATTTTTAGATAGACACGATTTTAAGTTTGAAAGAAAATAAAGTATTTTTAAATAATTTTATTGTCATTCCGACAAGACCGTATTCGAAAAAGCAATTATAATTTTTCTAACTTTCTAATTAATAAAGCAGCATTTGTTGAAATTTATTTTCAAAGTATTATGGTATTAATCGAAAATATAATAATTTCGATTTACTATACAATAAACAATTTTTGAATCAACATTCAATAATTGCGGGACTGCAAACAAATATATCTCGAATTTCCTGGAGACTGGATTTGTTACTTAAAAAAATTACACTTAAGGTGCGTCTCTATTGAATAAACAATGGGGAAACAAGTTTGTCAAACACGTTGATTAAAGTGCAGTTTTAACAAACATTTCTTATTTCAACGAACAATTGTTTGACAAACATTTTCAACAAACATTTTCAACAAACATTTTCAACAAACATTTTCAACAAACATTTTCAACAAACATTTTCACCAAACAATTGCGATTCGGCATGAAACATTAGTCAGTTAGGTTTTGTCGAAGAAGACCGTCGTCTGGCCTGCAGCTTATATTTTAATGGAAGAACCTCGTTCTCGTCGATGGCGTTATGAATATAGTGGTGATGATTTCCGAAATGATAAATAGTAATTTGATAATTTGATATGAACCATAAAGGTTAGTCAATTTTGAAACCACATAATGAACTAAACTGTGTCAACGGTGAATCTCTGAACACGTCAATATATTCCTCCATTTCATATTAAAATAATAAATTATTGATATTGTTTTTTAAAACACAAAGTCTCTTTGGATTTTTTGTTTTCCTTAATCTGATGTAAGCTTCTTCTGAAGCTTGCCTCTTGCTAGGCTTCTTATTAGAATTCTCGACGGCATGCTACATCCCACTTGACTGTCGCTATTTTCCAATTGGACTGATACAACGCTGAAAAACGTTTCCCGGGGTGCTGATTTGTCGGCCAAAAAATTAAAATAAGTTAATCCCCACCAATGCTTCTTTATTCTGTGGCCCCCCTCCCGGACTTACAATTTGTTACTAGTAACTTTTTGTCTCGTCTAAATTGCACTACAATATTTCTTTTAATCTCGGTGACATTACTACACCTAAATCTTTTGCAATGTCATCTAATGCATCTCTTCTTTTGATTTTGTTTTTATAATCACCATTATTAAGGTCCCATAATAAAGGTTTGCCATCGTAAACGTTAATTAACCTTATCAAATTCTCCTGGCTCCGAAACTCTTCACTTATTTTGCGGCAAAACCACATACACACTTTTCTACTGAATATTTTCAATAAAAAAATACAAATAATAATGTTTATATTCAAAAATTACGCCGAAAAAACACTAAACAGGTGGTAGGGGAAATCACTAACAAACAATGTTCGGTCTAGGACGGGAACATTCTAGACAAACAAAAACGGCGGCCCCTTTTCCTTCCATACATGAAATGTTTGTTGCGATAGCGTCCACACCAAAAACACCGGGGAACATTGTTTGTCAAACAAAAAAGTTTGTCGAAATTTTCGACAAATGTTTGGCAAACAATGTTTGTCCATTGTTTGTCCAGTGGGGACGCGGATTTAGAAAATCACGTAAAACAACTATAACTAAATATTGCTGGTTATATAAAGGAACATGTTGATACAGAAAGACATATTTATAGAACAAAAATATACTGTTGAACTATTTTTCTACATAATGTTATAGCCACAAGTTTCTTCTTCTTCGTAGAAGGTTGCTTCTCTTGTTTTCAATAATGTGGCAAAATATTCTTTCACTTTTTCATCATGCACCAAGGAAAGATTTTAGGTCTAAATATGTCCCAATCAGGTCCTGTAGAAGTTTTTGTGGTCATTATTATCACTGATGAAACACTTTTTGACAGTAATCCTCGACGAAATTTTTTAATAATCTCGCAATGAATATATATATATATATATATATATATATATATATATATATGGTGGCTAAACACCCCAGATGGGGTAACGCCGCTCTTACGAGCTTTCTAGATCTTTTTTTTTCTTTGTTTCGGGGTAGATCAGTCCCCATTCTCTTCTGTTTATATCTTGTGGCACATATCCTGCCAGGCTCGTCTATCTTTCGTTTTTTCTTGCCAGTTCCACATCCCAATTCTCTTAAGGTCGTCTTTTACCTCTTGCCACCATGTAGACCTTGGTCTTCCTCTTCTTCTAGCACTTCCAGTGGTCCAATCTAATATTGAGTACGCTACTGTTTCCTCTCCTGCTCTCCATACATGTTCCAGCTGTTCCAGCATGTTGTTTAATTTTTCTTACTATGTCCTCTTTAATTTCTTGTACTATTCCATGGTTCATTCTTCTTCGGTACTCATTTTCTGTTAGTTTTACTGGTCCTAATATTGTTCTTAATATTTTTCTCTCAACAATTCTTAAGTCTTCTTCTTGCTTTTTTGTCATAATCATAGTTTCTGCAGCATACATCATGACCGGTCTAATAACTGTTTTATATACGTTTACTTATTGGTGTTGTATTATGCTCAATTTTCATCCCCCGTGACTATCCAATGAAGAAAATCACTGTAGCGTGTCACAAACTATGCACAAAAATTTTGGGTAATTTACGTGAGTGAATTTCAGTTTTCCAAAAACAATGTCATGAATTAGCGATTGAGATTTGAAACAATTCTATAGTAAGAGCACTAATTGTGCTTAAGCTTCTCTTAACTTGCGTTAACCAGTTCATCAGTAACCAAAGACGAGCGTCCACATTGTTCTTCATTGTGCACCTTTTCGTTCTTTAAACTGTCGTACCAATCCTCTGATCATTGAATACTCATAATATTTTGTTAATAAACCTCTCCGATATTTTCATTTTTTTGTTGTATTTAAAAAGTGATTTTTGGCTGGTATCTTTTTGACAACACTGTTTTTGACAGATCACGCGAGAATCGTGTCTTGTGTCATTGTCAAACTCGTTCAGTTTGGTCTTTAATTTAATCCTAAATCGACTTACGAACGAACAATGCTAGCAAAATTTTGAATTTTACTACCAAAATTCATGCTCGGTTAAGAGAGTGCATCTCGCATTTCATTCATTTTATGGGCAGTTTGGTCGGCCTACTGAGGGAACTATTCGGAAGTTTGAAACTTTAAACCACTATCAAGCAAACGTAGAGTGAGGACCGAAGAAAATATTGCGGCTGTATTACTGATGATCGTGAAATGTTGATTCGCTGCCGTTCGCCGTTCCTCCAAATTTTGCAAAAAGATTTAGGTCTAAAACCTCATAAGATACGGCTGGTGCAAGAATTGAAGCCACACGATCTCCAACAACGTTTAACATTTGGTGAATGGACGCTGGCAAACTTGTATGGAGATCCACTTTTGTGTTCAACGACGAAGCTCATTTCTGATTGAATGGATACGTCAACAAGCAAAATTGCCGCATCTGGAGAAAAAACCAGCCAGAAGCATTGCAAAAGTTACCAATGCTTCCTAAAAAATTCATTGTTTGGTGTGGATTATGAGCCGGTGGTATCATCTTCAAAAGCGACGTTACTGTGAATGGCAAGCGCTACCGTGTAATGATTGACAATTCTTTTTTGACCAAAATAGAAGAATTGGACATGCCTGACATGTGGTTTTAAAGACGGTGCCACATGGCACACGGAACGCGAAACAATGGCCAAAATTCAGAGCCGCCTTCGGTGAACAGTTTGGGTCTCGTCAATTGGCCGCCTTGATCGTATGATTTAACGCCTTTGGAGGCCATGTTAAGGCTACAGGGATAAACCGGCAACGACTGACGCACCGGAAGCCAATATTGAAGCATTTATTCGTGAAATATCGGCCGTTATATTGGAGAAAGTGTGCCAAAATTGGACCTTGCGCATGGGCTATCTAAAGCGAAACCGCGGCCAATATTTGCATCAAATCATCTTCAAACATTAAATTATATTGATCGTTCTATCGATTCCAATAAAGGTTTTATCAATTTTTTCATATTTTTTGTCGTTATTTTTTTACAAAATTAGATCCTATACCCCTTAAAAAATCACTGATTAGAAAATGAAGCACAAATCTGATTTCACAAGCAACGGCATTTTCATTTAAGCACTACAAAGAGCAGGTCGGCAGCAGTGAAAATGGTGCACATTTCTTCTGCTTGAGTCTGCGGTCGGCGGGTTAGGGCACGTTTATCAGTTGCAATGTTTCACTGAGTTTTTCTTCTATATTTTATACACAAGTTTAGCAACTGGCGTATAAGAAATGTTGGCAATAGTGATAAATAAATATAACAGACTTGATTGGCTGCGTATTCTTTCCATAGACCAATAAACAATTTCATGCAAACTCTTGTTCATGAATCAATAATTTTTTGTTAGTTACTGTTGGTTACTCATTGGATAATGATGACTATTTTGATCTTTTAGAATTCCTTCAACACGAAAGAAGGCCTTAAGTAGTAAGGTAAAGAGTGAATGATATTGAGAAATATAATGAATACGATTTTCATGCTAGATTCTATCAGTTTTTTTACTTTCTTTTATATTCTTCTGCTTGATAGTAAATCTCAACTGTAAATTTTTCTTTCTGAGAGCAAAATTGCTGCCTCGCTTCTCAGTGTTAGAATTTTGCATTTCTTTTAAATAAATTTCCTCACAAGAAACTAGTAAAAATTGCCAAAGCTCACGTAGACCGGAAACGAAATATATTTCACAAACAATATTTTTTAGATTCAGATGTCAATCATCAAATTGCTATTCTACGGGCTATCTTCCAGTTAACAGGTTTATCTGTCAGTTGAAAGTGAAAGATAACTATCTTACAATTTAACCAACAGATTAAAGTTATCCTGTTGTCGATAATACCAATTTTTAATAATAATTGATAAACCAGGCCTTAATTAAATGAACTGTGGTATTCTAGAAATAGAAATATATTGCTGAAGACGCTGACAATTTTACTAACCAGAAACATCCGCATAAAAGTGTATTAAAGAGCGATTAAGATGTAGCGGGATATTTTTCTTACTTATTTAAGGCCAATTTTACAACCTAAGGTAAAACTGGAGATTGAACTGAAGTTTAAGCCAAGAAGAAACAAGATTGCTCTGTTTTACAAATCCCATTATACGAGTACAGACCTTTTTCTGCCAGTTGTCATTAGGGCGGAAATATAATGAAAATTTTCCAATATATGTTTTATAGTTGAATTGTTTAAAAAATAAAGAACAAAAAAAATCGTGCAATATCTATGAACTAGTACTTTTGTACTTATGAAAATAAAAAAACGGTCCTTGTTTCGAATAACTTTAGTTAGATAATGTTGATAATTTCTTCATCATCATTGTCGAGTTTTTCGATAAAATTCAAATAATTCAATAATTCAAAAAGTTAGTTTCAGATCCTCTGAACTGAGGTTTAAACTACCACCGGTAACGTTTAAACCGAAGTTTTTTAGTAAACGTAAACGTAAAAAAAACGATATCTGTAGTTTAAACCAACGTTTGAGGCTTAAAGTTCACATGTAAAATTGGCTTTTAGTCAAAAATCAATTAAACTCACCATCGCATAAATAAAGAAAGTAGTTTTAAATTTCAAATTAGTTCAATTAAGATTTAGTTTGAGTTTCAACATAAAAGGACAAACATTTGTTATGCATAGAATATTATTCAAAAGAAAACTAATTTTTAATGATCTCCCTGCTAAGGTAAATTTTAGGGATTATATGAGAAAATTTTATAAATTATATGAAATTAATAGTGTAGGTAAACAAAATAATAAATAATCGCCTTATTCAATTTATCTGAAATGTTCTCGATCTCCAGCTCGTGCAAACAATCAATGTATTCATTCCACATGTTTATTAGCATGAGATTTTAATTATAAACATTGCAAGTAATAGTGTATTGCTGCTATACCTTTATCAAATAAACATTTTTTTGAGATATTGATCCAAAATATCACATACAGAACTCAATTTAAGACAATAGTGAAGTTATTGCACCATAATAAACGACAAATAGGGATGTAAGAAAGACAAAATTCGTGCCGCAAAAAATATCTCTCACAAAGTATTTAACACACCCATTGATAATTTGAATACTTGTGGAGGAATAAACAGAAGTATTATTTGTTTTTTTTTATATTATATAGCCTTGGAAAATTGTAAAAAATGAAAAAATAGTAGGACGAAATTCATTGGAAAAGGAAGAGAATGTAACAAAAGTGAAAGGAAAAATAATTTATGGGCGATCTTAGGTCGAGGGAAGATGTAGGAGGGGAGTTTTTAACGGTAAAAATTATTTATTTCGATTTGCGGTATAACCACAAATCTCGCGTTTTTGATCTTATTCATATTTTGGTGACGAATAAACCTTTTAATTCTAACCATTTGGTTAATACCAAACTATTTTGCTGGAATATGATCTATATATAGTTTAATTTTCCTTCGCTCAGTCATATATACGGTGAACCGCTATTTGTAGCTTATTGATTGCTTCTTCAGTACAAATGACATAATGACAACTTATTTTTTTTTTGTCCCAAAAACAGTGTAATATCTTCGATTCAAAATACTTATTTTTTACCTCCAGCAGCAGATTGAAATAACATCAATTATAAGTTGTAGTGTGAAAACGTTGGATTCCGGAAAAAACTTTGCTTCGTATTCAACCAAACTTTCCTTTGTACTATATCTAAAAATATATTTACCAACTCAATTGCTTTCAATTACGTCTTGGATAAAACAAACATGACTTATAAAAATCTATTTTAATTTCGAACAAAGTGTTTGATAATTCGTTGGATTTTTTGTTACTTTGCAACTTAATTCAAAGTAAATCTTCGAAATCTCCAACTCTTTATTTTGATTTGTTATCATAATTAATTTTGTTTAAAGCTATTTAGATTAGTTAAAAAATATGACAAAATTAATTTCATAGAAATTATTAAAAAAACGTGAGTTAGTTTCTGAGAAAGTACGCATTGAAATTGATATAAATAACACGAATATTAATAAAATAATATATTAATACAAAAATAACAGATAACTGAGGTTGAAAATTGTTCATTTCAATAATGATCAAATTGAAAACTTCAAATGCATTTTAAAACATTTTTGGTTAACGCTTTCAAATGTGTTCAACGATCTCAGCAAAAAGTGTTATTTCCTGGAAAATCTAATCCATTACCTCGAAAACTGTATGTGAAGGAAAGCGTATACGTAGTATAAACACACAACCAGCATTGTTATGTCAAATAATTTCTTTTGTTTCTTTAGTATTTTCTACATCTATACATCGAAAAAAACTGCTCTCGCTTACTACTTCCTTGGTAACAATTTGATAATTGAACATTCGAAATTTTAAACTTCTTAATCGCATACTTGTTCTAAAAACTCAATTTTTCTAGTGAAATTTCAAAAATAAAACACAACGGCGAATATATCGAAAATGATAAATGTTCAAAATGATTTTTTCTACCTGCCAAACATTATCGTTTGTTCAAACCTATAGATACCAAATAGAAACTCAAAATCTGAGTAGCACTCAGAATTATTTGATTCTTATTTTGTATAAAATGGGATATGAGCACAATAACTAAAGTAAATTCAAACCTATATCGATACGAATATACAGGAAGGTAAGCAAATAATGTAATAGTCTGCACGACAGATTATACACAAAAAGATAGATGAGAAGATTTCATTTACTTTTTTATCGAGGGAAATTTTGTATGGATAAGTGAGAAGATACCATATGAACTTTAGCGATCATTTTCAGGACTTTAAATAGAGATGAATTAATAGGAAAATGCAGTAGATAACAAGAATAGTCAACCAAATGATTGTAAACAAAAAATTAGCTACAACATTTCTTACTTTATATAAAAATTTATTCTATACGTTTTTCATATCAGAGAATTATTGTTTTGGAAATGCTGACACAGACATCTGATGTCTTTGAGGGTCAAAATTGTTTGCAAAAAGGTGCCAAGACAAACAACTTTCGTTTTCATAATTATCGAAACGTAAATATTTGAAATACTATAATTGCTACAATCGATAATAACAAATTGGAAATTGAGCTTATTTAAAAAATACATTTTACAAATAAACGTGAAGGGAAAGAAGCAGTTTTCGAAAAATATTTTCAACAAGTAAAACAAAAACTCATTAGTGTTATAAGTTATAAAAACTTCTGTTTTTCTTTTATATATTTCCAAAAAAAAAATAACTTCCAATAATTTTAGTATGTCACAAGAATATTGAACATGAAATTGAAAAAAAAACTTACCCATTACTGCATCGAAATCGCGTAATTTTTAGAGAACTTTAAAAGGGTTGATGCTGTACGCTCTACAAGACCTTAACCAATACTGAAGTCACCCTGCTTTTCCAGCTTCAGCGGACTCGCCACAGCACGTCGCGCACTAGAATATTGTGAAAACCTGCCCAATAATTCGTATATATAGACATGATGCGGTATGTGGAAGTGAATTTCTCCTTTTCTCCCTCACATAAAAAAACAATTGAAGCTTTCAAAATAAGGAGGGACTGTTCGGAAGTTATGAAACAGTTGATAAAATAAATATAATTATAGTTTTAACTAAATATTATATTCGAAAAATCGTAATTTCCATCTATGTATATATATTTATATAAATTTATTCAATATATATATATATATATATATATATATATATAAAAGAGCCGTTTCTTATTGGGAACGTGGCAATGAAACCCCAAAGTGGACTAACTTTAATATATTTTCCAAGTTTTCGAATACTTATATATTCATCGTCTGGGAAATAATAACTTATTAAGATTTTCGGTGGTTTTGAATCGTATTAATTCTTGTAAAAATTTTAAATTCATAAGTTTCAAAATTCAAATTGACGTTGATAGAAACATTTCTATCAACGTCAATCTGAATATTGAATTTGTGGTGAGTGAATCCACGCTCTATTAATTTTTTCAAGCTAACATTTCTCTCATGTTTTGGCTTCTCACGCTATTTTTTCCCGTCTGAGTATTACTCCACCATCCACGGACTTCCATTTTGTTCAGATAATTTATTACTTGACGTTCCTATTGGTTATTTGGTCTTCCTTTGTGCCGGTTACCTAAGGGCTTCCATTCTATTATTCTATTAACTTCAATATTATTTTTCATTCGTTTTATGTGTCTTAGGTATTTGGTGCAATTTTATGAATCTAGTGATAGTGTCTTCATTCAAGATTTATCTAATTTCAGCGTGCGTTCATAAGCAATTTATTCGAGAAGAAGCACAGAAATTTATTAACAGGAAAAAATGATAATCATAGTACAGACAATCAACAATAATTAAAAACATTTCGGTCTTCACAAACAAAAATCGAACAAAAAAACCCTCGCCGATTACATGCCTCTTGTTCAGAGAAAATTAAAATCTATTTATTTTTCAATTTAGTTGAAAAATAAATATATTATCTTAAAAAATATTCTTCGTTAGGCCAGATACTTCTGGGACCATCCTCGTATTTTGTTATTTAGTTTTTGAAGTTTTGGAAGAAATATTTAGGGCAATGTTTTGATTGATTCAAAAACAAAACCCTTTCCGAGTGTCGGTGGAGTGAAAAATAGAGTAACGTAAGAAAAGCAGATTGTTTTCCTGTTCAACTATGTTCGTTAATCTGAAGTGAACGTTAACTGACAGATCTCTTTTTATTTCATCACATCTCATATTGTTTGTCTTGTTTTTAAGAGGACGTAGTAATAAATAACTTTCAGAATTCTTAGCTTAATCAAAAAAGAAAAACTGTTATGCGGAAAACTTTTATACATCAATTTAAATGAAACAAGACAGGCGACAAAGATTGGAATGTGGTTGTTAAATCTAAAACCATAAATATCATCTGCTTTTAATATTGATCTAACACATCACCCAACTAATCATATATTTGTAACCTTTGAGTCATTGGCTAGAGGTTCTTCTTCAGGAAGTGGTATTCGACCTCAGTTAACAAATATTTAACTAGTACTTAGAGGGGGTGAATAATAGATAGTAAATTGGGCTTCATCAGATTTTCAATGAAACCAAACAAAAATAAAGAAATGCATGATTATCGTAATTCATAAAAATTACTGCAAACAATAAAAAAAAGCTTCAGCGACAATATAATCATTGAAAAAAGTCATAAAATTCGTTTTAACCAATACAAGGTAGTTAAAAATTAAATACAACTTAAATATAATATAAATAAGATATAAGAAACGGAACTCTATGTTTACAGTCCTCAACTGTAGTCGAAATTGTGAATAACTCTTGGTAGCATCATTTTGTTCTTTGGTACTTCAGCTGGCAGTAAGTATAAAGAATTAGACTTACAGAAATTTGTTTCCTTTGGTAAGCGTTTTGAAATTAAGACTGAACTTTTGTTGAGAAGGGCTGTCTATTTCTTTCTCTTTTTGACTACTTCTGTAGGTTCTTTCCATGTTTATCTTTTACAATTTTTCTCCATGTTCATACAGGTCTGTCTGTCTCTTATCCTTTTATATTATAGCTTAGCGTTTGCTTTCGCAGTGCCTGAACCATTCATCTCTATTTTTTCTTCGTATGCAATATGGTCAACCCAAGATTCTGAATTCAGCATGGGACTTGCGTTTAGAGTTTTTGTTATTTTTTCCAGAATAAATCTATTCATGATCTTATTAGCCACGCTCAAAAAACTAAGCTTAGAAGCTACTTTAAAATGGTAATAATCAATAAAGAAAAATATTTTATGGAAAATGTAGTAGATCGATTGGCTTGTTGTTTTATAGCGACTGTGTTTTTTCCTGTCGGTCATCAAGTACAAAGTACAGAGTTTATAATAGTATAAATAATCCCTAGAGGTAATTTTATCACAGAAAATGTACCAAATTTAATTCAGTGACTCTGAAGTTCACAAATCCGCAACATTTTTCTTATTTTTACGAAGCCTTCACAATTCATAAGTGTCTATAAAATTGTGTAATTTATTTCTTACTGTAGATACCCTCATTTGTCATAAAATGAAAAGACTATCCTGCTGGTTTTCACTCGTTTATTCTATGGCTTTTCATTTATTCGAGACAAGCTGAACGCACCTGGTTTTTTTTTGTTACCAAACTGAACGGACTTTGTTATTAAATAAAAACAGGATCTAGTAACAAAATCAATACAGAAAATATATTATTATATATACTAGTTAACTTATCTATAATTAATCATAACCTCATTATATTTCCTCAAAGTTACAGCAGATTCTCTAAAAAATAAACAAATTTTCATTTAGAGAAAATATGAATATAGATGTGAGAAGGGTATGTCAGAAATCACATGCATTTTTCCTTAAATAAGTCTTACAAACACTTATACTGAAAAATTGTTTATTTACTGATGCTTAAAAAAATAATTCAGTAGTTAGTGCAGCTGAGATACAAAAGTTCCAGCTACTAGAAGTGTGTAGCTACCAGAAGAGTGTAGCAGAGTTCAAGCGAGGCCGTACGACCTGCGAAGAACAGCATCATCAGTGGTCGACCAATTGAGGTGACGACTCCAGAAATGTTGAACAAAATCTTGATGTGGCTAAATCCGTTTGGAGCTCGTTCTCCATTTCTTCGTAGCCAAAAGCGTTCGTTTTGCTTGTTTTTTTCGCTCAAACGTTGCAATAAGTTCGTAAAAAATCCGACGCCATGACCTTGCCTGCTGATGGAACGGTCTTTGCATTCTTTGGAGCTGGTTCTCCTTTTTAGTTCATTCTTTTGATTGTCGTTTTGTTTAGGGTGTTAAGTGATGGAGCCACGTTTCATCCATGATTATAAAACAGTGCAATGTCCAATGTACCGCACTTTTTGAGATCCCTACTATATCTACTAGCTCGCGCACTTTCAGTCGACGATCATCCAATACCACTTTGTGGATTTTCTTCAACATTTTTGTCGTCGTCGTCACCTCATTTGGTCGATCATTGTGATGCTGTTTTTCGCAGGTCGTACGGCCTCGTTTAAACTCTGCTACTCAATATATTTCTCTGGATAACGAAGGAGCAGTCTCACCCATAGTTGAATCTAGCTCAGTTTTTATATTGGAACAACTTTTGTTGGATACGGCTAGTCTTGAAAAACCCATACAGTCGATTGTTGTTTAGATTTGGGTTCATATGCGTAGATCCATGATTCGAAGCTTGTCAAGTATTTCTATTGGTCCGATAGACACGAGCTTTTATTGATCTATTGTCGAATTATGCGGTATCCAAAGCGATCAAATCCTTTTGACAGCCAAATGTTCATACAATATTGAATGTTTGCAAGTGAAACTAATGACCAAGTATGTCTCAATCTCACGGTATGGCACAAGATGATCTTGCAAAATCAGTTTACGCAAAGCATCGATATTTTCTGGTACAACAGCCTATTTTGGACGACCTTTACGAAATTAATTTTGTTGCGATTGGATTCATAAAACCAGCGACAGCTCGAAATATGGTTTTATCACCAAAAGTCGAAGCGAGTTAATCAGCACGTTGTCGTTGGATTAATCCAAGTTGAAAGTCATAGAAAAGGTGTGTAATTCAGTTCCATCTTCTGATCAAAATGAATTTATCAAGTATGTACAAGCATCCTGAGTACGTCCACCATTAAAAAATTGACATATTTACGTCACAACTCAAAACTCTCGTAATTCCTAAACTATAACAATGAAATAAATCTGTAGAAATGCATATTTTCCAATTGGAAAATTTATTTTGGAAATACTTTAGATATAACTTTATGCCTGAAAGTTTTTAGTGGTTTTACTCTTACAATCTTTCTACAAAAATCAAACCATTTTTCAGCCGAATACTATGTAACCAATATACTTGACAGTGTTGTCAAGCAGTCATATGTTCAAAAGATTCACGTAAACTTCTTGGTACAGACTTACATTTACTTTATGATATTCAAGCATGGAACATTCATATAATAATGCCTATAAAAGTTCCAGCATCATTATAAATGTTTATTTCGAGATACGAATACACAATATTGAATAATAAGAGATGGAATCTTCTACTCGTCGAAACTGACAGTTTCATGGAATAACTATAAATAAATGTATGTAATTTCTCATTTTAACTATTAGTAGTGAAATTAGGCTTTTTAATAATTAGTTTTCTCCCAAATATTCTAAAGTAATGATTTGAATAGAATGTTTATTCAGTTCAATATGAAAATTTTTAGCACTCCTTCTCCCTAACCTAACCTAACCTAACAAAGTTTAACCTAATCTAACCGAACAAAGAGTATTGACGTAAAATGACATTCCTAATTCTTTTTTATGTCGCCGAATTTTTCCGGTATAAAGAGCTTACTAAAAAATATCTGCAATTCTCTTTTCGATAAATTATACGAGGGTGAATAAAATATTCACTTCCATTTATTTATGATTTGATTTAGTCAGAACAATTGCGCTTAGCTCTAATATATAACTTGCTCCACTTATTAGCACGTGGGGAATTGGTTGTGATATACTAGAGAGTTGCGGTTGTTTGTATATTATACTTGACATACCACAAATATTCCCAAAAGAAATGAAGAATAAAGAAAGAAATAAATAAACTTTATTTTACCAATATAATTACATGATGGGATTCCGAGAGGTTCTTTAAATAAAAAATTCAATATAATAATGAGTATGAAATAAACTAATAATAATAATAACGTTTATTCATAAATTTAACAAATACAGTAATAAAATACAATTAAAATTGAATAAAATTGAATAAACATCTAGACATCCACAGAAGTATTGTACATACTTGTATGTGGTGAATATGGTGAATACATTGTAAAAGAAAAAAAATGAGTTTACTCTTCTCTGTTTTTGTTTCAGCAATCTATCATTTTGTGTATTTTTGTTTTGTCTGTTTCTTTAACAAATGTTACTAGTTGGGTTTTGAAGCGTTTAAAAGAAGTTTCATCGATAATTCTTTGTGGTAGTTGCCCGAATAATTTAGGTGCCAAGTAGGAGTAACCTTTTTGACCTATTGTTTTATGAGCTGTTGGTATACAGTATTGATTTTTCGATCTTGTCGCGTATCTATGATTGTGAGTGGTAAGTTCGTATTTATTTTTATATTGATGGCATCCTATCTGAATAATGTATAGTTGTCTAACATCCAATATTTGCGTTTCAGTATAGAGTAGTGAGCTTGAATACCTTGTTGGTTTGTTGAGAATCATTCGGAGGAATCGCTTTTGAGTCACTTCGAGGGCATTTAGATAGCTCCTTGAAACTCCTCCCCAGCCAATAATGCCATAATTGAGGTGTGACTCAACCAAACTGTGATACAGTATTTTTTTACATTTAAAGCTCAAAAATTGGCTTACTTGCTTAAATCGAAATAGGATACTCCGAAGTTTTTTAGTTAAATATTCCATATGATGGTTCCATCGTAAGTGATTGTCAATGTAAATGCCCAAATATTTAATTTTTTTTGCAGGTTTTATTTTAAAATCTTGTTGGATATTAAGATTGTATTTTGGCAGAGACGTTTCATGACTACTGAAGGGTAAATATACAGTTTTGTCAAAGTTTATTGAGAGTAATCTGCTGTCGAACCAGTCTTTGAGTTTTCCAAGATCACTCTCAATATTTATTTTGAGATTATACCAGTCATCATGTAGTAAACCACAGTATCGTCCGCGAAGCTGATTATTTTTCCAATTGTTTCCTGTTCAAATAGATTATTTAAGTAAATTACGAATTACTGCAGGACAAAATTAACGCATCATTTGAATTAATCTAAATATTTACAATATACACAAAATAAATCAAAGTTACATCGAAATAATGATGAATACGTACAATTTATTCGAATATGATCTTAATATAACCTTAATTTGCCTTATTTTTTACATAAAAGTTTCTTTTTATCGGAAATGCATAAATAAACTATCAAAAAGAAAAAAAACTCAGTAAAAGCGAATAAATGCTTATGGATCAACCCTAATACTGCGTAGGATGTCCTCTACTTCTTATCACTGCATTCATGCGTCGAACATGCTTCATATCCAATGCTCAATAAAAGCTTACAGAATTTTTTCCCATTCTTTAATGGGACTATGACTTCGAATCCTCATTTTGTGTTAGGTGGCTACGCTAATAAATGATATTGACTTCATGTAAGTAGCCAATGGCGTGTCTAGCCCCGTGGGGAAGAGCGTTGTCCTACATGAATATAAAATTAGGCCCAACAATCGGAGCAAAAGGCATTACATTTTCGACGATAATGTTTTCTAAGTAATATTGAGTATTTATAGACCTCGTTTCTATTCGTACTAATTCCGTACGAGCATTGAATCAAATTCCTCCCTAAAATATTTTAAAGGCACTATAGGAGAGATATTACAGCTGGTAAACTTACTCCTTGCCTTTGCTAGACACGCTCATGTCCATCTGGAGCTTTAAGACTAACTTTAGTTTCATCGGAGAACAGAACCCAGTTTCCAATCGTAGATGGTCTAATTTTGATGTAGTCTTACGAAATTTAATATCTGAACTTGTTCTGTGTTAAGCAAGGTATTTTTGGCTGGTCTTCTGTTGCTTAACCCTGCTTCAGTAAACGTCTTCTGGCCGAGACGATTATCGATATTTTGAACATATGATAATTCATTTCTTACCAAATTGATGGTGACTCTTCCATTTCTGAGAGCAGGTTTTAGAGAACGATCATCGATTTGATTTGTGCAACGTTTTTTCTGGTTTTCGATGGTATGAGCCCGTTTCATTATGTCGCCTCACTATGCGACTTATGCTAGAATGATGTCTTCCTAACAAACCAGCAACATATCGCATTAGATATCCTTCATTTAGGTGAGTCGATGCTCGTACTACCTCCTCCATTTACAAATTTCTTTGGCGGTTCATTTTTTCACTCAATATACTCCCAAATAAACTTCAAAACATGGATGTAATAAAAACAATTACAATCAACAGCTTGCTCCTAACAGAAACTTTGTTTTAATCAGCAATTTTTAAGAAAATGTTAACGCAGTTTTAGTCTTAAACAAGGTTTGATACGAATTACTGTCAAAATAAGGTTATGTGATACTATAGTTAACTTAAATAATAACTGTCACTGTCAAACAAGGTCCATGGTCTATTTGTCGTTCAGTAAGTTATCAATGAATAAGGAATATTGAGAAAAATAAGAGTGGAGCGTTAATTTCGTCCTGGAGTTTATATAAATGCTCCTAATAAAAGGTTATCTACCTGATCCGCCACTATCAGTTAGCCATCAACCGTCAACCGATACACATCTCCGTAAAAAATAATCAATAATAATCCACCTAAACACAACAAAGGAAAAAGCTGCTCTTCTATTGCGACAAGGCCAGAGTCAACGAGAAGTTGCCAGTGCGCTGAACATGAGTCAGTCTGCTGTTTCCAGAGATTACCGCGATTACCAAGAGACTGAAAGACGCGATTCCGGACGAAAAAGTTGCATATCCGAGAAAGATGACCGATTCATTGTCAGCACATGGCGTTTAAGTCCAATGAGAGCACAGAAAAACGTTAAGAGTTTGCTGTAAGTGGCGGCTGCTCAGTCAGAAGAAGATTTAAGGCAGCTAACTTTGAGCCAAAAAGGTCAAAAACTGGCCCCTAATTATCCACAGCCCACCGAACGGTCCGTCTACAATTTGGCACGTTAGTTGGACTGAAGAGCAATGGGGTTCCGTTCTCTTCTCAGACGAAAGTAGAATGTACCTACATGGTAGCGATAGAACAAGACGAATGTAGAGAAGTCCTTAGAAAGATTCGCGCAGTGTTGCATAAACGAAAACGTCGTTTTGAAGTAGGTTCCTGAATGATTTGGACGGGCATTTCAAAGAAAGCAAAAATCTAGTTTGTGGTCATTGAAACTGGGGAGATTAACGGGGCGAAATGATACATAGAAGAAATTTTAAGGGATCATGTCATCCCCTATGCAAGTCCCATCCTAATGATTCTATAGGTACGGCAAAATGTCGAAATTTCCGCTATGAATTAGCTAGTGTGTTGACCGGACTTCAATCCTATCGAGCATTTCTAGGAAGAGTAAAATTCGGGCAAGAAATCTTGCACTTGCCATAAAATCATATCTCAAAAAGGCGTGTATGGATTCTGAACGATTTATTTATTTTCAAATATCGTTCTATTAATTTTATTTTAACTATAAAAGATAAAATTTATGTAGAAGAATCACAAATCCGCGAATAAGCCATTTTTACTATATCATTATTAACAATTTCGGGTTCCTCCAATAACCCAATCTTCAGATTCCTACGGCCATTGTTTGTTATTCTTGCCAAATTCTCCTTTGTCTTCACGTTGTTTTATCTAATATCATGCTTTCACTACCCAATGACGTAAGGGATAGGTCCTTTTATAATAAAAACAAACATTCGATCTACATGTATGAATCAGGCATTATATACAACAATTTTGGCAATATATAGGGTCTAAAAAATGTGCTTTACTCTTAAAGAAAAGTTAAGTTACAAAGAAGTTTTTGTTTTCCTGAATTCATTTTCATCAAAAAGTGGGTATATATATATATATATATATATATATATATATATATATATATATATATATATATATATATATCAACAATTAACAGATTCATTAGAAATTAATTGATAGCTTTCTTTCTATTTATTATAGCTAACGAGAAATTTTGGATGAAATATCTGTTAAAAATGGAGTAATTTATTTTGGCATGTAGATGATACATTTATAAGTACCACATGCTTGGTTGCATAGCTATTAGAAATGATTTTGAATCCACCGAGCAGGTGGTGCTTAATAGTGTATTTTGAGTTTTCTAATTACAAGAAAATAATCAGTGGAAGTATTTGAAAATGTTATATTCTTTAATCTGATTATTATAGTGACATACTAAACTTTGATACATTTTAAATATCGATTCCATTCTAATGATTTAAAACAAATTGATTTAAATATTTTGGTATTTCTGGTTACATAACTAGTAGGAAGAAGTTCTAAAACACATGCCATGATTTACAGTTTTTTTTATTACCTATCTGATAAAAGGTACAATAGATTTGAAAGAATTTATTGTTATACAATATCGTTCAACCTTGTTATTCTAATAGCATAATATAGATTTCGATTCAAACGTTGTTTTGATTATAATTATTTACAAAAAAGAATAGAAATATTCTGGTACATAGTCAATTTTTTGTATTACTGGTTACATATATACTAGGAGTAGTTGTTCTTCCATATAGAATGTAGAGTGTAGAGAACCATCTAAGTGTATCGAAAAGTCTCTTGAAAGCGATCTAATTAAGGTGGCGGCAGAAATTATTATAGTAGGATAGTAAATTAAATTCTTCTTTTTCAATCCAACCATCCAATCCATCGAAAATTGTACATAAAATATATAATATATAATACACATGTAACGTCCACATCAACATTTTTTTCCAAATTTAGTTAATATAATATTCGGACTCAGACATTATTGTTTAATAAAAATGCACTGTCAAAAATGTTATTATATAATTGAACGTACTATGAATAAGCTTCGAATTGAATTAACTTGTAAGTAGTTGATATTCTAAATTCTGTATATTTCTCAACTACACAAGTAAAGTAAATTTTTTAACCAACACAATTCATTCTATATCTTCTAAAATCATTTCCACTTGCTACACTATTTTTGTGAATCTTGATGAACAATTTACAGATACACTTTTTCAGTTTTCCTCCTTTGCAAGATGCTGCTCCTAACTAAATATTTTAATTAGTAAATTGCAGTACTACGGTTTCAGGGGAACACCTCTCGCATGGTTTAAGTCATACCTTACCAACAGAAGTCAGATTGTAAGGCTCAGTACTAGACCCTATTTTGTTTTTTTTTTTTTTGTTTATAAACGACATCAGTGGTAAAATATGTCTATTTACGGACGCGATACTAGTTTATTGCCTATTATTATTACCTATAATATCCATATCCTTCCAATATGCAATCGATGTTCAAAGTCAATTTTTGATTGTCTATATAATACGACTTCGAAAAAACAATCAGTGAGGGTTTTTTTGTCATGAGATTATGTAATCTAATTTGATGGCGTTTGTTTATTGAGTGAACTGTCTAGAATTTTTAATTTGAAAGTTAGCATCGTCTAACAACTTCATTGCAATTGGAGAAATGCAAATTCTAGTAAAGTTTCGAATTTCGATTCTACTTGAATGTTCAGTAATTTCGTTTCTTGGAATATAGGAATACTTTTTCACCTGTTCTATACCTATTACAAACTCTTGTTCAACAATTGTATTATTGGGAACAATGAGGTAAAACTTTTAATTGAAATATTAGCTTAATTGCGGTGTAATGTTTGCTTACTAATTTTCTTACCAAGCAAGCTTCGTTTATTAGTCCTTTGAATTTATACAAATCGGTGGATAAGGTATCATCAAACACGTTTTTATGGTATTTTTTAAACAGCTTTATATCATTTATAACATTTTTTTATTCCACACAAATTTTTATATATATTTTTTGAGAATTAATAATAATAATAATATATATATATATATATATATATATATATATATATACTAACGATGTGATTTTTTTTGCTATAATCTCACTATTATATTATGTAGTTTACCAAAAGATTAAAAACAAAGGATACCAGCTTAACCAACAAGTTTAGACAATCGTAAAAATAAATTTTGAAGCAGTTAAAATAATTACAAAAACAACTGTTGATATAGCTCAAACCGTTTCGAAGGTACATAAATTTCAAACTGGAAAGTAAAAGGACTACTTAGGGACTTGACTTTCACTCATTTTTGTTTACAGGACTCTTCACCATAAACGGATATCAGACACTTCTCAACAATCATAAAAATGGAATCGTGAATTTTGTATTATTTATAAGCCTAAAATTTTGACATAGGAAACTTTCATTTAATGTCAAGTTTTGAAAATATTTACTGAAAATATCGTGGGAAAATAATAACCATAATAATAGCTACACTAAGAAAACGCCAATCTTGTCTTTTATGTCTATTTGCAAAAAGAATTTGAATGGTTCTAGTTTTTCAAGACATTCGTAAAGATTGTTAATTCACGAACGAATGATAACTGTAACTATTCAGAAAATGTACGTTATTTGAAAAGTAGAAAGTTTTGTTAAGTAACGTCAAATGGGGAGATGTGGAATAGTCAGGTTATATGAACCACCGGTGTAACATTTTTGAATTTCAGACTTATTAGGGATGACAACCTTGTTTTTTGACTAAATTTCTTTATTAATATCATCCTAAAACTTTCTTTTTATGAAATTCATTAATAAGTGGGTATTATATTAATACATACCCATAACCTCAAATTTCATGTGATTCAAAAAACTTGGCAAAAACATCGCCAGTTCTAAAAAAATGCTGAAATATTCACAAGCTTGACACCCTGTATGAAATTATTCGACTGAAAACATATAAAGAGCCCTTGAAGGTGTTATACAAGGTCAACTATTGTTCCAATAAGCAGCAGACACGTTTGGGGTTCCCAAAACTACGTTATACAATGAATACCTTAGGATGAACAGAGACAAATTGGAACTGCCGCTGTCTTAAGTAGTAGATTAGAGAAAAAAGTATTGTAAATGCTTCATTTGCTGCCAGCTCATTTGGATTCCTGTATTTCAGAACAATCTGTTTGGAGAAGATTAGAAATTAGCTTTTTTGGAAAGAAATCCGAAAATACCAAGGAAATTATCAGAAAACATAAAACACCCAAGGGCACAAGTAACAACAGAAACGATTATGAAGTATTTTGAGAATTCTTGAAGGCGTATCTCCGAAAACCACAATAAATTTCGATGAAACTAACATAACCGATGACCCAGAAAAACAAAAGGATTTAATGAGAAGGGCATCTACGTCAGGAAGTGTTCTGGGTTACAGAGATGTGATGTACAAGGATCTGTATCCTGTCTTCTTCATGATGGTTTGATGGAGATATCCTCGAAGATTGGTTCGTTGGAGTGCCTTTACCATATTTGAAAAAACAGAAAGGAAAGAAGATTTAGATAGGGGATCATTGTGCCTGTCAATTATAATATGAAGCTGTAAAAAAGAGTGAAGAAAATATCAACTTCGGATTTTTTCCTCCGAATACCACATCTATATGTTAACCATTAGATGTCTGTGTATTTGAACCATTTAAAAAGGCATGGCGCCAAATTTTTATAACGTGGAAAGAAATATTTCTTGGGGTGCTACCGAAATCATTATTTTCACGCCGAAACGAGTCATATTCAAGCTTTTAGATAAAAGAAATCAAAGTATTCCATTAATTGAGAAAAACACCCTGACTGAAAATGTGCCGAATGTGAAGCCATAAAGGCAGAAGAAAATTTATGTTCCACCATGTAAATCTGTGTCCACATATGATTTTGATCTAAATGGCTTAAGTTCTATATCCAAAACCTCCAATAATTGGGTAGAAGCTAGCGTATCAGAATTTTTTTTTAATTTCTGTTGGTAGTGAAGATGAGGATGATTGTAACGAAAATACTGAATCTGAAGAATAAGAGGATTGACAGAAATAATGAAACAAGAGGCTTTAATTTAGAAAATGAGATGTTTATTACTGTACGTTTGTTATATAATCAAAATACTAAAACAAGAAACAATGAAGAAATTTGTCGCTGAAATTGTAGATTGTGAAGTGTTGTAGTTTTTTATTCTTAAGTTACATTTAAAATTTTTGTATGTATGCCAGAAAAGTATTGAATTTTTGTGTTTGAATAGGTATTTTATTTTATAATGCTAAATATTTTCCAAATAAAACTATTTTAGTTTCCATGGTGAATTAATTTTATTTAAACTGCTCCAAAACCATTTTTGACTACATGCTGTAGACCTCTTCTTTGGAGAATGGTTGTCAGGCACAGGAACGTAAAATGTAAAAAAAAAACGATCCATGAAGACTAGTGAACATGTTAACAAACCGATCAAAGATGAAATCTCAATAATATACACCAAAAGTACGGGTTATATGGAAGGATAGAAAAAAATGCAGGGGATTGCATTTATATTTTGTAATATGTTTTGAAAGAATCCCCTGTTGAACTTATACCCGGCCTAATTTAAATAGCAGTTGGAGGTATTAACGAAAGAGTAAAAAAGTATTCCGTATACCCCCACTCGACGGTACATCTCGCGAAAATGAAATTTTCTCTTTCGTTCAATTCGAATCCAAACAAAACACTAAAAATGTACCGATAGAAAGCGAAGTGAACGCTTAGATTATAATCCAACAACACCTGTTGATTTTAATCTTAAAAGTTAGATCTTATCTATCAAAATATTATCCATGTTCCCACCTTGTACGAAACCAAATAATTTGACGTTGATTATTCAACTAAATTAGGTATTTGTGTAATAACTGAAATTTCTCGTTGTAGATGGAATGTTTGCAAACAGAAGAATTTCTAGTCTTACGTAATACTGGAAATATAAAACATGTCATTATGCCAAGTTCAAACTTTGTATGCGGTTCTTAACTCAGTTTAATCTACAGGATGACGACAAGAATACTTTACGAAATACCTTTAAATATTTTTAGTTTTACTAGAGGTAGTTATTTATTAAAAATTAGAATAAATAATATACAATTAAATAAAATAAAATTTTATCAGAATTATCTTATTACTTTCTTCTAGATACTTCTACAAGTAAAATATTAGTAAGATATTAGTTTTAATTTTGCCATCCAAGATACACCCAGTATTGCTTCGGGACATGTTTTCTTTGGTTGGAAGTATTAGTAAGGTGATAAAAAATGGAATTGCTTCACTGTATCATATTTTATATACTTCATAACATTCTATACTTCAAATTCAAATAAAATGTTTAACCGACTTACTGGTAAAAGTCTAATGGCCTTCACCACTTGCATAAAACCATATCGATATCAGCCTAATAATGAGACTTCTTAAATTGTTACATAACTTGAGAACGACACTGTAACATATTATAAACTTGTGGGAATTAGAAAATGTTGAACTACCAAACATGGGCGATACAATTTTCTCCATATATTCAATGCTACCGATTACTCCATTGGGCCATGAACAAAATAGGACGAAAGATTAAGGTTCCATTGCAATATTCATACATCAAAATAAAGTAAATTACCATTAGTTTCAACATAAATTATTACAGCGAAGTTAAAATTAGAAAAAAAATTTGAAACTGAACTATTTAAAAATATAAACCATCACTTAATAAGTCGTGTAACTAAGTAAGAAGAAAACAAAAATCGATTTTACTCTTGTAGAAAGATTTGTCTCTTGTCTAAAAATAGGCTTCATTCAGCAACTGCTTCTTCATTTGAGCTTAATTTCTTACCGGCAAGTATTTTTTTAGATCAGTAGTCACTGGGGGCCAGATCTGGACTATACGGTGGATGAAGAAGCAGTTCGTTCAATTTACTAATCGTTGCCATCGATTTGTGAATCGGTGCATTGTCTTGGTTTTTCTTTGACGTATCAGGTCTTTTTTCCTTGATTTTTGCATTCAAACGGTCCAACAACTCTATAGAGTAATCACTATTGATTTTCTCTCCCTTTTGAACAATATTCCAAAATACAGAAGCCATTACTTTCCCAGATGACTGTGCCTTTGGACGCTTCGGGCGTGTTTCACCGGCTGCAGTTCATTCAGATGATGATCGTTTTGATTCCGGAGTGAAGTCATGGATCCATGATTCATCCATAATCATATACTCATGCAAAAAATCTGATTTATTACGTGTAAACATGTCCAAACACTGCTCTGAATCATCAACACGTTGTTGCTCATGATCGACTGTGAGAAAACGCGGCACCCACTTTGAAAAAAGCTTTCTCATTGCCAAATTTTCATGCATAATTGTAAACAATCTGTCTTCTTATAACTTTATTGCCTCAGCTATCTCACGCAATTTCAATTTACGATTAGATATGACAAATTTCTGACTCTGATGTTTTCTGGAGTTACTATCTAACCAGAACGTTCACCATCATCGGTGCCTGCACGATCACGTTTAAATTCAGCAAATAAATGACAAATGGTCCTTTTCGATGGAACAGAGTCCAGATAACAAGCCATTACTGATCTTGTAGAGTATTTTTTTATCAAAAAGAATTGATAAATTAACACGAAGATGTTTTGAAAATAAAAAAAAGTAGCTTCACTTAAATGGCTGTCACTTTTTTCTGGCCAAACGAAATGTCGTGAAATTTGACACATAGTCTTTTGAAAGTTGGTACTTCATAAATGTCATATGGATTTGACAATATATATTTATACTGCAGACAGGGAAATGATTAATATCAAATAAATATGAAAAAAACACGTTGGTCAAAAATAATAAAATAAAAATATATCTTTTGGAATTAAAGAATGATAAAGACAGAATTTTACGGGAAAAATAAAAAATTTCAGTACAGGATCAAACAATTTAGGATAACAGTATATTAAAAACAATTATTCCTTTTTGAACATTACATATTCACATTTATTTAAAACGAAAACAATATTAAGAATTTTTAATAATGCGTATCGAGCAAAGCTCAAAACTCCATGCTAACAATTCCACACATTTTGACTGAGGTGATGCATCTGACAGAAATAAAATCAGGATGATTTACTAGAACAGTATTAGATCTAGAAAATGCACAAAATTTCAAAATTCTTTTCTACATCAATATGAAAGGATATTCGACTTCTTCGATCTCTTTTATCTCATTTCTGTAACTTTCTGATTACAGATTATCAGTGACGTAATAGTAATAAAATGTGTCGAAGGTGGATCAATTGAACCAAAAAAATATTAGTTTATGTATGAAACACTCTGTACGAAATAAGGTTATTCATATAAATATTGAATTTTAACTCGTTATGAAAGGTATTTGAGAGAAAGGGAATAAATTATATGGCACTCATCAGTTTGAATATGTTAGAAATAACCCACGTTCCAAAAATGGTTTCTCTTAATCTGTTGTATGAACGAAAATGTTTCTCGTCGGCCAGAAAATGTAAAAATAAAAGTAGCTTTGACCTTGACCTTTAAGAATTCTTAAAAAAAGTATTAGAAGTAATTTCGGGCCACAAGGCACCGTTAGAGTTGAAATTGCCAACCGTTTCCATTGACCTTAACACAGGATCGGCACAAGAGTTTGCAAAAGTTTGCATTTTTATAATAGCACTAATTTTAATAGAAGTCGAAGCAATATTATGATAAATTTCTCGATTGAAAATAGTACAAATTTGAGAAAAAAGTTTGGATTATTGTTTGAATTGATATTATTAATTGATATGTTAATTTCTACATCTTTTGACTATAAACAGGGACCTCGAATTGGTAATTTATATGGTGTAGGGTAGATGGTAACGTAATCAACTAACTTATGAACACCGTAATCAAAATCGTTTGAAATTCAATAGAAATCATATTCTAGATCCTATCGTGTTATTCCCTTTTCAATAAAAACTTTTACTACAGACAACAAAAAAATTGTAAGAGTATTCTCACATTGCACGGTACGAGATCGTTGGATAGCAACAACATCCGGCAGACGATAATCTTTGTCACGTTTTCAAGTTATGCGACAAGTCGTGACGATCTATTGCCAGGGCGGTACCTCACAAAAGACTTACTGTACTATCTTTTGTATTTAATCCGACTCGTACTCAGTAATTGTAGAAAATATTCTCTTTCGAAAGTTCTGATAAGAAATGAACATCAACACGCTTTTATTAGTTTTACATGTTGTAGTTCATAACTGACCTTTTGGCCTCGATTTTGCTCTACTTTAATAGATTCGATTTGATTAAAACTTTGCATAATTGCCAAACATTAACGACGATGCGAAACTCGATCAAAATATCTGATTATCACTATTACAATCGCCGGAATTCATAATTTTTTTGTAAGAAAGATAAAAACTAGTGGGCATTCTCAAATAAACTTATAACCCCATTACGGTATTACCATTCTGAACGAATTGGGTAAATGAAGAAATTAAGAATAAATGAGATGGAAGACCAGCCTATGGAGTAAATTTTGGTAACGGAAAAATGATTCGAATGATTCAGGATAGGAATGGAACCCAGATCTAATGGCTACATTCTAGAAGCTTTGCCAGTCAAACTATTTTATAAATTGTATGTATAATAAAACATTCAATAAGTCTTCTTTCTTTATCTCTAACTAATCGATGCCGTGCTTGTAGAATGATTTCTCTTTTGCCTCAGTTTCAACAATTGCTTCTTCATTTGAGCTGAATTTCGTACCGGCTAGCATTTTTTTGAAATCAGCAAATAGCCAGCAGTCACTGGGATCCAGATCTTCACTATACGGTGGATGATTAAGCAATTCGAAATATAATTCGTTCAATTTAATCATCGTTGCCTTCGACTTGTGAATCGGTTCATTGTCATTGTCATATGAGTCACAACTCTTGTGAGTATTCGCTATCGACTGTTTCTCTCTTTTGGCGATAGTGAATGAACAATATTCTATGGCATCTCAAAATACTGAAGTCATAAGCCTCCTAGCTGACTGTTGTGACTCAAGACACTTCGGACGTTATTCAACGGCTGCATTCCACTCAGATGATGATCGTTTTGATTCGGGAATGAAATGATGGATCTATATTCCATCCATTGTCCCATATCGACGCAAAAATCTAATTTATACGTATAAACATGGCCAAACACTGCTCTGAATCATCAACATGTTGTGTTTTTGATAGACTGTAAGTAAACGTGGCACCCACTTTGAAAAAAGTTTGTAAGCACAATGTCTTCTGATATCTTTATGGTCTCAGTTATCAGTTATCACGCAATTTCAATTTACGATTAGATATGACCAATTTGTGGATTTTTTTTATGTTTTCTCCTTTCACCTCAATTGGAAGACCAAAACGTTCACTACAATCGGTGTCTGTACGACTACGTTTAAATTTAGCTAATTAACTAATAACAAATGGTTCTTTTCGATAAAGTAGAGTCTAGAGAATACTTCTGAAGCAATTGCTGAGCTTGTACAGCATTTTTCCCATCAAGAAGCAATGATAAATTAACACACGAAATTTTTTTGAAAATAACAAAAGTAGCTTCACTTAAATGGTGGTCACTTCTTACCGACTAATCGAAAAGTCACAAAATTTGACATATAGTCTTTTGAAAGTTGGTACTTCATAAACGTCATATGGATTTGAGAATGGCAGTGCCATCTGTGTGTCAGTCACACGACTTATTGAGTCACCTACATAAGAGACCCACCGAGAAACACTACCGTTCATCTTACGTAGAGAGCCTTTTTGAGCTTATTGACATAGGGAAACGACGTTCTACTGAATGAACTATTTTCAGTAATAAAAAAAATCATTGAACAGTCGCCAGAAGGGGTTACAAAACGTAAAGTTAGTTTTAAAATGTCATAGAAAGCATCCCACGTTTTTCTAATAGTAACATTAATTTTCTATCAATAATTTTATGCTTCTGTCTAGAATAATTATTTACTTTTTAATTTATTTTTTCTTGGGAGGATTGGTATTTTTCAACTATAATTCATTTCAAATCAGTTACAGAGAACTTGTTTGCAAAAATCTTCGAAATTTTGTTTCTAACGTTGGCAAAACTGTTCTCTACACCAATGCGGAACCAAAATATCCACCAAAATTTTGCATTGCAAATTGAGCGGAACGTTAAAATGAAGGAAATAGTGAATGGAAGTCGTCGTTTGAATAATAATCCTCAAAACATTTGTGTCTCACCGCTTGACTTGTTCCCTTACAATTTTCACGAAAACCGAGAAGAAACTTGTCAAAGAGGATTTTTCAACAAAACGATGTTCGAAATCTGCATTTGAGTGGAGATCAACAACTATAAAAATAATTTCAAATCGTTTCTACAATTTCTACCAAATACGAATCGAAATAATTGAAATAAAAGAAGCGGTCAACGACTTTTCTACTTTCCAAAAATTATATCCACACATCGTTAGGAGATCTTGGTACAAATTTAAGAATTGAAAGTCTTTCGTAAACCCATTGGTCTACTCGACATGAAGCATGCTATGCATTAGAAAATGAGTGGTCTACAATGTATTGATGCAGTGGAATTTAGTGCCGAAAGCAGATATGATCTGAAGCTACAGAATTATTACACTGGTAGTAATAACCTTCAAGAATCTCAAGCTGATTTATCATACGTTGTGTAGATCTATTATTCTCTTTCTTTATTTTTTCAAGACATGAGAAGTAGACAATTTTTGGAATATTAAAAAAGCCAAAGCAGTATCTGGATATCATGATTATTACTATTATTATCACGTGTAAATGCAAGAACACCTTTGTCTGGAAAAGAATATTCTCGTACAAATGCTTATCACCCTTTTCTAGACACTCTGAGTGTACATTCACAAGAATTTCAGTTTTTTGATGATTTTTCTGTAATAGATACAAACGAGTTGGACAATTTTGCCAATAAATTAGTCAGTAAATATCTTGACGATTTGGAAGAGTCGTTCGGCATTGAATGCATTCATTTCCATTATCAAGATTCCTTAGTAGAAACAGAAGATGTACTGTATTGCATTTATGGAGCCTTCGATATGTTAATCCGAATGCTCTCCGAATTTTTTGAGTATTCCGGCCTAAAATTGCTTAGGAGTAGAATCTTTTTTCTCAAAAGAGTTAGAGTATGTCTATTGAAGCACAACTAGTTCAAGAAATTCAGTCTGGGGATACAATCGACGTTTTGGCGCGGGAAAAGAAATTTTCAAATTGATTAATATTAAAATAAATATTTACTTTTATCTACAATGCGATCCAACTTATCTATTGCGTCCCCCTTTCTTGCTGCGATACTGGGCAGCCCAGTGATTATAGCTGATCCACTACAGAATATGATTTGGCTCTGGAGTTTCTTCTTTCGAGAGACTGTAGATGGAGGTTTCGTTTTATGAGCAACAAAATCTGCACACCCCACGCTAAGTCTATTGTCTTTAAGTGTCCATTGAGGCGACAGCGCCTCAGTACGACTCCTATTAGTATCCGTAGGTTGATACATGCAGCAGATCTTCAAGGTTATGGTTTCCCATGAAAGTAATTGCCTGTCTTAACCCTTGTAGGTTGTCCCAATAATTGGTTTTGCTGTCATCTACTTTCTTTTCCAATGGTTTTTCTATTGTCTTCTGTAGCTGATACTACACAAGGGATCATGTCCCATGATTAATCTATCTAAGCCTTATAACTTGTTGACCTTCCAAGTACATATATTAGTTATACTTATAAATTTCACTTCAATAAAATGAATTTATTTTGAACTAAAAATATTGGATTGAAATTAATGACATCCATTTAATCAAAAACGGTGGCGCATCCGACAACAGCAACCCTAAATCTGTCATTGCTTTCTTTATTTAAGTCAAATCAACTCGCAGATTAATTCACAAATAAAATAAATAATAAAAAGTAGAAGAAATAGCAAAGTGAATAAAATAATGTAGAAAATTTGTCAATATAGGGTAAACTGTAATAGGGATAACTATAACTATAATATAACCATAATTTTTACTTTTTTTTGTATTATTTTTTGTCATTCTGCTATCTACATTTATGTGACAATTATTCAATAGGTCAATGACTTAACTCTTCTCAATTCAAATTGTGATTACTTTATAAATTTGTGCCGTGAAGGTTATTTGACTATGCAAAATAGTGAACATAATCATTACACAAACAATTAGGAACCAATAGAAAACATATAACCATGAAATAAGAGTAAGATAATGGGTTGAGGATTCTTTAGCAAATTTCCAATAAGAAAAAAGTATTTATTCTTAGGTAAAAGTATCGAAATGCGAGTACTTATACGAGGTATGGCTATTAAATAACGAGACAGATTACGAAGAAGGGTTTTATTATAAAAATTATTTTACATTCGATTGCTCCCCTTCAATATACTCCCCTCATTTCACCACACACCTTTCAATACACCTTTTTCATTGATCGAAGCAGTACTGGAAGTCTTCTTGGTGAGCGCCTTTAGGAGCTCTGTAGTTTCTTGCTTCATCACTTCCATCGAATCAAATCCGGTCCCTTTCAAAGCAAATCTTTGTCTTACCTTTAAGGAGAAATGAGCAGACCCGTTGATGCAAGAGCTTTTGGTCAGGAGTCAGATTGTTTGGTCCCAACTTCGCACAGACTTTTGTCATGTGTAATTCCTCGTCTAAAGTTTTTCTAAACGTCTCTTCATCGGTGTTTACAGCCTCGGCAATCATACGGATGCTCATTCGACGATCTGCACGCACAATTTGGTTTATTTTGGCCACTGTTTTCGGATTTGAAACAGTTACAGGGCGACCTGGGCGCTGGTCATCTTCAGTGGTCTCTCGGTCTTCACTAAAGAGCTTACACCACTCAAAAACACGCGCACGAGATAGAGAATTGTCCCCATAGGCCTCTTGCAACAATTTATAGCACTCAGTTGGAGTTTTTTTGATACGTTGCTGCCGTTTTCGTCACACATGGCGAGAAAAAAACACGTTCGTTTCAAACCGCTACTACACAAATAGTGACGGAAACGTGTTTTGGGACGTGCATAGTCAAGATATTTAGATACTCCACTGGTCTAGGGCGCCCTCTAGAAGCGCAGAGTCGTTATTTAATAGCCAGACCTTCTATCTTCTGATGACACAGTTGCAGTTACAGGTTACAGAAAAGTTATTACAATAATTTTTAAAGTAAAAATAGAGGAAAACAGTTTGAGTACTGGAAGACTGCTTAAAATACATTTTCAATTTGTAGGTTATGGTTATGGTATGGCAGTTACCGTCATTGAAAAGACCTATAGTAGAGGACGCAACATAAATATATTGTCATATCATCTAAATAAACACGTCAATCTCAATATCCATGTTGTTATTTAAAAATTGCCAATGTTGCCAATATTTTCCAAGCATCGAGTAAATATTCATTCCTAAATAAAAGTACTATAATTAAAAATTTGTTAATTTCAAATAACAAAATTTAATATTTATAGATAGTAGTTTTGTTTATATGACCGCGGTCATATTGTATGCCGGGCCTGTCCTTGACTTTTGTGTTGAAATTTTTTATGAGGTAACCATTATCGAATGTATTAAGGAAGTTGCACAATAATAATTTGTTCCCTGTACAAATATGCTCATAATAAGTGACACCGATTTTTGACATCCTCCAACGATTATCTAGTGCATATATGAAAGTTGCAAAGTATTCAAAATAAGGTCAAAGATTAAAAATGAAAACTTTCGCAGCCTCGTATACGAACTTTTCTATATCTAATAATAGGTAATTAGATGTTCTAATGGAAACAACTGAATTTAAGAAGACATACAACAACTCTGACTAAATAAGTACCATTAATTTACTATACAGGTTGTCTTAAATTGAAATAGATAACATTCTTTTGCCGAAAATAGATTTTGGTAATTTTATATTTTCGCGGTCTCCTCGTTTTTTGGCTCTAGAAAATCGAAAAATCATCCGATTCCGACGAATTTTTTTAAAAATCTTCGTTTTCACAGCAGATTTACGACAAAAATTTTGGGAATAAAAAAAATGAAGACATATTGATTTCATTGCTTTAAATGTTCATGAAAATGCACTCATTCATGTATAATTGTTGATAACTTTTTTCCAAATAATCAAATGAAGTTGTTTTATTTTTTTTCGTAATCTATCCAAAAAAACGAACGAATTGGAAAGAAAATTTATACAAAAATGTTGATTTATCATGTTTTTACAATTAAAAATAATATTAATTGACCTTTTTTCACATATAATTGTTTGTACATTTTTTATTAAGTAATCATTAAAGTTATATGAAAAAAAACATTCTCAAATTCACTTATTTTAATCGAGTGTACAATATTAAACGTTAACTTCAAAAAATTGAAAATTTCCACCATTAAAAAAATGGTAGCTCACATAAAAAATGAATATATAAACATTTTTAAAATTTTTTTTTCTCTAAAATATTCGTGTGTAGATTAACACAAAAAATATATGAACTGCGTTTGATGCTTTGTAAAAAAGTTATGAACGATTATATAGGAAGAAGTGCATTTATGATCACATAAAACTATATGAAATCTCCAGGACGTATTTTCCAATTTTTTTCATAAATCGGCCGTAAAAACGAAGATTTTTAAAAAAATCATCGAAATCAGACGGTTTTTCAATTTTCTAAAGCCTAAAAACGAGGGAAAAGTATAAAATTACCCAGATTTTAGCCAATATTTATCGGGCTATATTCTTGGAATTAATAAATTAGTTGAAAGTCAGTTTTACTTAGTTACAAAAATGAAACAATAGATAAAAACATACAGTACGTATAATAATAAATGAATGATTCAATAGAAGGTTTCTACACTTTTTTCTAAATAAATAATCAGATTCCAAATGTTCTTTTTAGTGTTGTCTATCGACTGAAAGTAAAATGATTCTTTAATCATCCGGTATAACCTCGACTGGTATCAGAGAACCGCCATTTTAAGTTTTTGTAACGGAATCGTCTAATGACCACGCAAAAACGAACCGTGTAAAACATTAGATATTAGAAACATGTCTTCGAATCCAACTGTACTCTTTACAAGTTGAATCTCTCGACATCATGCCGTGAAACTCCACACAAAGGTGATGATATTCTAAATTATTTACAGTTTCTTCAAACTTTTTTCCTTTGTCGCATTAATATCAGTAAATGTCAAGCGAATTAATCAAATCATTTTGCAGTATATATTATGTTCAATTTGGGATAAAAATTATACAATATTTTTTTAATTTTTCGTGTCAAAATTTCACCAAACTTCACGATAATATCGATAATTCTTGTATAGTTAATAAGAATTGCAAAAAATTGTTTTACTCGATTTCCTTTATCGTCACGATTCCTTGGGCACTGCACGTAAACTACGTTTGTATGTTGAAATAGTTCAAGTCCTTACTACTTAAATTCTTTACCTCTTAACTTAGCCTTTAGCTTTACGAACAAAAAATAGTCGGACAGAGCCAGATCAGGGTTATATGGTGGGTACTCAATCCTTGTGAAGCAACAGTAACCTTGGAAATTGAAGCAATGTGGATTGGAGCATTGTCTTGAAGTAAGTGTACGGATGATTTTGACGCACCTTTTTCCATAAAAGGATATCCTCGCAGTCTCAAAATAATGAGCCATAACAAGCTCAAGACCAGCAGTGAGTGTGTTACAGTGTTCTTGATGCTTTCCATTTCCTCGGTGTAATTCCAAGGAGTACGCAGATTGAGGTTTTGGAAACGACCTAAACAAAGGGGCGAGTCGTTGCGCGTAGTAGCCAGATTGAGACCACGGAATTGGATCACTTTCTACCAATAACCACCCTATCCCTACCCTCACCCTTCTCTTCTCTTGATAATGGTTTCAAAGTGGGAGCCGAAACGCAGTTCATAACCTAAGATTTTTCCGGAATAAAAAGTTCAAATTCGCTCGATAGTTTTCGCATAATTTAGTAACAAATATTCAAACTTTCAAATGTACAATATTAGTAGGATTGTCATGAATATTTTTAAATTTTTTTCGGACTCAGAAGAGAGAATGAGAGCGTTCGATTGTAAGTATTAATTTATAATTTGTCATATTGCAAATAGAACGAACAATATGAATTGCTGAATAGATACCCGTAAAAATTAAAACAAGTATTATCTGACATGATCATTGTTACGAAAGAAAGAAAGTGTAAGCTAGTTTTTTACGAATCTTAAATCGCTTAAATGAAAGTTGAGCTACATACCTTGATAAAAAATGAATAAGACGACCTAATTTTTATGTCAGTTCGATATAAACGATATCTCACGAATACGCTAATAATTCTGTCATAAAAATAAAAATCCTACAAAATTTTCATTGCTTCTTCCATAACTCCAAAAACTGATGATTGAATGTAGTTTTTAATCATTTCCGTTATACAGTCAAATTCTTCATCCTAATTCCATTTCCTTCCATTTTTTTTATGTAAAAATCAAGCAACAGATTAACTTATACTTAAGTAGTTCGAGTGGTGTCTGCCTGTGGATATTGATCTTGAATTTGATCTGATGTTGGTTGTAGTATTCCTGCTTTGGTAGCTGATTCCACAGACTTTTACTTCTCCAAAGAAATAAATAACTTGGCGTTCTTGGCGACTGCAGTCGAATTCGGTGCTCTTGAACCAGGTCTGCCTATTGTGTAGGTTTTATAGATACTGGTCTAGGCGAGATCATGTTGAACAGCTCGGAAGAGCATTTACTGTGGCATCAGGTTGGCCTTCCTTCTATGCTGTAAACGGTCCAAGTTTCTGATCAACTCTGGATCGCCTCGAAGTCGAACTGCTCTCTTCTGCATTGAGTCGAGAATCTTCAAGGAATGTTTGGAAGCTGTGCTCTAAATGTGCGAGTAACTATCCAAATGTATCATTTAAAATCGTTTCTTCACAAAGCTCATACATTAAACTGAAAATATTACACCTCTACCTTGATTGTAGTTCTCAATGGAAGACGCCGGGGGCTTGGCTTCAAGACAATGATATGGATTTAGGAATGACTGGTCAACAATGGGCGCGATACAGAAAATAATACAGCTAACAGTCACAATCATCACTCGGGGTGGTTATGTTAATTACACTAGATATTAAGAAAGCGTGCAATTCGGCAAGATGCTGTGACAGTACGCATTGGAGTATAATTTCTACATGCCAAGGAATCTTCTCAGTATTTTGGACACTTACTTGAAGAACCGACTGTGACAGCACAGCGTTGCTTTGGATCTGGACCTGAACCAGCTAGAGCTAAATCAGGTGGTGCAGTAAGCCAACAGCTAGATGGTGGATTCTTGTTCGCCCTAAACAAGACATAAGTTATCAATCTTACAAAAAAAGGATTAACAACAAATTCCTATCCGAGGGAAATGGGCAGCTTCGAACAAAAGGCACAGCTAAGTAGCTTGGAATATCTATAGTAAGTTGAGCTTTTGGTAGCAGCTGACAAAGCCGCAACAAGTAGATACTTTCGTATAGCGCAGAAGTGTGGGCTGTATCTCCTATATCTCCTATCTATCTCCTATACGTAGAATTTGTTTCCTCGACAGCGTTTGGATTGGGACTTATTATGAGTGGGATTTTCCGAATTATTGCACTAATGATTTGAAGTTTTTCCTTGAGTTAGGATCAATTAGGCTAAGCAATGAAAGAGATATAGTTGCGGCTACTAAATTTGCTGTGGTCGGCCATTTGGTTGATGAAAAATCTGACCAAAAAAACTGCAACAAAGACAAGTTTAATTAAGGACGGCTCTTCTAAAACAGCGATCGATTATAGTATATTGTTTTTTCGTATCAATACGTCATAACGTTTACAGTTTTGAAACAAAAATGTTTCAAGATAAAACTTTTTCGTTCGACTACTTTTCCTTATAACATGTTGTAGTTTTCAGTAGATTCACACTATCCATTTTATTATTCAATTTATACAAGTTCTTTATGTCTACGTAATCAATTATAAAGAAAAGAGATCATATAGCATTTTAAACTAATTATAACAGGTCATTGTAGTTTTAATAGCCCCTGATAAAAGTAGAATTGCGAATAAACATGACATAATAGGTGTGTGAACCATCATATTAGAATATCTCTACCAGATTGGCAATAAAGAACCGTTATTGTTAAAGTATTGGCCTTGAAACTTGAGGTCAATGTTTTGGGAATTACCACAAATTTGCAAATCACTTGAAATTTTGCTCTTGTATAAGTTCAAGACGATAATAAAATTTAATTACTTTTTTTGGTGGCGCTGAGAGAAAATGAAAATAAAAGCAAATAAATATGTTATAAAGTGAATTCAAAGGGTTATGATTTTACATAAATTAGTTTGAAATATGATAAATATCTAGATGTTTTTGTTATACCATTATATATGAAAACTGGAATTTTCCCTGAAGATCAAAAGTAGTACAAAACTTTAGGAATTTAACGAAAAAACTTCTAAATATTAGTCGAAAAATGATAAATATTTCAAAAAATTACTTATTATTTCCAAGAGAATATTCTCTTTTTTATAAAAAATGGCTCGCATTACTCAGAAATATCAAGAATATATAAAATTTTCCAACCTAACCAAATCACTTTCAACTTTCGTATCTTTTATCCATTCAAAAAATATACCCAATAAACTTGCATCTAAATTCCAGCAACACAAATTTAGTTCTGCCACTTACCAATTGTGACGCTAATGTATTAAAAATATCTCATTACTGTCAATGTCATTTGTCAAGATAAATGAACATGTTTCAATTTACCAAACGCTTTCCTAATGTGTGTTCTAAATGGAAAGAATTTTGTAAAATTCAATGCTCAACATCAAATTTGTGTGGAAATTATTTTCTAGAAAGTAATTTCACAAATTTCAATAGAAAATATTTGAAGTACGAAGCTATCCCATCTATTCCTACCTCTCATCTGCCTTCATGGTATACTTCCATTTCTGATTGTGTGAAATTGGAACATTTGAGTATATAGAAGAAAATTTGAATTCATAGTTAAGAAATATTCATAGACAAGGTAGAACAAAACGATGGACTATATAGGAAAAAACTTTTGCTATCTCTGGTATTAATACTGATCATTTTGACATAGGTTGGTGGACAGATCGACTTAAACCTTTTAACGTACCTTGATGTATATATTCACTAACAAACTTTTATGTTTTTGTTGTTAAATCCCAAAATGACAGAAATATATCATTGTAATGATATGTAATCTGTTGTTCAACTGAATGACTTACGTATTTATTTACATATTACACTTTTCACTTCGTATCAATTTAAAAGAACCGCGAAAATAAATTAGTTCCGCTACGTACCATCGAGGGCACTGGCATCAAAAATCCGCACTTTTGTTGTTCGCATTTCTTCTTGGGGTATGTTCTGTGCTTATATCTATCAACAAACAACCAACTAAGTGCAAAATGGAAACATTATGTTATTTGTTGTTTTTGTTGCATACTTAGAAAAGCTTTCGCTGAAAAAATTATGAAGGAACGATCTAGATTTCAGGGTAAATTGGAAATTTGGATCCCTATAAATACCAAGGAATTTAAGGACCAAACGCTTTATTCATCAGTAGGCATGAAGTCGTAGTGAAAGTGTAGTGTAGTGTAGTGCAAGCTCCATATTCTTATTTTCTCTCTTTCTGTTTCTGTAGGGTTAAAAGCCCTTGGATTGCGAAATACAAAACTTCTAGAATACTTGTCTGGTTTTAACTGATTGAGTTGATTATATCTACATAAATTGCTGGATTTTCTAGCACCAATTTTTTTTGATTTCGTGCTAAATGTGAAGATATTATTTCGTTTTTATGTTCTCTCTGTTTTGATTGAGTCAAAACGTGTTCATTCCACACATTATTTAGAACGACTGACTAAAGCTTCTGTGTTATCACGCATCTTCAGAGTCAAAATTTTCGTACATCGCCTTACCCTAATCATCGTTGTTTAATCTTTCATTCCTTCAGCTCAGCAACGAGGCCAGATCAGAGCTATACGGTGGGTTTTCACACCACATAGCTTTGGAAAGCCAAGCAGTGTAGATGGAGAATTGTCATGAAGCAAACTTTTTTTTTGCACGATCCCTTCTCATGCGACTCCATGGAATCTTTTTTGGATGTCAGATTATGGTGATAGGCCGTATTTACAATTTATCGGAATATCGCTCACAACATTCTACTCGTCAGTACTTGTGTATTTTTGGACCCACTTTGCACTAATTTTTGCTCATGTGGGATCTTTAAAACATTTGTTTTTAGAAGCCGGTTACTTTCCAATTTCTTCCAATAATTTAATATATTCTGGAGCAGTCATAGACACAGGACCTCCCGCATGTAGATCATTTTTGAATGATTCTCATCCCCAGCGAAAGAACTTAGATCAATTTTTGATTGTTGAAATTGTTGACCACAAGTCACCGCGAATAGCCTCCATTCTATTTTTGATTGGTGTTGGCATTAATCTTTCTTTTATAACAAGGCGAAAGTCGTTTCGAGAAGTTTTTCAAAACGACTTGACTGAGTGGTCGTTCGAGCTCGACTATAATGCTATAGATCGAAGCAGAAATTTTGTGTAAAGCTTGTTGAGACCGTCATATCCACTTTTTGTGCCCCTATCCATTTAGAGAATAGCTTATGGCAAATATGATCGAAACCAGCCAAATTGCACTAGAATATGTATCACGGAAAATAATTTTGAGCTTCATTTGTTTGAAATGAAAGAAAGAAAGAAATAATAAACATTGTTAGAAGAATATTTAATAGTATAAAACAACCAAGTGCTCGGATATGAATTTTTGTCTGTGTATACTTGATAGTTGGGGTTGTATCCTAGTGCCAATGATTACAAAAACAACTTTTGATGGATTTTCATGGAAACTATCATTTTAATTGTTATTCTATGTATTAGGATCAACAAAATGATAAATAACCTACACCTACAGGCGTGTACCAATTTGTTGAGTGTGCTGCATGTCTCAACCACAAAAACACTATTTTACTTTAATAAGTATGCAAGTTAATGAAATACTTATTAAATGAGATTAGAAAGTGACACACTACTGAGCTAGACAACAATTTTTCAATATAATATGCAATACGCTATCGACCACATATCAATAAGTTCTATTTCAACAACTTTCTTATGGTGTGAGGCTCACCTTAATGTCGGCTTATAAATTATTATACACTTCAAAATGCAATCATTTATCATTTCATTACTTGTTTATTATACTTTCAATTTTAACTATCACAATATTCACATTACGAAATAGTACCTCTCGATTTTACAACGCCTTCACTATAGTATTCTTACAGATTTCAACTGAAAATGTCTATTTTGTATAAACTTGACATCTGCATATCTATTGACTTTTAGTATGCTTACCTATCCGAAAAAACCTTTTTGTCAGTTGTCATATTTTCTATGAACAACAACATTATTAGTATATTTAGGAATCACTGGTATTAATAATAACATTTCTTGTACAATTTGTATTATGGTAGAAGTTTAGTCCCTTCGGTATTTAATTCTTTATACCTGAAGTTGTTGAAGATATTTTGCGAAAGGTTGAATACTCTTTGTAATACTCCTATTTTTCTTTGTATGGATTCTTCTGCTAGCTACTTTGGAAGAATAGCATCCTGAATGATCTTAGAGAAAAAAATGATAAAAAAATGTGAAGCAATTGTCCTCTTCATAGAATCAAGACTAGTCTTAACAAGTTGCGACATGTTTAAATTGAGGCATAGGAATTTTCACCGACATTAGGTACTTATAAGACACTCTCTGTATTTATAATTTTTTAGAGGAAACTATCTTGAATATTTATGAATAATTTTAAACCTATAGCTGAACCAATTGGATAGATAATTCATTGTTAGGATTTAATTGATAAATAGGAAGTTTGGCTATTAAATAACGAGACTGCGCGCCTAGAGGGTGCCCTAGACGGGGTAAAAAACGAGTAGTGCGTTGGGTATCTAGATATCTTGTCTATGCACGACCCAAAACACGTTTCCGTCACTATTATAGTATTTGTGAAGTAGCGGTTTGAAACGAACGTTTTTTTCCTGTGGAGCGACGTATCAATCTCAAATTTCTCGTTAAATTTGAGATTAAATTACAAAATTTTGTACGAAGTTGGTGCCAAAAAATCTGACTCTTGACCAAAGGCTCTTGCGTCAATGGGTCTGCTCAGATGTCCTTGAAAGGTCAGATCTGCTTTGAAAGGGACGCGATTTGAGTCGATGGAAGTGGTAAGACAAAAACGGCAGAGTTCCTAAAAGCCATCACCAAAGAAGACTTCCAGCACTACTTCGATCAATGGAAAAAACGATTGGAAAGGTGTGTGGCGAGGGGACTGAGTGCTATAAATTGTTGCAAGAGGCCTATGGGGATAATTCTCTATCTAGTACGCGTGTTCTTGAGCGATTAAGCGCTTTAGTGAGGCCGAGAGAGCAAATCAAAATTCAAGGCAATGTTGATCGTTTTTTCGACATTAACGGTATCGTGATGACTGAATGGGTTCCATAGGGTGAGACTGTCAACCAGACTTACTTACTGCGAGAACGAGTTCGTAAAAAACGGCCCGAGTTGTCGAAGAACAGCTCGTTGATTTTGCACCAGAACAACGGACCTGCCCTTTAGTATTTGGCCAGTAAGCGCACTCCAGTGCTCGAACACCCGCCGTACTCACCAGATTTGGCACCATGCGACTTTTTTTGTTTCCGAAGATCAAATCTGCTTTGAAAGAGACCCGATTTGAGTCGATGGAAGCTGTAAAGAAAAAAACGGCAGAGCTTCTAAAGGCCCTCACCAAAGAAAATTCCAGCACTGCTTTGATCAATGAAAAAAACGTATGGAAAGGCGTATGGCGAGGGTAGGGGAGTATATTGAAGGAGAGGATTCGAATTTAGAATAATTTTTATAATAAAACCCTTTTTCTTAACCAGTCTCGTTATTTAATAGCTAGACCTCGATCGCATCTATATTTCAATTAATACTATGCCGTACGGCAAAAATATTCTTTCCAGTTGGGAATAGATTGTATCAGGGTTGTATCTATACTTCTCATTAATAATACAATAATTTTTATAAATATATTTCCTATAAAAACTATTTTGTTTTGTAAACAAGCTCATTTTCATTCTACTTTTAAAAATTGAAAATGTTTCTATTAATTATTATATTTTTGTTGTTGTAAGTCATCAAAATCTGCAGTATTCTTTAATTTCTATATAACGGCATAGAAGAACATTAATTTCCATGAACCGTTACATAACCTCCCATTAAAAGATGTTGTATAGGTTCATCGATCAAAATGATTTAATTTTGGACACGGAAATGCGCATATTTCGTTAGAACAGTGACCTCAACTTACCTAATCCACTAGAAGTCTTTGACTCGAGTGATTCGCAAAATTGAGTGTGCGAATTCAGATAGGGGGAATTGGGATTATTGATAAGAACTATGGCATAAGTATCACAATTACTAACATTTGTAATATGGATGCAGTAATTCCACATAACTTCATTAATCCTTATTTTAAATATAAAGTATGCGAATCGCTCGCAAATCTATATGACTCTCGACTTTTTAAATAACAGTGCTCCTTCCTTTAGTGAACTTTTCCTTGAAAATCACAAGGTCTTATGAAAAATAACGATATTTGAAAAAGTTTTAGAACCAAATTATCCATGGTATAAAAATCACATTTTTTAATAAACTCACAGATAAAAAACTGTGAAATTTTAAGATTAGGTAACCCCTAATTAACCCTCTAGATTACTTCGATTGCCTTCCGCTTACCATTACTTAATGCCCTTAACAGTCTTATACAGAATACCAAATTTGGTATTTGCAAGTTACGTTGTATAAGCAAGGGATGCTAAGAAATTTTTTTTTCGAAATATCAGGCTCTACTTTGAGATCCTATAACTCCCCAGGTATGCAGTTTGGTGTTAAAGTCTGGTAACAAAAAATCCATACAAACTGGAGCATCACCACTGGTATCTTTCTAGCTGGTGATGTTCCCAAACGAATTAAATAAAAAAATAAACAGATTCATCGTAAAAAAACCTCCGGCTTTCCCCTACAAATTTATTTCGTCTTCACATGGTGGAAATTACAAATATGCTTGTTCACTTGGAAGTTATTCGAAATATTTTAATCAACTAACATTTTACCTTGATTTCGATAAACATATAGAACAGGTGATCTGACAAAAAAGCACAGAATTTGAATCCTAGGTACAATAATTTATTGAGAAGCAATTTATAACTAGAACCATAATTTTGTTCCAAATTAGTTCCCTCAAATTCAATTGTCACTAACAGAAAGGATTTAACTTAGAAAAAGTACGTAAAGACAAGGTTTTCTTTATAACCACCAACCCCAAAGAACTGCCCTTACTATGACTACAGGTCATAGTAAGGGAGTTTAGTCGCGGTGGGTAGTTGTGGGTAGTGAAAATGTGAAAACGTATATTTATGTCCTTTTCTAACACATGATAACTTCTTAAAAGTTCTCAAAATTTCTGGAATGATCTGGAAAGTTTTAATTTATTATGATGGACTGAAAAGGGAGAACCGGCATGACGTCATTTTTTGGGGTGCGCGTGGGATAATTTTCATTGTCTATCTTGAAGAAGAAAAAACTATCAACGGCAAGTATTCTGCGACGTTTGAGCTAAGAAATCAAGCTAAAACGGCCGCATTTGACTAAGAAGAAAGTGTTGCTTCATCAAAACAATGCACCAACCCACACAGCCGTTATTGCAATGGCAAAAATTAATTAATTAAAGTTTGAATTGCTACCTCATTCACCCTATTTGGCAGATTTAGCTCCCTCGGATTATTTACTGTTCTCAGACTCAAGAGCTGAAAGGAGATAACGTTGAAAAATAAATATATTTTTTTTCTAAAATTTTCGTGTTTCATTTGTTGGGCAGGGTACCTCTGGAAACATCCTCGTAAAAAATACGTATGTCGAACAACCACCGAATTTTCCTTTATTTTTTGTTTTGAAAACTCAAATTATCATTTAAATATGTACGTTTTTCTGTTGATAGAAGACATGAGAAGAAATCTTTCCAATATAGAAGTAAAATATAACTTGTTGATAACTCTGATCTGCTTAAACAATAACAAATATTCAGTATATATTTTGAAAACAGTTTTATTGAAATTTCATACGACATTGTTTTGGTTGATAATCATGAATACCAGTAAACGATTTTGGAGAGAATTTTAAGGACAACACCCGTACTCTTGGAGTCAATTTACATAATTTGACACGATTTGCGTATTCTATTTACCGTTAACAATAAGAATGTGATCAAAATAAAAATGGTTTTTTAAAATTAAATTTATGCGACTTTCGGCCCTGCCGCTCTCTGTATAATATAGTTTTCCTGTTTTTTATACAGTCAGTATTTCGTAAACTGTTCCAACTGATCTCAAAATATTCTCATTTTCACTTAATTTTATCATCTGCCTGTCTTTCAACTATTTCTTTCTATAGAACTAAAATATCTGTTTTAATATGAATTCTCTTTGTTTTTAACTCAATTTATTGTACAATCTGTCCTTGTGAAAGACAATGAAAAGTTTTTGATGTGACTGTTGAAATAAACACGAAAGGGATTGTTCCAATGAACTAAAATTTTTGCGCAAGTAAGTCTAAAACTAATTGTTTTAGTGAGCAATCGCAACTAAAGCTGCATGTTAATTCAGATGTTAAGAGGGTGAAGGTAAAAATAAACAAGTGGTTTAGTTGACAATATCATTCATATTTATGAATACTCTCTTATACTATAGTGAAAAAACGGAATTTAGGAAAAAACTTTTCAGTATTTTGCTATATCTTTATTATCTACAATCCGAATTCAATTTTAAAATAAAAACATATGAAAAAAATTTATATTTTTTATACATTAAGAAAATAACTGACACTAATATTGTTAGAAACAAATAACAAATTGATGATCATGTATTACTTCATAATTTCCAAATCAAAATATTCCGAAAACAGTACACAGTATCGAGTTTCATCTAAAGTACCTTTTTGGTATAAAATTAAATGATTTAGCTTAATAAAACTAATATTGAGAAAGTTATGTTCAATACTAATTGGTACGAACCATGTAACTAGCGCTCTCTATGAGAGACAGATATTAAAACAAATTCATAGGATGTATCAGCTTCCAAAACATATTCGTATAAAATTTTGATACAATGTTGCCAGTAGTTGCAACAAAATCGTAAAAAATGTGTATGACGGATGGCGTCCAAGTGTTAAATCGGGACTGCGTGGAGGCCAGCTCGTGGCAGAGATCTGTGTGAAGTTGCTCTTGCTGGAACCACATTCTTTGGTTATAACCATAAATATATTGTAGTTCAAACATGAAAAAGTCATCTACACATAACGCTTTAAATTCACTGACTGTGTGTCTATTTTGTTTTTTAAAAAAGGAAGGGCCTATAATTCCTCGCGTTCACATTGCAGCCTATATGGTCACTTTAGGCAAATGTAGGGGCTTCTGATGTTCGTGTTTTGAATTGGTTCTGCCTCTTACCAGCATCAAGAGGTTTAAATTCTCGTACCATTTTTAAGGGTGTAGCTCAAAATCATTGTGTAAAAAGCGATCTATGCTCGCTTGAAGCAACAGCACGAATAGATAAATCAGGTTCGTTGCTGTCTACGTTTTCGACCGTATTAGAAGACTTTGGAAATCCTGGAAGACCATTTTAGTAACGAACATTGTAGAATTTTCTACGCATTACAGTCCGCTTCATAGCGACTAAATTTCCAAGAAGCGATGTACGTACATCCAGCGTCCCCCCGAATAGATAAGCCATAAAAATGTAAAATTTGTCTGTATAAAATCATCTTTAAAACAATTTGGTCTTATGATCTACAACTCTGGAGCACAGATAGTAATTCCAACATTAATAAAATTCAGAGGTATGCTACCCATAATAGTGAATGCGCCATCTTACGTAAGTAGAGGGAAATTCACAGAGACTTAAAAGTTCTGTTTGTTAGGAACACTAGCAAAAAGTTCTGTGAATAATTATAGTACAAATAAATTAACAAGAAATCTTATTAAAACAAAGTTTTAACTGAACTATTGGATTTTTTAACTTGACTCGATAGATGAATTTTATTTGTATTCTGAAGGAGAGATTTCACAGGTTATTAACTTATTTGTGTAAAATAAGTTAACCTCTAGTCATTAAAAACAACTTATTATTTTACTACTACCCCGTGAAAAAAAATTGAAATTTATATGATTACTACTATTGTTTATTAATGAAAATATTTTATTAAAAAACGTTTTTGTGAAGACGTTTTCTATTTACATAGGACACCCGGTATATAAAAATTTAAAATTATAGTAAATCGATTAATGGTATAGTTGAGAGAGATGACGTCGAAAATTTGGGTGTGGCGGTGTATATTGATGGCCGCCCAGTATGTTTTCCTGAAACATTTGGAATACGTAAACAGGTAAAATGAAGTTTGAACGGCCAGAACAACAATTTCGATGCAAGAATCAACAACGAGTATAATGTGACCATGACCTCCTCATGCATTTGATTGTCCTGGTGAAGAATCTTACAAAATGAACATATAGATATATCTGAAACCTAGTATGGCAATTGCACTTTTAGATTTCAGTCAAGTCCAACCGTTTATATTCCGTTAACTGAACAAAGTCACGGTCTCTCTCTAGTTTCTTCACTATAGAAGATGAAGCAGCTAATACCGGGAGGTAACGATACCATAACGATATTATTTACGGGTTGTTTTACGATGAGTCAACAAAAAAAAAATAATTTATAAAATTTTTGTAAGCAGACAAATGTCATGTGAATTTTATCAAGAAATCATCAATTTGTGGAGACGAAATTTTTATTTTTGTAGCAAATGCGAAAAGTAATTGGAAATTTATGGGCTACCAAAATTACGCGCCTAAATCTAACATACGAGAACGGTTCCAGAAGTACCTGGCCCAACAAATAAAATATATTTATTGTTCAATGTAATCTCCTTTGGAATCCATACACTTTTCCCAGTGATGCTCGATACCCTTTTTATAATAAGAATCGTCAAGCTCCTCAAAATAGCCATTGGGAATAAAAGAGGGGGCTAAATCTGGTGCATGAGGTAGCGATTCAAACTTTAATTATATTAATTTTGGCGATCGCAATAACGGATGAGCTGGTGCATTGTCTTGATGAAACAACACTTTCTAGTTAGCCAAATGTGGCTGGTTTTGCTTGATTTGGTCACTCAAACTTCACAGAATACTCGCCGTTGATAGTTTTTTCTTTTTCAATAATGTCAATGAAAATTACCACACGTGCCTGCAGATGGAACGGTCTTTCTTTCTTTAGAGCTGGTTGTCTTTTTGCAGTCCAGTGTTTTAATTATTTTTTTGTTTAGAGTATGAAGTGTTAGACCCACTGTTCATCGATGGTTAAGGAACGGCTCAAAAATTCGGTTTTTTTCTGTAAAACATTACCAAATACTGGAAGAAAACATCTTCATAACGCTGTTTTTGTTTCATTGTGTGCAAACGCGGCTAGCGTGCAAATTTTCAGTCGATGATCATCCAGTACCGCTTTGTGGATTTTCTTCAACATTTCTGGAGTCGTCACCACTGCGATGCTGGTTTTCGCAAGTCGTACGGTCTCGTTTAAACTTTGCTGGTAAAAATTTGAATCAAAAGACAGTTTTTACCTTCTAATCCCAAAGAATGATCTCAAAGAGCTTGCTGAGCGCTGGGATAAAACAATAGAATACGTTGATATATGGAATTAATAAACAAAGTGAACATTGAAAAACCCTATATAAAACTTTAACTTTTTTAATAAGTGTCCGAGTGAATATAAAGCTTTTAGCGCGTTTTTCAGAATCAACAGTGATAAGATAATCAATGTCATAAATTCAAACAAGTCTTGTGTAATCTCCAAAAGAACCTTTTAATTCGGCCTCCTATGAAGTGTAATCTGTTATAACATAAAAAAGTTCCTGGCTGATATTTTGCATATATTTCATGAATATAAGTGAAGATAATCAAATTTTATACGCGCATTTTTTATTACTGAAGAGTCTTCGAGACGTAGTCATGAAATTACCTTGTCCCATGTCATGTTCTTATGGCCCGATATAATCACTGTCTGAAAATTTAAAAGACCAGCTTCTTGAAAAAATAAACAAAAATTTTGTGAATGATTCCGATCTCAGATTGGGTGTGCATTTTTTAACTAAAACATTGTATGTTTCTCTTAAGATGGCATCCGATTTGATGAATGTTGATCAAAATGAAAATTAAAACATTGATAGAAAGGGTGGCCAGAAACTTAATATTCGGAAAAGAGTTAAAAAGATGGAAACAATTTATTGATGAATTTTTTAATCCATTTACTAATAACAAGAATGGGGTCAACAGTAGTTATAAATATAGCGAAACAACTAAAAAACTGGAGAACCGCCGTAGGTTCAGTAGAATTATTGCTGAACTACTCAAAATTAGTACAAATAAACTCTTCGGATCATAAGCTTGTATATTTACAAAATGCATTAATGGCGAAAACAGCTTATATCATATCTGCGAGGATGCTCCCAGAAGTATAATTACTAACTACCGATAGCACATCTTCATTATTGGAAAATCATCAACCACCCAAACATTTTTACAAGTCTGCGAACAGAAACTAATCCGCGGGGGTTATATCTGGCGAATAGGGTGCTTGATGTAATAATAATTGCAGATATGTCAGCTGGTGCACTGTCTTTATGGAACAACACTTTCTTCTTAACCAAATGTGGCAGATTTTGCTTGATTAATTCGCTCAAAAGTTGGCAATAAGTTCGCATAATACTCGCCATTGATATTTTTTTCTTATTCAATAAAATCAATGAAAATTATCCCACGGGCATCCCAAAAAATCGATGACATGACCATATCAGCCGATGGAACGGTCTTTCGCTTTCTTTGGAGCCGATCCTTCCTTTCCATTCCATTGTTTCGATTGTTCTTTTGTTTCGGGTGTGAGTGATGGATCCAATATTCATCTATGATTATCAAACGGTGCAAGAATTCGGCATTATTTCTGTGAAACATTGCCAAACATTTTCACAACGTTGCTTTTGTTTCCATTGTGAGCAAACGCGGCACTAGGTTCCAATCTGGACCCACTTCTATACATCATCTATACGTATTGTATGCGGACGACTCCGCATCTATCGCTTTAGCTGAAAACATGCGCTCTCTCGTTTAAACCTAATATCTTTTGAATCAATTTTCGGATTGATGCAAAAATTGGAGGGTGACTCTCAATTCCCCAAAAACTCAAGTTAACGTCTTCAAACATACAAATTCCTTGCATAAACATCAACCACAAAACTTGCACTTGAGACTTTGAGGAGAGAGGCAGGGAAGCCGTCTATCTGGGAGTGCAATTCACACACATTCTCAGTTAGGTGGCTGATCTGAAAGATACTTTGAGCAGAGTACGGAGGCGAGTCTGTCCCATCAAAGCGCTCGGAGGAAATTTCGGACGAACCCACACCCTCACTTTACTTCACACTAACTTAGTAATAACCTGCGAGCAGTTACTGCTAATACAAGTGTAGATTCAGCCCCAGTAACACCGCTTATGTCAATACAGACATAACCCTAATCCCAAGCCGTCTATGTGATTCGTACTATCGAATTAAACACTTCCACGGCCAAAGAAACTGTTCTTACCCCCTGGCACACCAATACTCGGTCCCTCGCCTTAAAACTCAAGAGGAAACTACCCTATCCACCCCTCCGGCTGCTAACAATAGCATACGAAGACCTCCCTGAATTTACTTCAACTTCCTAGACAATTTCCCCTTCCACACACACTGCGGTTTCCCTTTAACCTAGTGAACCGGTTACGATAGGAAATAATGCATACGAAGCTGTTCCCGCCTGTCCCCCATTTAAATTAAGAAAGTAACAAATAAAAAACAAGAACCTTTCAAAAAAATCGAGGAGAACATTTTTACTTAACTAGATCTATCTCTTCGTCTTCTTCTGGCCAATGGTTCATCGCTTTTCCTCCATTTCAGCTAGGGCAAGCAGAACCCCAGGCAACCACCACAATCACAGCCCTGCAGAGAAGTAGCTCCTATATCGTACCTAAAAATCATCCAATGAATTTCTCTCGCTGTCTCTCTCTCTTTCATCATTTCAGATTATCAATAAATCGAAAGTATCGGTTTTATTTAGGGCCCCCTGTATAAACAGCAAGAGTTTCAAAAGACATGCTTTTGCTGAGAGTAGTGACCTACATTGACTTCAAACGGTTTTGATTGCCTTATTCTTACAACAATTGCGATGTAAAAGAAAGAGAAACCCAAAAATTACAGTTGCATAACAGCATACTGAAAAGAGAAAGGAAACGGAAGATATTTCTAATGCGGTTTTATAACTGGTACACAAGATTTTTTCTAAGTCGTCACAGGTTATATTCAAATGGTAAAAGTGCATGGAAAAATGAAATTTTTATGAATTACGAGAATTTATTTGACCACAATAGCGTAGCAACTGTCTGTCTTTTATCATCTACCACCATTTTGATGATTCTCATCCTAACTTTGTTCAAATCTATTATGTTATTCCATATATTCGAATTTATTTATTGTAATTATTTTTTGATGTTAATTAGAAAGAAAATAGATTTGAAAAGCCGCAAAGTAAAAACGATGATACAGTTATCGCCGTAGTTATATTTTTTAACGTTTTTCTATGAATTATTTGAAGCTTTAATGGCTATCAACCAATACATGTACGGTTTTTAGGCCATTCAGCCGTGTGTTCGATTGTGTCTTGTTCCTAAAGTTTCACCAATACGAAATGGTCGCATCTTCATAAACTACGATCGGTTCTATAATTGTTCGTTAGCTGTAGAACCGATCGCTTCCTCTAAAGGAGAGAGAAGATAAACCACTTGCAGGTCTTGTGACTACTCCAGAAAATATTAAATTAGTGGAAGAAACTAACCAGCGTCTAAAAATGAGAAAAATTGCAGCATAAATAATTAGGGCGAAGTGATTGAGTCGTATTCTTGGCGTAGTACAAGCGTCGATGATGAAACTATGGTTTTGACTATGAACCGACATCTACAAGAGATTCCATGAGGTAGCATTGGAAGGGAGAACCAGTGCCAAAAAAGGTCACGAATAATACCGAAAAGTGATGGTTACAATATTTTGAGACTACGAAGGATATCACTGTGAACGAGGCATATTACTCTTACTTGGCAGTTGCGTCAAAAAATTATGAGAAAAATGTGCGGTAACATCAACCGAGGAGTGCGTTTGTTTAATGACAAAGCTCTAGACCTCACTGCTTCGCTTTCCAAGCATACAGCCCTGATCTGGCGTTATTTCACTAAGGACGAGAAGAATTAGAAGATAAACAAGGTGTGGGAGATCTGTAACTATGACTACTCCAGAAAACATTAAATTAGTGGAAGAAACTGACCAGCGCCTACAAACGAAAAAAATTGCAGCATAAACCGGCATTTCCAAAACAAGATTTTTTAGCGCGGTGCAATATCAGCGTCGAGTGATGAAACTAAGTTTTTTACTATGATCCGACATCTAAAAGATATTCTATGAATGAACACCCACCATAAAACCCTGATCTGGCATCTTTCAACTATTTTTTTTTTCGCAAAGCTGGAGGTTTAAAAGATACGATAACAGCGACGTTGATATTAAACAGACGGTATACAAACATTTTGACAGTGAAGATGCTTCATATTTTTATAGTGTCATAGCTTTAGTCAGACTTTATCAAAAGGGAGATTATTTTGAATAATAATCACAGCTTTTTCTAATTATCATCCTTGTTTCTATGTTAAGTCAAAAACTTATGGACTTTTATACGCTACGTATAAAATGGTTTCCAATGTCGTTAATAAATTTTTATGGTGTTGTGGTCATTTAGAGGATTCATAGAATTTGAGAAAAACATTTTATGAACATATAATTTCATAATACTAAAGCAATACAATTCTAAATGTTTATACGTTCCCAGTTACTTAATCGGTTCTTTCAACTGTGACAATCTATATATTCTGATGAAAATGTGCTTAGTAGAGTAATGGATTATGTATACATGATACAGATATTGTGGAGAACCCTTTGGGAGAATTTTCAATGTGAAAGTTTACTTATTATTGGACTTAAAAATTCAAGAAATTTCTCTGAATATCTCAATTCTAAAAATAGATTTACAATAAGAATTTTCGAGTTGATACGGTTCTTAATTGGAAGGATATATTACCATAAACACCCCGTATTTAGGTTTTACTTTCTTGAAATTAATGATTTTATCAATTATGCATACTTATCCATGTAACCTAGTTCAAAAATGTGGGAGTGATGGGTCTGACCGTTTCTCACCTACCTAACTGCTCTTATAAAATGTATGTGTGTGTATATATGTGAACTTGACCGCGAACGACAACTCTTTATGAAAAACAAACAGTGCCATCGTTCAACTCACTCTCATTCACTCATTTCAACGTTTCACTGTATTGCCAGGCCATTTGGAGACATGATACAAGTTGTTTGTACATCCTGTATGTATCGTATTCGATTCCAATCTAATGTTTTATTATTAATTTAAGTATTTCTGTTAATTTTGTAAGAAATATGTTCTAAAAACAACGTTTAACATTTAGACTTGGAAAAGTGAAGCAAATAATAAATTGATAAGCTGGGACTACCCACGTCGCTACATCACATGTTTTATTATTTGAAACTTTAACCAGCTCAGTCTATAAAGTGTACCCACAGCCCTGGTATCGGATCCCTTATGGTAAATAAAACTACTTGTTTACTTGTAACGGAAATCCTCTTAAAACGAAATGACACTTTTCTGATTCCTTTTCACATATAGTGTGTAATAGACCACAAAATTACATAGAAAGTTTTTTAAATGTTCCTTTTGTTGTTACTAGAATTACTTATAATGCTGTAGTGATATACAGAGTAAGTTTTATGTATAGAACGCCCCAATTATCTCGGAAACGGCTTGTACCCTATATATATATATATATATATATATATATATATATATATATATATATATATATTTATTTATTTATTTTAGAAGTCTTTAAGAAATACTGATTATTTTTACCTACCCAAATACCATAATTTCAGAGTTACAGCTACATTACTACATTTACTGAACTTGGACTGAAGAAGATGTGGTTTAAACAGAATGAAACTACAGATTTGGATTTTATATTATCAGTGTAGTTAGAAAGAAATTGAAACAATGATTGCGTATGCTTAATATTATTTTTAGTACCTATAGGCAAATTAGGCGATTTTAGCTAAAACCTTGAATTGGGCGGTTTTGATTTTGTAGATTCTGAGAGGTTTTGGGATACAGAATAAGTCCAGCAACAAAATTACGGACACGGGTTATCGAAATTTTAGCAGAAAAAAATGCGAATAACTCGAAAACTATAAGGAACTCGAAAAAAAGTGCTGGAGTGAAAACTGTAGAGCACAAAATTCTCTACGGATTGGTCTGTAAGCATTTTTCCTAACCTCAAAATGTGTTTGTACACTCAAAAATATTTTGAATTGCGGATAACTCGAAAACTATGAGGAATTTGCCACAAACTGACGAAACAAAAAATGTTGAGCACAACATTCTGTACAAAAAAGGTTTCAATTTTTCCTAACCTCAAAATTTTACATTATAAAATGGGTTTGAAAGCTAAAAAATAAGTTTGAATCGCGAATAACTCGAAAACTACGCAAAATTCGAAACCAAATACCGGAGCCAAAACTGTATGATTACTCACATTTTCGTAAAAGAGAAACTATTAAAAAATCTGTGAATATTGATATAATAATCAACCGAGAACGAAGATGGTGTTCATAAACACATTTTTTAAAAATTAGTTCATTTGAAACCAAGAAGTAGTGTGTTTTATACATGAAAATATTGATAACAACACAAATGACAAATCTCTTGTTGGATTTACTTGTTAATATAACGAGTGATGAAATATATCCATAAAAACTTGAATTTTTTATGTGGTCAATATACCTCTTCATCTCGCAAGATTTTCGAAAATTTGCCAAGTTGAAAATTATGCTAGCTTACCCTAGTACAAAATAGAGATTTTAACCATCATGAAGCATTTTGATTCTTTGAAAACGAAGTAGTTTTTCAAGAATTAGAGCAGTTTCTATGTGCGCCTGGAACGTTAATTGGCTTTAACTCGTAGTGGAAAGAATTCGCGAACGGATGCTCCGGCTTTCGGCGTTGAGGGAGATTAAGTGGCTCCAACGAAAAAATGACTACAGATCTTTTTTGTAGAAAATTTTGTGTTCTACATTTTGTGATTGGGCAGATTTTTTCGAATTCCTCTTAGTTTTCGAGTTATCCGCGTTTCAAAATTTTTTTGAGTTACCAGTTCCAAAATTTCGTTAACCCGCACCCGCAATTTTGTTGACTAGACTAGACTAGACTTATTTGGTAACCGATTTAATTTCCGGTTTAGTTCTGTTTTACCTGTACTATTTATTGAGAAACCTGGCGTCTAAGTATTATATAATTAAATTCGTTTATTTTTAAAACTATGTATGACTTTCTTTTTAATTTTATGTATAAATTAACAGTATAATCGTTGAGTAATCAGTCTACTTATTGTTGATGAGTTGTGCACTTTTTTTAGCACATCGTTGAAATATTGCTATTTAAAGAAATTTTCCAAGGGTTTAATTTTTGTAATAAATTTGGGTCAATACTAAGCAAACTTATACTAGCGTATATCACATTTCATTGATACTAATTAATACAACTGTTACAAAATCATTACGAAAATCAATGGAAATGTAAATTTCTGACAAAGTTTTGATGATTCATTAGGTTCAGCACTGAATAATGAGTCATTGTAGGAACTTTCGAAACTATAGTCAATATTTTCATTCATTTACAAAATTTGTTAATTCAGGAACAATTTCTCAGTTAGGTGTTACTCAATATAATTGGAAAATAACGAAATACAGTGCGTCCCATAATATAGGGTTAATAACCTCGTTAACAGCTGATTATTATCAATGAAATTTCTTTTCTCTCCTGATTTCAAAAATGTATCCCGAGCCTCCTAATATTAAATTTACTTATGAAATCTAAACTAATGATCAAATAGTTGAGATTTGATGTATTTAGAAAAAATACTTTTACTTGCAAGTATATTCCAGTCGAGTTCATTCTTTATATCCAACATAAAATGGCCGATTTCCATTTCCTATGACACCGATTGATTAATTTCCCACTCACTGTTGAAGAAAGGAGAGGAGTTAATTGAGGATATAGCTGTACTTACTGGTTTTCAAAGAAAAATACAAGATAAGTTGATAACCTGATAATATATTAAAGAAATCTCTCTCTAGAAATTAGTTCTGTAGTTCTTAAAAATTTTATAAACTTCCTTTGAGTCTCTTTATATCATTTGTCTTTTAATAGGAAGGTCACGAGAAGCAGAAGATATTCAAGAGAATCTGTCGCTTTTCGGAAAAAAACGCCACTCAATTTTAATATCTCAAGTACAACACAAAACGGCATTCAATCTCCAACGATTTTTTCTTTTTCTCGTTTTACTTTTAATTTTCGAAACTTGAATGGATTAATCCTCAATTCAGTAATTCTAAAATGTCACTCATAAATTTAATTAATGTTCTCATGCATCAAAATATTCTACAGAGAGAATTTTTAATGTAACGTTGATTCCATTTTTAAATTATTGAACTTTTGCTTGTGATGTATCCATTACACGTAAAAAAATAACTTGAGCCGGACTGCCATCATACACCCTAAGCCCTTATTAACATTTTTAGATACCTGCGGTTAGACTTCGTAAGTGAACAAAAAAATCAAATGCATTTATCTCAAACGAATGCCTTCTGACGTGTATAGGGGCGAGTGGGCATCATGAAAAGTTGAAATCTCCGTACGTTAATATATATAAATGCTTCTAAATATTCTTGATTTTAGGTCTTTTCTGTTTTAAAATTATTTTTTTTAATCATTTTTAAGAGATTCATAAAAAATAGTCGAAACGTCGATTTCTATCAATCTTTCAAAAATTATTTAAAAAAAAACTAATTTTGAAACAGAAAAGTTAAAAATGTATCAAAATAGAGGATTTCTTCTATTCACCTTTGAAATAATTTAGAAATTCCATATTTCGAAAATGTATTCCGCTATTCTTCGAAGGAGAAAACAACTACTTTCCTGGCTCATATCTCGACGAGTATTGAATTACATCTCCTCTGAAGAACGTGATGTCGACTTTTTTGTTAATATTAACATCCCCCTCGTAACTACAAAGAGAGGTTGTAAGTACTGACTAGTTTCAATGTTATTACGTCTCATCATAGCAGCTTAACAACCCTCGTTCGAGCCTGAAACCCGAACTTAAGACAACGTCAAAGAACGTCTCTACTTGGTTCATGTAGTTAAACTGCTGGATGTTAATATTGTCGATCAATCTCTTCAAATAGCGACGCTCTTTGACGTTGTCAGTTCGTGTCTCAAGCTCGAACAAGGGCTGTTAAACTGCTCTGATGAGACGTAATAACGTTGAAACTAGTCAGTAGTTACAACCTCTCTTTGAGGATGTTAATATATAACAAAAAAGTCGATTAATATCACGCTCTTCAGAGGAGATGTAATTCAATACTCGTCGAGGCATTAGCCAGGAAAGTAGTTGTTTTCTCTTTTAAAGGAATGCGGAATATATTTTCTAAATATTGAATTTGAAATGATTTCAGATGTGCATAGTACAAATCTTTATTTTGATCAATATGTAATAGGTTATTAGTTTTGAAAATATTCTACAATTATAAATTTTTTCAATGACTTTAAAACGGAATTGAACGTGACATCCTCATAAAATTTTTATACTAGTTTTCATAAACAGAATCATTACTTTGACCAATACATAGCCCAAAGTGAATATGTTAACTTTGAAGAAAAATTAGAGAAAAAAATTGTTTTATAAGAAACGTATATGGATTTGAGCTAAAGGCACACTATGGGCACAAGCGCTGTGAATATGAGACAATTAAAAGATAAGAAACATAAAGGGAGACCGAAATATACGCTGCTACTACATGGGCCCAAAAAAAGTAGAAGTTGAATAAATTTAGTTCAAAATAAGTTATACATAAGTATCAATAATCTCGCAAAACATGGAAACTAACAGATACAATAAACGAGAAGAAGAGCATGGCTAGATGATGAGAAGGCGGCAACACGTATGAAACACTTCAAATACAAAATATATAAGATGTTGTACAGAAAGGAAAAGGGTTAAGTGAAAAGGAAAGGGCACAAAAAAACTCTGTAAATTCCTTCATCCTGCACCGTCATATTCTGTCTATGCATTTCACGACTTTTTGAACTTATTTCCAAATGTAAATAAATTATATCTATTGTTCTCTATTGTTTATTACACATGAATATTGAACTAATAAAGTCAAGGTGTTTTAAATAATAAAAAAGTGACTTTCGATTTTTTTACCTTCATGTGTTTGCCTTTGTAAAAAATCAAGGATTTTTTTAATATGGTTCAAATGTAGCTATTACTAACACTAGTAGGATTAGAACAAAAAGAGAAATGAAAAAAGGGGGGAGGGGTGGTTTATAAAATAGATATCATCAATTTCAATATTAATCCTTATGTATATATAGATTTGGAGTCTCGTATACACTGCGACCCAAAGAATCTATTGTGTCCACATTTACTGGAGGACCCTGTGTTTACAGCCGATCCATTAATGCAACTCGTCTAAAAAGTCTAGAATGTGGAATGGCTTTAATTGCCAAACATCTTCGTCTTCTATAACAAGCGCTCCCAACTATATATTTCGTGGTTTCAAAACTATAAAAAAAATTATTGAGAAAATTTTTTCACCCCATTCCCTTGCGAGACGCCTTAGGTACAATCATCCAGTGTGTGATAAATTTTAAGCCAATCAGTGAGTTACCGTTTACGGAACTACGGGCTTGATTTTTATTAGAATCTTTTTACGAATAGCTTGTAATGAAAATTATTAAATGAAATCTTGACGATACAACCACTTGCCCCTATTTTAAACTCAATATCTGAAATAAGAACGTTGTATGTGTACGGTTTTTAATGAAATTCGTACGCTCTCCTGATCCAGTTTTTGAAAATGACGATGTAGAGGGCAGGTGGTCCCTTGTCCAATACAGCCTACGGCAAACTGACTTGAAGACCTAATAAATCAAATAAAACAGTCAAGGTCTAGCACAATATAAACAAAACAAAATGCGTTGGCTCTTTGTAAAAACTCGACCAAAACTTTAATGTTTGGTTTGTCTGGCATTATACCAGATGTTACGTTATTTAGATATAATAAACTTATTGAAATTTTATTAATGGCCCCCATAGATAATATTTATTTATACATCAGTTGTGATTATTTTTTAAAATTGATTTATCGGAAAACTGATATGACATAAAATGTAATTGTTTTTATTAAAAACAAAGTAATAAAAGCTTTTTTCAAAATGACGTAGCTTCTCAATGCCAAGAACAGTGTTTTCGTTGGGTAAAAACAATTAAAGAAACCGAGGACATATGATAATAGATGAACTTGAGCACACATTTATACTCAAACAAAAATGCAGTTGAATGTATATCGTCCGGAGATCATGCCCCCAAGAAAGCAAAAACCACAGTTTCATTTTTGAAAATTATTTAGAAAAATAAAGAATGATAACTAGCCAATATTTTGCATATTTTCTTACACATTTTGAAGCTAAATTTTAGAAAAAAACACTACATTTTGTGGAAGAAAATAGTTTTTTGCCTAAAACAATAGTGCTCCTGCTCCTATTAGCCTGACTGCGTCAGGATTTATTGCCACACCTATCATTTTCACCTAATCTAATTCTTTTCCATTATATTATTAGGAAAAAACGATTTGGGGAAAGCAATTTCAGACGAAAAAACATCTGGTGGCAGAAACAAACTTCCCAACGACTATTTTTGTATGAATTTCTGGCACCGTTGTTGATAGTTAACGAAAGTTTACGCTTCCACTACCACACTGTATGGGCGAGTGTCGAGGGTAGTACAATAAACAAAGTAAGATAACTTGAACTCACTATATATTCATCTACAAAACAATATACAGTGCTTTTCAGATAAAAGTATCCACCTTTAATAAATTTTGTAATACTGGTATTTAGAAAAAATCCAAAAACACGTCAATTTATGTTGGAAGGGGCAAGCATTATGGCTTATTTAAACTTACTGGAAAAGCCACCCCCTCACCCCTAGCAGCATCCCCTTTATTTTTTTAAATTACTTTTCATATTTTTTATGTAAAATTTGGATACTCCTCTTTGAGCTGATTTCAAAAATGTATAATACTTGTAGGTTAAAGTGGTTAGTTTATGAGATAAACAATTTTTCTTTTAAGAGCACAAATTTTACTTATTATTTATATTTATTATGAAGTTACAATAAGTGTTCAAAATGATTACCATTCACTTCCATACAATAGTATAATCTATTTTGAAATGCCTCTCTGACATTGCTTAATACGGCTGGATTTAATTGTAGACATTCATTTTCTATCCTCTCTCGTAAATCATCCAGAGATTCTGGTTGGGTAGCATAAACTTTTTTTTTAAATACCCCCATAAAAAGAAGTCTAGGGGTGTTAAATCCGGTGACCTAGGTGGCCACTCCATCATCTGCCCCCTTCTACCTATCCAACGAGCGGGGAATGTTTCGTTTAAAAATTGTCGGACAGGCATAGCATAGTGAGGGGGAGCTCCGTCTTGTTGATATACCAGTAAATCTTCGGAAAGGTTATCATCATTTTCTATTATTGTTGTAATACGTGGGTCAACCCCTTCCCTGAGTAACTCAAGATATGATTCACCAATTAAATTTCCGTTGATGAAGAAAGGTCCGACAATGTGGTCACCTAGGATACCACACCAAACGTTTAACTTTTGGGGATGTTGTGTATGGAATTCACGCATAATATGTGGATCACTTTCAGCCCAATATCTACAATTATGCCTACTTACTAAGCCATTTACTGACCATGAGCATTCATCAGAAAAGCAAATATTGTTTAACAATTGTGGATTGTTATTGATAATTTGCGTCATTGATTCGCAAAACTCTAGACGACGATCAAAATCATCTTCATTCAACATGTGCACCAACGTAACTTTGTATGGGTGGTACTTGAATTTATGTAGAACTCGGAAAACTGTAGAAGATGAAACACCGATCGCTCTACTTATTGTTGACAACGATTGGGGTTGTTGAGCCTCTAAGCTGACTTGCCCTAAAATTGCCACTAGGATTGCTTTGTTATTTACGAGTCCCTGTCGCTTATGCACTTTATTGCAAACAGACCCTGTTGTAGTAAATTTCTCCATCAGTTGAATTACATACTTATGAGTTGCATGTCTTCCGTCATGTAATTCGTTAAATATTCTAGCAGCAGCTCTTGCACAATTATTATTTTGGTAGTATAAACCTACAATTTCAATTCTTTCTTGCAAAAAGTAAACCATTTCAGAGAAACAAAATAAATAATGTATCAAATTACACTATCAATAGTGACTACAAATTCTAGTTGACAATGTCAAACTTTAATAAAAAGTAGAGTTTTTTGTTGTTTGGATTTTTTAAGTAGAATAAATAGCACAGTTAAAAAGATTAAAGAGTTTGAACTGTTGTACAACCCATTCTAGTACAGGCAAATAAGGTGAAAGTAAATAATAAGTAAAATTTGTGCTCTTAAAAGAAAAATTGTTTATCTCATAAACTAACCACTTTAACCTACAAGTATTATACATTTTTGAAATCAGCTCAAAGAGGAGTATCCAAATTTTCCATAAAAAATACGAAAAGTACTTTAAAAAAATAAAGGGGATGCTGCTAGGGGTGAGGGGGTGGCTTTTCCAGTAAATTAAATAAGCCATAATGCTTGCCCCTTCCAACATAAATTGACGTGTTTTTGGATTTTTTCTAAATACCAGTATTACAAAAGTTATTAAAGGTGGATACTTTTATCTGAAAAGCACTGTATAAAAAGAAAGAATGGAAACCACGTCGGTGCAGCTTCGCTGATATCTCTTCGATGTCTTAAGACAAAATGAATTTCTCCACGATTCCAAACGCCTCGTCTGGGTTCGTTAAGTATGGAACAAGTATAAGGTTTTGGTTTTTTCCCAGTAAGGTATATCGAGAGGATGAATTCATTGTATGCTATTTGGAGTTTCCTGGGTCTGGTATCGGTCAGTTAGGTGTGAATGGATTATCGTTTTATTGAGGAAGTTTGTTCGGAGAAATGTATTGTTAAATACAAGGTCACATGACATGGTTGCAGCAACTGTTTGGCCGACGTTTCAATAACCAAAATATCGTCTTCAAGGTTAATTTTTTTGCTTGATTGTCTTGGAATTGAAAACTCGTTGAACTAGGTTTGTAGACTATCAATGAGATATTTGAAAATAAAATCTTTTACATTAAAGTGAAATTTTTATTAGAAAATCATTCTTCTTCTACACCGTCCTCGTGTAAGCAATAACAAATATTTAGATTTTAGATCTTTCATTTGTCTTTTTAAATAGAAAGATGGCATGGAATTAAATGAACTTTTGGTGGAATTTTTCAGTTAAGCACCATTTTAACTATACCAATCAAATTTACTTTCCTGTTGAGCTTTTGGACTTTTTATTGTGAAATTAAAGAAACAATTCTCCCTGTTTAAAGTACTGAAAATAAAAAGTCTCAGTGAACAGGATAACTACAAATTCAGTCAGTGCACGTCGTAAATATGCCCAAAAGGTATACGAAACTGGTAGTGTAATGATAATTCTGTCCAAAATAAAAAGATGTCTGGCCTCTTTAATTGCGACGCTGAATTTTCATGTCCTCATCAAACAAGTTTCATATTTAGCCTGGGAACCAGCAATTTGTTGAAAAAAAAATGTACATACGTCTTGCAACGCAAACCAGACCACGAAACGTTGAAAAGTGAAAATTAAATCAATAAAAGAGAAAAAAATACTTATTACTTTGTAGGAAATATCTGAAAGATCTGAAACTTTAAACTAAATTAATGTATGCATTTTATATTCCTATAAATAGGTAAAAAGAAAAATTTTTAATAAATGCTTTCCGAAAGATAAATTCGCTTCCATTCATAGTTTTGTTTAGTATTCTATTTTTTAAAGAAAAAGGATTTAGGTGCGGGACTCCAATAATTCAATTTCTAATCTTCAAACCAATTAAAAATTATTAGACGAGACAAGAATTTTATTTTAATTTTGGAATTTGATGCTGTAGTATTATCACTTCCACAGTATCATTTTTAACCCCTTTCATTAGACATTATAATAGAGAGTGTCTCATAAATATTTTCAGATCCCATTAAACAATCAAATAAAAAGAATGTATACCCCATAGTATTTTATGGTTTCAACCCGACGTTTAGCTCTTTCCACAGTATTTTCAACATCTGTATTAAAATTTTTCCCACTTAATAATTTCACCATGGATCTGAATAAATAGTAATCTGACGGTGCAAGGTCCGGACCAAATGCTGGATGTGGTAGGATTTCAATACCACCAAGTATGTGGTTTAGCATTGTCTTTTGCTTTAGATTAACTATTTCTCGGATAAAACCTGAAACCGATAGAACAATTGTATCAGTTGTCCACTATATACCTCGGAATTAATAGCTCGAACATCTGGAACCTTCATAATTAAACCAGACCCACAACACGACTTACCGACTCGAATCGAATTAATTTTCCATGTTCTATCCGTCATCTTTCGGCTGGACAAAAAACTGTTAAATCGTGCAGCATCTTACCTAATGGCATTGATAAACAGTTAATGTTGATACTAGGTTGGTTTTATACAGCTTCCCTTATAATCTAAATATCTTTGAGCATTGAATCTCCACTGTTTCAATGATTAAACCAACGCTCACTCAACTTTATCTTCCCTCTAAGTATGATAGTTATGAGACACCCTCTGTATAGTTTGACCATAAAGTTCATGTTGTATTTGATTTTTATTAATATATGCTTTTCCAATAAAGCTCATTTCTATTCAATTTTAAACGTTTTTATTATGTTACGAACTTCAGTCGTATATTGAGTTATCCCTTGGATAAACGTTCTGACAAATATTTGTTTATAAACATTCATTCAATCCAGAATAAGTCAGTAAGAAGGTCGAGACCTTAACAAAAATAAGAGTTTTATCAAAATTTTCAATAAAATTATTTTTTTTTGCGATAATTACCAATGAAGATATAATCTCACAATTGCCACGAGCTAAAATTCATCACTTTCACTTTTTCTCAATTTTGACTATATCACATTTCTCGATGGAAATAATTGTTGACAAAAATTTTATTTTTTACCATATGACTGAGACATAAGTCTGTATGCTCCAGTATTTCAAAATTTTTGAATTTGTTTGCATTCTCAATGAATTTGCTACGAGGTTAGGTCATTTCCGAATCGTTTTTCGAATGAGATGTTTTCTACAGCTTACTTTGCATCCTCTCTGTATAAATGATACGTTCGAATAATATTTTTTCTTATTTTCTACACCCTTTCGTATATTTACTAGCAGTATACAAACCGATTGTTCACTAAATTTTTGTTATCAGAGGCACAAACCATATAGCCCAGTCATATTAGGGGTCAACCTCGGAACGAAATATAACAAGCTATAAATTAGTGAAAACCTTTGTTTTTTGTCGTTCTAAATGGTGTCTCGAAAGTCACAAATAATATCGTGTCAGAGTCTGGACTGAAGATCTGCCAAATTTTTTAGAAGGGTATGAACCAGACGATATTTACAACGCAGATGAAGCTGCTTTGTTTTTTAAGTGCCTTCCGGATAAAACATTTACGTTTAAAGGCGATAAATGCAATGGAGGAAAACAAAGCAATGAACGCCTTACACTTTTCCAGTGTGTAAACATGAGTGGTACGGACAAACTCCCACTTCGCATCATCGGGAAATCAAAGCGACCTAGATGTTTTGAAGGTTTTAAAGACTCTACCCGTTGATTATGCCAATAATAGAAAGACTTGGATGACCAAGATATTATTTAAAGATTGGTTGAAAAAAGTTGACGAACAAATGAAGATAAACCGAAAAAAATTCTGCTATCCATTGACAACTGTGCTGCCCTGACTCTTGCAAACGTAAAAGTAATGCTTTTACCTGCTAACACCACTAGTAAACTTCAACCATTAGATCAAGGCATCATTCACACTTTTAAACGCTTTTATCGCAGAGAAGTCGTTAAACATATTGTTACGAGTCTGGAAGAAAACAGTAATCCTGACATTAACGTACTGCTAGCTATGAAATTTGCTAGAAAAGCATGGTACTTAGTCAGTAACGTTACTGCTTCAAGAAAGCTGGGGGTTTTGGAAAAGTACAGATGAGCAAGACCTGCCAGAGGTTGATCACTTGAGAAAAAAATTCTACAAAATAAACCGATTTTTATGACCTCTGACCTTCATTATCTTAAAACGCGGACACGATATCATTTGTGACTTCGAGATTCGTGACATCAAGACAACTTTTAGAACGACAAAAAACAAAGGTTTTCACTAATTTATAGCTTGTTATATTTTATTCCAAGGTTGACCCCTAATATGACTGGGCTAATACATTCTTGAAAATCTATATACGCCATTGAACTCGAGTAAATTATATTTTATCATAATATATTAGTTTTTTTATAGCTTATAATGATGGCCCTAACGAAATCAAAATGGTTAACCTTCTACTGGTTAGTGAAATTTTGGTATCAAATTCCAAGACACCATCTACTTCATATACTTCTTCATTGCACAACTGAAAGTTGTATTCGCTCAAGGAAAAGTTTTTCAAAACACGTCTTCTTTCAAAAATTTTATATTTAAAATTTAAAATTTCGAAAATCTCCACTATGTTTATTATGATATTTACACGTTTATTTTCCACATTAAATTTGATTACATAATCATTGCTAGATAGATTATTCTACTTTCACACACTCACAAATCAACCGATATTTTCAAATGTCCAAAGATAATAAACATTTCAATTCGTTGTTTATTATCATTTCAAAATGCCCACTCAAAAATAGTTTTTAACACAAAATATTTTTATTTATTTATTTCACTGACTGTTCGTCTGATATGTGGTGAACCTGAACTTAAGAAGAAATGCTCAAACCGGATATAGTATATATCAGGTCGCGGTCAAGTGAAAGGACTAATGTGAAATTTTTTTTCTATTACATAATAGATGCGGAGAGTGATAAATTTGAATATTTCAACTTCCTACTTTTCAAACAAATTCTTGAATAGAGCCTAACGCTGAAATTTATGCCTACACAAGTACAAAATCAACAAACATAAACATCAGATCAAAATTACTAATATTTGAAATAGTTTGAGGATTTTTACTTTTTTAAACGCAGATTGCAAAAAGTTTCGATTTGTTGCGTTTACAAACATTTTTATAAGAAAACATTCTACATTGTAAATTCATTACCACTACTCCAAAACTCAGAATTACACTGTATGACGCGCGTTTCTATAACCAAGTTAACGTCTTCAGAGACTATTTACCTTCAGTCTGTGTATCGCCAACGGTTTCAAAAATTCCAACATATTTTCTAAATACCGAGATATTTGTACTATGTAAATAGTGCTACGATTATAATACAAAATACTTTGCAAATAAAAGACCAAATTAGGGTATATATGGTGGGTGCGAAGTCCAGTGGCCTTGTAAAGCGAAGCGTGTACTGGAGCATGTGTCATGACGCAAGCGCACACCTCGGATGATTTAACCACGATAATTTTTTGAGACAAATACTTTATTGAGTCAGAGTAATTTACCACGTACACAGTTGTATTTAAGTCCTTAAATTCATTCAAAGGAATACCCTCGTAGTCTCAAAATATTGTAACCATTTTAGTGGTTTTCGTTACACTGGATCTCCTTTCCGATATCACTTTCTTGGTCCTCGCGGCCAAGCTTTAAAAATCGCCCACAAATTCTTCTCGAAGCTGCTTTTGCAATGCTCTGAGAATTCAAGGCGTGTCACATGTCATTGCATCATCGCTGCCATTAATAAAAATTCAAGTGAGTTAAACAAATACCTAAAATTCAATTCATTATTTTGTGACCGGTTTAACAATGATGATAACAAAACTAAGTAAGTAACGAAGTGAAAAATTGGTCAGTGGATCACTGTCAAAAATTATATCTGCTGCTGCCTTGGTTTGGAGCTTGATGGATAGGTTGGTTGTTAAGTCAAAAGTAACTAGATTTCTCTCTAGAAAAATGCAGCTTGCACGCAATAAAAATGGCACCGAACCGATGATCGATGATGTTGCAAGTGCGAGATCTTGCATGAAACAATCAACTGAACTTCATCTACGGATACATTTGATCGAGAAATATTGAGTCTTACATTGCATTGCTGGGTGGTATTGCATCATGTCAAGTGGCCTTTAAAATTGGTCCGTGCTACAATTTCTGATTCTCATCCTCAGCGAAGCAACTTGTTGAAAATGTTGGACACAAGCCGTCGTAAACAATCTCCATTTTGTAGAAGTAGATTTTTGTCTTCATTCCAGTTTAATAATCAGTAGAACAATTGCTTATGCAGGCTCCTCGAGAAGAAGGTACTAGTTCAGAGTGCTGTTCATTTCTAGTTAAAGATGTTGCAGCTGATAATGCATCACACAGATTGGAAACAGGAAGAATGCTACCAGCAAGTTTTTCTTATTTCCAATGCAGATTTCGATAAGAGTCAACAAGATTTTGTTTTCTTCGTAAGATGAGTTTTATAAAAAATTATGTATGATATACGTACTACAAAACGAGCTTAATTGTATTAATGTATTAATTAAAAAGTATAATCTCACAATTTTCACGAGCTAGAATTCCTCTTATTCACTTTTAGTTAAATGCTCACTTCCACTAACTCATCGTCTCCGAAAAACGATTTTGACCAATTTTTAATTGTTGAAAACGATGGACAGAAGCCTCCATTCTGTTTTTTATTTGTGTTGGTCTTAATTCATCTTTAATCAAAATTTTTCTAACAAAGCGAATCTCAATTTGAGACATTTCAAAAAACAACTGGACTGAGTAGTTGTTAGAGCTGCACTATAATAAAATGCGTCGAAGCAGCAAATTAAAATTTTGTGTGAAGCTTATTGAGAGTCATAAAGATTTTTGGTACTATCGAGACCAAGAATTCATGGACCGCACTACGTATTAATATGATATTTATTGAAATAATTGGATTGAAGTGAGAAAAGTCCTAATAAATCTGGTAAGGAAGAATGTTTCGATGTTTAGTTCGTGTTAAGGAATTAGAAAGGGAAGTTGATTTTTAATGCCAAACTGATATTGTGAGAGATTTATATCTATCTGGAAGTGAAACAGTACTAAGAAGATCATTACGTGTGAAAAATATGGAGATTTCAGAGCAAATGTATTCCAGCACTGAATACTGATTTAGATTGATTAAAAAGACATAATCGATGCTTGTGAAAAACTTCGACATGTTGAATTAAAATAGTGATGCTTACAAATACCTTCCCAATGTTACAGAAGCTAAATTTAATGAAAACACAGGTGAGAAGTCGAAATTTGAATTATTGTTGCAGATTTTCAACTAAAGTTTATCATCATATACTTTTTTTTTTACTTTCACTCATTAAATAACAACTAGTGTAATCAACATTTGTTTATTTTCGTTTTTTATTTATTTATTTATTATTATTATTATGTTGTAAGTAAAGTATTTTTCTATGAAATAGTCAAATCTAGTGCAATAACCTTTTTTTATTTATTTTAGACGTAATACATTTTCTACTCGTTCATATATAAATTCCTCAAGCAAGATGGTAAAGGAAAAACTTATAAAAATAAGGGACGCACATTTTGAGGAATACGTGACTAAATTAACAAAAAGAGATTATTACATTTAGAAGCCAATTAAAAATTCAAAGAACCCTAAGAGCTCACCTCTACGAAAAAACGATCACGAACACGCTAAAAGCGACAAAAAAAGTAAATTTATTTGCAGATAACCTCACTAGTATTTCAGCCACCAAGTCACTAAATAGATCAAGAGGTGGAATAAATTTTAACAAAGACACAAAACGCCCATTAAAGTAATAACTCCAAAAGAAGTTCACAATGGAATAAAATTACTAAAGTCGAAAAACGCACCGGGCACTGGCCCAATAACTGCCAAAATTCTGAAAGAATTACCATAAAATGGGTTAGTTATTCTAACATACATTTACAACACAATCCTTAGACTCGGATACTGCCCAAAATAATACGAAGTTGCACCAATCACATCGATTGGTAAACCAGGCAACGTGTCATCTTACCGTCCAATAAGCCTACTACCAACAATTTCCAAACTTCTTGAAAAATAACTCCTACGTAGAAATAACTAAAGATCTACCTCTACAGGAATAAATTCCCTACCATGAGTTCCAACACAAACACTCAACAAGTCCACTGACTCACGCAGAAAATAAACAAAGACCAGATATCGGACAGGCTTTTGACAGAGTGTGGAATCAAGGGCTGCTATAAGAAATTAAAATAACTCTGAATTCTTACTTAACCAACAGAACCTTTCAAACAAAAGTAAATAAAGAAAAGTTCAAATTACCACAGGGTAGCGTACTAGGCCGCTACTTTACAAAATGTATACATCAGATATACAGATATATATATATATATATATATATATATATATATATATATATATATATATATATATGAGAAAGAACTAGGACTAGTATCCTGAAAATTTGCTTGCATGGGTTTTTCAAAATGATCGTTTCAGCTAAAATAACTTCAGTTTTCTGAAACTTCCAGTTATACTGGAAGTTGACCCAAACTTCGTTATTTTAAACGGAATGCTATGGTTTTTATTAAATTTTTGGAATCTACGCAAAATTTAAATATAACCTTATATAAGACATAGTATGCAATTTTTTAATTATTTCACATTTTCGAAATTTTTGGATACATGCAGTCCTCCACTAAAAAAATTATATTTCTAAGTTTAAGTGAGGCGGGTCTAATATTCTTGGAATTTGGACAAATAACACTTACAGCTTTCAAAATCTGTGAAAACCTTGACAAAAATTTATATAGAGTGTTCAGAAAATGGTGCCGAATTTCTAAAAGCTTCGATAATTTAATTTTTTTGAATAGCAACCCCCATTTTTCTCTTTACCATTGGATTCTATGCCTCAAATTAAGAAATAGAAACAAACAATAAAAACAGTAGACGTTTAGGCTTTTTTTGGTCACTCCAGACAACCGACAATTAAAAACCATGAAGATTTCAGATTTTTCAAGTTTCTACAAAAACCGTTAATTTGAGATGTATGAATTTACTAACAAAGTCCCCTTAATTTAAAGCGTAGAATCCAATAGTATAGAGAAAAATGGGGGCTGCTATTCAAAAAAATTAAATTTTCGAAGTTTTTAGACAGCGAAATTCGGCACAATTTTCTGAACACACTATAAATATTTAGGCCTATCTTAACCAATTACAGGAGTGGCTACAAAATGGAGTATTGAAATAAATGAGAGTCAACAAATGTAACATTCACGATACGTAAGGGTACATGTCATCCAGCTCAGTTAAACAATACAGAAATACCACAAGCAGATCGTGTTAAATACTTAGGAATCCACGTAGACGAAAAACTTAACTGGAAACATCACATCACAAAAAAAGAAAACTACTTGACATAGAAGCTGGAGAGCTACATTGGTTGATAGGGAGTCCAAAGTCTTTATCTACAATTCTGTCATCAAGCCTATATGGACATATGTAATTGAACTGCGAGGTTGCGCTTTAAAAATTACACCATTTAGCAGATGCTTCATTGTATGGATCAAATCACACCATTTACGTAAACCTGGAAGTGCCCACTGTACAAGAAGTTATCCAAAACTATAAATACCCACCTAAATCTACTACTGAAGGAATTTTTAAGACCAAAAAACGCTAAAAGCCTGAAAAAAATTGTCCAATAGATCTAATAAGAGGTATCACTGGATGTAAACCTACTCAAAACAGTAGGGATGCTAGATTATCTAACACTCGCGAGCAAATTAACTCAAAGAAGAACTACCGTTAGTCAGTTAACAAGCAAATATGACAAAATCTTCTCGGAAGCGACGATAATGTAAAGTATTTGTGAAGTATTGGATGGTCCTGTTAGGTACTAATTATTTGTTTTGGCATATATAGCGCTTCCACGAAATGAAAGATACAATACCGAGTACGAATAAATTATATACAGGATGTTTTTTACATTGACCGCTTTTTTATTACAAAAACAGTTTGATATTGAACTTACTTTACTGACAAGTAATAAATGAATATGCAAATAGTTAAGCAAAAAGAACACATTAACAGAGTGTATAACATGTCATCGACTTGGTTGGTTAGTAAAAACAAGAAAATGAATAGATAGATGGAACATTTTTCTATGAAACACGTTTTCTAATGTCAAATAGAAATTGGAGAAAGACTCATCAGGACCGAACTACAAACTCAATACATTACACAATATAAAGACTTTTTTCGTTGAATAGATTTCTTTCATATTTGGTCTATTTGCATTTTAATTTTCAATGGCGTAAAATATTATCTGGCAACAGCTTTAATACGTAGTTGTGGTACATGAACACTTGGCTTCATGTAGTAAATAGAATGCGTTCCTAAAAATCTTTAAGACCAGTCTCAATAAGCTCTACAAAAACTTGCTACTTCGATCCAATATTATAGTAGAGCTCGAACGACCACTCAGTCAAGTTGTTTTGGAAAATGTGTCGAATATTATTTTTAGCAATGACAATTGGTTTCGATGGGGACGATAATGATCCAAGTGTAGAAGGTACGGTGACGATGACTTCTCCAGAAAACATTAAATTAGTGGAAGAGATTGTTCTAAGTAACCGTCACCTAAAATCAAAAAGAATTGCGGCAAAACCTACATATCCCAAATAAGTGTTCTAAGGATTTGAATAATCATTTAAATATGGAAAATATTAAAAGAAGATGGGTTCAAAAGTGCACAAGTACCGACGAGTAAAATGTTGTGAGCGATATTTAGAGCTTCGCCGTGAATACCAAGAAAACGTGATCCGATAAATTGTAATAGGTGATGGATGAACTATAGCCTTTTACTATGTTCCATCATATGAAAAAGATTCCATTGGGTGGCATCGGAAAGAAGAAAAAATATGATGTCAAGGATATTTTTGGACTGCGATGATATCTTTTTGATTGACTTAAAGAAATAAAATACACGGCGGCTGCGAAAAAAAGCGCGACATAATCTGTTGAGGTTGCTTCATGATAATGCCACTCCAAAGGGTACCGAACACGAATGTGGCTTCAAAGAGGTTGAGCGCTCACCATATAGCCCTGATCTGGACCCTTCTGATTCTTTTGTTCACAAAGCTGAATGCCAAGTTAAAAGGTAAACAGAGACGATGGAATTAAACAGGAGGTATCCGAATATTTTTACTCTAAAGATTCATAATATTTTGACGGTGGTCTAAAAGCTTTAGTCAGTTCAGAAAGTGTGTGGAAATAAAAAGAGAATATATTGGAAAATAAATCGCAGCTTTTTCTATTCATGGCCATTCTTTCTATTGAATCTTCAAGTATAATTACAGTTGAAATTTATAAAATAAATTTTTTTCTCTAATTATCTACGTATTTTGATTATTGATTTCTCATTTTGATATAAATGAACTATATCTGAATATTCTTTCTTTCTTTCTTAAACATGATTCAGTTTCGGGGACCTTTGAACTAATTAGAAGTATGTATGTTTCCTGCCATTTCATTGCTCTTTGATAGCTAATATAACCAAATTCAGTTTCAGCCTTCCAAACTTTGAACGCAGTATTTATTCCAAAAATTTTCACAACATATCTCATAGCTTCAATTTTATGATTATTCATTGACTAGTTTTAAGCAACGTTAACCAAATATTGAAACTTCATGACATCTTTCATTTTTAATTTCTCTGTTTTGCAAAAAATTCAAATATCTGTAAAAAATTTTAAGTAAAATCCCACATATTTTGATCTCAATAATTGAAAAAGTGGTGAGAGCGCGAACAACGAATTTGACACCATTTTTTTCCTCAATCCTACGTATCTGCTTGAACAATCTCTTCCATTTTTCACTTTCCTACATTTCCTTCGCTACATATTTTAATACTACTCATCTTCTCAAATTCTTACCTCGTTGTTGTCCAAATTCTTCTCAACATCGGAGCCAATCTTCAGCTTCTATGTTTGCTGTAACGCTTCTTAACATTTTGATAACTTCTTCAATCAACGATCTTTGACATAAATAGATTAGAGACGCAATAAAAAAATAGGTGCAAAAGTTATACTACACTGAAGAATCACAGGGTGCGATAAGACTACGACCACACCAACATTTATATTTTTAAGAAATCTCCCTCTATGAACCCAACTTTATCCAAAATCAAGATTAAAACAAGAAAATCTGCTCTATATACAAAGAGATTAGGAAAAATTTTCAGCAAAGTGAGTTTATTATCCAGTAATACATACAATTGTTGAGTAATCCCAAGGATAAAATACCAGAGATCATTATAAAATTAGCTGTAATAAGTATAAAAGGAAGTACATTGGGCAGACTAAGAGAGCCAGTGATATCCGGTTTAATGAGCACATAAGTTGTTTTAAATAAGCAAGGATCGAAATATTTATTAGTTAAGGGATGAATGAAAAAATTGTTCGTGGGAGGAACTTCATCGGTGGGAAAATTTAGTATTAATACGTCAAGGTAACAGGCTTTAGTTACCTTAAACAATTCCAGTAATTCCGATTCAGCCTGAAGAATATATGTTCTACAGAATCAAGAATAAAAGGATTACTAGTTTTGTAGATAGTCTTCAGAAATTGATTTAATAAAGTATAGTTTATATTCATACATCCACTAGATTCAATCGAATAACTCGAAGTGAATAAATCTGATTTTTTTGATACAGAATCATTGTCTCTAATTAACGTTAACGACGTATTTTTAGATTATTTCTTTAGTTTTATAATGTCAAGCGAATCCTCGAACGATGAGTGAATTCCAACTTAACAGTTAATGAAGCCAAGCATAATAAAATTATTTTAAATGAGATGGATAAAAAATTCTTACTATAGCTTTATATAGACAAAAAACTACCATACAAAGTTTAAATTAATAGAGTAATAAAGTATTTGAAATTTCCTCGCAAAAAGGATAAACAACAATTTATTCATTCACTCATATAACGTTATATTCATATACTTAAAAGTCGTAAATATCAAGAGAAATTTTATTATGTTCTCGAGATCTGAGATGACGAATTTTTGTTAAAAGTATTATGCTAAAGGAAACGAAGTTTATAATATAATAAATAGAGAAAAATACTTTTTGCTTCCACAAAGCTTGCAATAGGCTATTTTGTTAGTTTAAGATAATGAGACACAAATTTTATAGTAATGTGAGAATTAAAACGTCCCGGTTTCTTTTATTTATGCTGGTGATCTTGAAATTCATTTTGGAACGAGTTTCTTTCTCTTTAAAGGAGCTCTAACACTGATATCGCTTCTAAACTTGCAGACGCTTTCAGACTCACAGTCACTTGTTAATGCAACAAACTAACTAACATTCGACGTCTGAAAAACACAAAATAAATAAGAAATTAAAATATCGCGGTTAGAGCGCCGAAGAAAACAATTTCAATCTGAAGCAGTGTGAAATTTCTTTTCGTAATTTTATAACGCAATAAGAAGACGAAGAATGTATATTAACAATGATGAAATTTGAGGAAGACTTGTAATTATGGAAGAATATCATATTTAGTGACCTTATTCGAATGTTTTTGTCCTAGTTTGAAAATTTCTAGTGATCTAGTCCGGCCCAAGCTGTTATGTGTTCTAATATGTAAATTAACCTATATTGAAGAAACTATCTGGATTAGAAATATTCAAACGAACTGGTTCTATAGCATCTTATCAACTTCAATTAAACCACCAAGAAAAACAAGCTATCCTACCTCGATTTTTTCAGTACAGGGTGAATCGATTTCAGGAAAAAACCCGCATAAATAAATATTTTTTCCTATCTATATTATGTCAGTCTATAATATTATGATGTTTCAAAAAATATAGAGAATCAAGGAAAAATCATACAACGAGAAGTAAAAAATAATATAGTTTAAAAAAAACTGGAAAAACACACTTTCAAAGCACATCAAAATAAAAATATTTTAATAAGCTGAAAATAATAATAAATGAAACATATTATTGTGAAAAAATTATTTTCAGCTTCTTATTTTGGTGTGCTTTGAAAGCGTGTTTTTTACAGTTTCTTTTTAACTATACTCGTATTTATTGTCCACTTTTTAGTTCGATTCATCGTAAAAAATAAAATGTTTCTTTAAGTTCTAGTCATAATCAAATTTAAGGTGTTAAATTCTAAAGTAATACTGATACAGGTGGTAAAGTAAATCTCCAACAGAGGGCAGACAGTTTTGCTGAAAGAAATCAAATTTTTTTCACACCGTGAACGGAATTTGAACCCACGGTCAGCTAATCCGGAGGTTGACGCCTTAGCCCTATGCTAATGACTACACTTAGAGTGGCAGGATAGAGAGAAAGAGATAGAGAGAGGGATAGAGAGAGATAGAGAGAGATAGGGAGAGATAGAGAGATAGAGAGAAGCTTTATTGTTAAAAGAAAATGTTATAATTTTACGGACAAAGCAACACAATTTAATATTAGATGCTATAAAATAACAATTTGGCTTGTAGTGATTATGATAGATATAATATCTTACTTCATACTAAATTATATTATGCCACTCTATGGTAGATTATAGGATAATAAGGTCTTTCAAACAGAAATGCCTTTATCAATCTTATTAAATATATTTGCCACTTTTAATCTCGAAGGTAGCTGATTAAATAATAAAGATGATGGAATTTTTTACCAGATCATAATTTAGCAATGTTAAACAAACGGATTCTAAAATAAAAAGAGCGAGGAGAGTTGCTTAGACACAGAAGGATGATTTTTTCGCCAAGGTCTCTACATGTAATGACCATTGAAGGACACTGTCAATATGTAGACGAAGAAACTTGATCGATTTTGAGGATCGTATTAAGTCATTGTTGAGTTAAGACGATAAAGTTTTATCAGTGTTTAATCAGAGACCGTTCGTGTTAGACCATGATTTAATAGTAACGACATCTAGATTTACTAACAATATTGAGCCAGAAAGGAAAGTTACTAACAACCAAACAAGCTCACAAACCCACATACAGAAGAAAAATGAAGCAAAAATAGTTTTACTAAATAAACTGTTTACACCACCACTACACCACTGTCTGACGCGCGTTTCGATAACCAAGTTATCGTCTTCAGAGACTGAAGGTAAACTTAGAAACTCAGACAGTGCAATTGCGAGTATGAACATCAATAACGGTTCCAGAAATTCCAACTTAGCACATACAGTTTATTAGTATGGGAGAAGCATTTGATAGTACCAAGGGTAAAACTTTAATATAGAAGAGTCAATAAAATACTCATAAGAGATATTCAAAGTTTAGACAAGTGAACAATCAACTACGTACTGAGAAGGAACCGAAAATCAGAAATATATATACGAAGAGTTACCTATTCATTTCATGCGTAGATCCGATAATAAAAGGGATATCGGGAGGTAGGAGGTTTGAAAATTTCGAACGATATTTTCGTAGATAAGACACTGATAAAATATGGCATGGATATCATTGAAGAAAAAACGTAATGGGAAAACAGAGCGGCAACAAAAACGCAAGTGAAAAACTTTTAAAACTTGTACAACAACTTTTTAAATAGAAAAGAAACTTGCATTATTTGAAACAGACAAATAAGCAAAGTTCAAACAAGAGAAATGAAATGTTTCAAGAAAATAATAAAGAGTAACTAACATGAATCGGGACATGAGAGAAGAGCTCGGAAAACAACTTTTTTAATAGAAAATGAAAGAGCATTAGTACTAGTGGATATCTGATATAAGTATATTCATGAAACTTTTTACAGTGTATATATGAAATAATAACATGGCGACAACCGGGCGTAGTTAAGATGCTTCTATCATAAAATTGAAGCACGTATGCCTTAACTTCCACGTCGTCATTATTCTGAAAGCAATATTTGTCTACACTTCTTGGTAAAACAATAGAATTTACAATTATTACCATCGCCTAACATCCTAAAACTATACAGAGAAGAAAATAATAACTCCATATTTAGGAAAAGGTAATTCTAATTGAAAATTATAAACAAAATTTGGAACACAAATATAACTACTTCAAAACTAAAAATCATATAAAATTTTTCAGTAGTTTGTTCCTTCTTCGTCATCTGACAAAGATAATCATTTTATTAAAGGTTCGTTCCAACCCATCAAAAAACCGTCCTTGGTACCATGGCGATTCTGCGCCATAGAGATTACGCGTTCCAACCGACTTAGATATCGTTTATCAAACGATTCCAGAACGGTCTTCTCGATACTTAGTTGATAGTAAGAGGATTTTTCGAACCTGTTATTCGGGACCGTACTTGGAACGGTTATCGGAAGCGTGTATAAATATTTTCTGCGCAATCTCCGGCTATGCACAATACTTGCAATCAATCAAGTATCGAAAAAATCATCCCGGAAACGGTTCAAAAACCTAACCAAGGACGGTTTTTTGATGATCTGGGACTACTGGAAGTACTGTGACAAGACCAGTGCATAGCCGGAGATTGTGCTTCCAAGAACGCTTCAGATTTAGCAGGTTGGAACAAACCTTAAAAAAATCGACAAAATATATCTTGTGATTTCTTTTAATTGTATCTCCAAAAATATTTACATACGACAACGATTAATTAAAATGATGTTTTTAGGTATGCGATTTAAAAATTAATTAATTTTATCTTACCACCTGACGCATAAAAATGTTAAAACTATTAAGTTCTAAGAACTGGTTTCTATCAACTAACGGTTTCAGTTTCCCTTTTTAAATGTATATATATAGGGTTGCCATCAGCCCTTCACAACACTGACCTACACAGACTTAACAATTATACCCAAGGTCAGTGATTGAGGAACAGAGAAGAACTAAGCCCAATTTTTTCGTAGGAGTTTAGGTTATAATAAACAATAATTTATTGTTTATTTGTATATTAAATAATGCACTGAAATATACTAGCTATGAATACGGTTTGTCTAATAAAAATTGTTCACTTTAACCTTTTAGTTATCTATCAGATTAAGATGTTATTTATTTGTTTTTGTTTTAAAAACATTGTTAAGATATTAAAAATGCCTTTTATGTCTTTTGACCATAACCCAAAATAAATCATAGATATCAGCATGTTTTTTTTTTGATATAACCAGTTTATATCCTTTTTATATTTCTTTTCCGTAAGTAAACTCGTGAAATAAAATGAGATTATAGGTCAGTTTTTTAATCTCGTATTCATAAGATTCTCAAATTAAAACGTGAGATTGTAATTATTAAGTAAACTCTTATTTTTTTTCATAATTTCTTTATTATAGTTTTGACTAGTATTTAACGAATCCCAGCAACTTAATCATTTGTTTTATTATGTCAAAATTCAAATCGATATTTGAACTGATACTTTATCTCGATAAATTACTTCTAGACTCGATTTTAAATCGTCTTTCAAAACTGCTTAACTCATGTCATACTTTGGTAACGCCGGAGATACCAGCGCACAAGCAATAACGGAAAATAATCAATTATGCCTTATTATTTTTTCAAAATCCATTATCCGAGTTTGACTTTCTACAAATTCACTTAAATTTGGTTCAATCTTGGTGATTTATACCCTTAAAACTATGAGCGGTAGCCTTAGTGTCGATGGATCAAACAGATTAAAATAGATCGCGTAAGCTGAGTCACTGAAAACGACGTAGTTTTCTGATACCTTGGCGTTCGAAATTTGATCGCTTCGATGTCTTGGTTTGTATAAGTATGAAGCAATGAGTAGGTAGAAGGTTTTGGTTTTTCCCAAAGTCAGGTATATTGGGAAGAAACAATTTAATTGTATGCTATTTGGATATTAAGAAGGTTTCTTGGAATTTCCTGGGTATATAGCGTGTTTGTTAAATATTAAACAATTTCAGTGATTTTTTAAAATGCTTGTAACCTCACTGAAACCTTTTTCGACTAGATGTGATGTTTTATATGCTGATAGCAGTGATAGATTATTACATTGTCCACCTTAAAAGAATATATAATGAAATGACATCGTTTTTTGTAATTTTGACAAATGTATAAACTACAATTCATTCAATTTCTGAAAATTCTGAAAAATATTTCACCTTATCATCACCTTCATCACAATTCTATTCTCTGAAAAGTCATGTTCTCTTAATCCATGGCAACATCTTTGAAGTCTGCGCAACTGATTTTCAGTGTATTTTGGACATTTCTTACTTATTAGATGTTTTACTCTCTTTTTCTTTAGTTTGCGACTGATGGTCATGTGGGAAACCCAAAATCGGGGAACCAACCTTAGAGTTGATGTTGCTAATTTGACTTTTGCACATTTCACCAATATATTTGACTGAGCATTAATCAAAGCTTTAGGCGGTACACATTTTTAAAAGTTCACATATGGTATTCCTTGTTCAAAAGTTAAAATTTGACTTAAATTGAAATGACGTATGAAAATTGGAACATTATAAAATCTGTGTTTTCTAGTTTCTAAGTTATTTAGAATTTAATTGAAGGCAATGAATTTTTTCCGAAAATATACGAAAGAAGAGAATCTCTCTGGATTTCGTGATTACAAATATTATTTTATCCAATCCATCTATAATGAAGCTATTTTATATATTTATTTGTTCTACTAACATCAAAAAAGTTTGGAGAATTCATATATTGTACTGACTAGACTAAAAAAATTATAAACAAATCAAAAGTAAACTGGTACAAAATAAATCAGTATAAAAATATTTTGTTTACCGAATAAACAAAAACAACAATTTTAAGTCTTCCGAAACACACCGTTTTCATAGTTTGTAGTAATATGACATAACTTTTTTCATTATAAATGTTCCAGATTTTTTAACAAGTTGTTGTTATATAAAAAGATTTTCAAATTCGTTTATCAATAAACATACAGGGTGCATATTGGAAAACGTACCGTTCTTAATGTTTCAGTCTAATGCAAAGCACTCATTTTTAAGTTCAACCCTTCAGTCGAGGCGTCAAATAAAAATAGGGGTCGAATAACATCTTGTTGTTTAACTACCTTTTGAAAATTATAAAATATTTGATCTTTTATTTAAATACTTTTACAGAAATTGAGCAAAACTGTAAATATATTTCATGTACAATACCAGTTAAAATTTTTTGCTCACCCTATAGTTTGCGTGATATATAACAAATAAAATCAATACGATCGATTTTGATATTCATATTTTGAAGATAACTTGTAGATAAGAATATAGTAATAATAAAATTACAGTCTGAATATATTGCAAATTCAATTTTTTTATTTATCGATGTGAAGTAGAAGTAGTACACTCAATCGGGTTGAGATCAGGCGACTGAGAGGGCCAAATCATCACTTTCAGTACATTCTTCCTTTCTAATACTCTTTGCACAACTTCCAGTAATGCTTGGGATCGTTGTCATGCTGAAAGATTAATTTTCTATATATCAGGCGCTGGTCAGAACTTACTCCTTTTTCATTTAGTATTTTTTTTTTCAAAATCCATTCAATTTTTACCAGGTTTCCAGTCTCCCTTACTCCAAAACATCCCCAAACCTTCTTTCAACCTGCAGACAAACATAAAACTGTTTCTCATTCTTCATGTATCCAATTTTTAAGTTCAGCAGCCCACGGTAACCTCTTAATTTTATTTTGACGTCTTATTATAGATTTTTTCACTGTTACCTTTCTCCCAATCTCCTTTTCACTGTAAAAGTACTCAAAAGCAGATCCCGAGATTTATTAATCTGAGCTGCTATCTACGGACATGAGTCATTCAGCGGTTGTGATTTTTCGATGCCGTCTTGAACGTTTTCTATCACCGAAGTTCCTGGTGGATGCATATTTTTTCACTTTTTGTACTCCACGGTACGTCGATGTATTTTCAATTTGGCGGTAATGGTATGGTTACTTTTTCCTAGACTATGAATACTTTCGATTGATATTCGAGTTTCAACCGATAGCTCCTTAGTTTTACTTATTTTAAGAAGTTACAAGTCTAAATTTGCGAAATCGGTATCTTTGTCGAAAAACTACAAATCACACCCTGTTCTTGAGTTTCACCAGGACTAAACTACGATCATAAACATTGAAGAAAAAATTAATTAAGAAAAAAGGAACAATGTATTATCTTGAAAGTTATCGAATGGATTATGGGGTGTGCAAAAACTTTTCACCGGTAGTATACCAAATATTTTCATAAACTAAAAAAAAAATATTGGAAAGTAGCTTATTTTATTAATTTTTCGAAATGTCAATCTTTCATACAATGATAAATTTTGCTCACAAGCTCCTCTATAAAATTTCGAAAACTGTCTGGACTCTGGAGCATGGGAAACTGACATCCTCTATAATACCATCTAGTAAACTGTTGTTTTACTATGAAAATTTTTTTTTCTAAAGAATAATAGTTAATTTATCTATACAATCACCCTATATTATCTCTTGTTGCATGCATTAATGGATAACCACGATATACAATGTATCGTACAACCATAGTAAACAATAAAGGCAATAAAGAAAAACTGGTTATGTCAGTTTTTGACATGGTCATCATAACACAGTTGCCAGTTTTATATATACCTTTTAAATATAATTAACAAGCACAATTATTGTAGGATTAGACCAAATAGGTATTGAGAAATATTATTATTTTTATTTCATACTAGGAAAATATTTATACACATATATACAAGAAAATTGAAGCACGAGTATTATTTTTTAGTAATATCTACAGCTCAATGGAACCAAAATTATTAAATCGCCTTCACTTTAGAAATAAATCGATTTCCGCGAACGATGCAATTTGTTTTTCATCTGTTTTATTAACAAAAAATTTCGCCTCCATCTTGTAATTAATATTTTGAACGCCTTATTAGGAGAATATGGTGGTTATTCAATGGAATTTGTCCACAAAATCGTAGCCTTGTCGAAAAGACTATAAAATTAATTTGTTAGTTTTTCATAAAGTTCTTTAGAGTGATATTCCATGTTGAAATTATACTATATTGAGAGTTGATCCTACATAATTCTTAGGTAATTGTGGTACTTAGGAATAGAAACAGATGGCAACATTGTTCCTTAGTGAAGGTCAACTAGAAACCCTACATAACACAGCTGAGTAATTAATAATGGATTTAACGAAGAAAAAGAAATAACGTTGAATGATGCAGCTGAAAAGTAAAAGAAAACAAATTACAAATCAATAGAACAACCGCTAGAGATAACACTATGTAAGTAATGAGTTTCTTGTGAGTGTTCCAGGTGCGGACTCAATAAACTTGAATAATAATTAGTAGAACACAATATTTTCCTGAATATAGAAAGTTTACAATTCAATTTATTGCTTTTCTACTTTCAATAAACTAAATATTCATTTGTTTACCTCGCCGCACAAAACATCCTTCAGAATTTCCAATTTTCCGGTACAAAGGAAGCACTAGATTATATAAAAAGAGCACTAAATTGTTAAATGAGCGAATACGAAAAAATTAAATGTAAAAAAAAGAGGCAATACATTTGTTTGTATCATCATACAGCTTAATCTCTTGGATTATGGCTAGTGCTTGGAGCGCCTAAATATTCCTTTATTAGGGTGAATTACTACCCTTGTTCTTTGAAACATTGCCGAACACTCGATGGAAACATCTTCATGACGCTGTTTTTGATGACTGCCAAACAAATACTAAACAACGTGGTGTCTTCAAACTTAAGACATACGCTGTATAGACTGTGTACTTTCTAATAAAGTGCAACTACCGCCATCTCTTGGTTAGGTAGTTCTGAGACCATCCTCGTAAAGCACTGATTTTCCATCATCGGTAATGATTTGCTCTAAATGGTTTTAGCAAGAGAGAAATTAATTGAAGATAGTAACACTTCGATTGTGATTGGTTTCTGTTAACTCATTTTCCAAACTTTGGGATCTCACCAAATGAAAGCAATTGATTGCAAATAATTGTTGCGTAATTTGAGGGTTTCTAAACTATATCAATCAGAAATTGGAATATTAATTTCATTACATTCTCTGAGTTGTCATCAACTGAGGTGACTGAGATCCAACATGATAAATTTTTTCGCACAAACATACATTTCCCAAACAATTGTTCTAATTGTTCTACATGTGAATTTGAATATAATAAAAATTAGCCTAAAGTGGTTGCCTTGAATTCTCAGCGGAGTGCAAAAGCGATGTGAGAAGAATGCTGTGAACGATTTTTGCTCAAGCTCACGAATAGCACCAAAAAAGTAATGGCTACAATATTTTGGGACTGCGAGAGTATTCTATTAATTCAGGAATCAAAAACAACAATTTACTTTGATTTACTAAAGTTGAGTCAAAAAATTATCAAAAAAATTAGCCTAAATGTGTATTTGCTTCATGGCAATGTTTCAGTTCATACTGCTTTACTTCCAAATTTACACGAATGTGGTTTCCCAAAGATTGAATATCCACCATATAGCCCTAATCTCGTTCCGTTCGACAATTTGTTAGATGTAGAAAACTCAACCTTATAACACAATTATTATACTAAAGTCATTTTCTTAACTATATAATTGGAAATACTTTAACTGTGGAAACTTCAATTGAAAACATGAAGGTTCAGGCTATTGTCCAACCGACACGCAACAGTGACATGTGTATCTGCCGGGTTTGAACCATGGTTTATATACCCCACCAATGCTCCAGTAAAAATACACTCACTTGTGTGGCGATTTCTTGTTGTCGAGCGATGCAACATGTACATGAGTTGTGAAGCGATATTCAAGCTGATACTTTGAAAGGAAAATATAAACAAGGTTTCAATCAAAAATTAATTGATGCTGTTTGATAATAGCGTTTCTTTAACACACAATTTTTCTTGTTGAAGCAACTTTATAAATCAGCTCAAGAAACAGCTTTTATGGACTTTGGACTTTCTAGATTTTTTCTACTTTTTAGTACTTAGTGATAACATCGTTGACATTGTTCACGGAACTGAATATAAAAAAGAAACGTTACTCTGAAGAAGATAAATCCAAGTTGCCTGCTTGTGTTATGTTGGAATCCTGCAATATTGCTTTGGTGGGACAATGGTATAAACTGAAACTACTTGGATCAAATGTGTCTCCTCATTAAGTTACTGGGTGTTTTATTTCAAAAACTGAGAATACTTTAAAACTATTCGATTCGATACTGTACACATTATTGAATTATGTTAAATAAACATTTCTAACTGTAACCAGAGGCCCTTCCCAAATTCTAATATGGATTTACCTATTTTTGAAAAAGTTCCAGATTATTCGAAATTCTATATATATTTACATTTGTATCTATAACTCAGCAATGTTGAAAAAAATGTTTTTCTTCTTCGTTAGATATAATTTTAAATTTTCTCAAAAGAGACCCAATCCCAATTCTTTGTAATTATTAAATATGGTGTAATTTAAATTCAAAATATTGTATAGTGAGTTTATAAAATGAATATTACAAATATTTATATTTAAATAATGTAGCAGAACGAACGTGTATTCTGAAATGAAAAAAAACAAGGTAGAAGTTAAATTCAACGCGATTTTTGTAAGAAGTGAGGGTCATTGCTATTGCAAATTGTAAAAAGGATCCATATATACTCTCAACTCGAGGTTGCAAAGTGATGGTCAATGTTAAATATATAACTAAAACATTATATCAAATCAGGGTCAGGTAATTTCAATACGTACCATTTTATAGTTTCATAAATTTAACCTCATACAAGGTGGACATTTCTTTATCTTTTAAAAACAACTATAAATATAATTTTTCAATTTAAAAATTTTCAATTATTTTTAATCACCTCTTATAATAAGAAACGAAACGTCGAGATAACATAAAATCCAAATAAAAATCAAACTAAGCTAGTAAAAAAAGATTCATATATATATATATATATATATATATATATATATATATATATAAATTGTAAAGAAGTCTTTATTTTTATTAGGAACGTGGCAAGGAAACACCAAAGTGGACTAACTTCAATATATTTTCCAAGCTTTCGAATACTTATGTATTCATTGTCTGGGAATGAAATTATGGTCAAATACAGTATAAGAAATATGTATAAATGTATGTAAATAAAATTTATTTATTTACTATAATTTCTATACTATATTATATTTAATTATTATATTATATTATTATATATTATATATATTATATTATATTATATTATATATATTATATATTATTATTATTATAATTTCAGTCCCAGATAATGAATAGATAATTATTCCAAAGTTCGGATAATATATTGAGGTTAGTCCACTTTGGTGTTTCCTTGCCACATTCCCAATAAAAAATTACTCATAATATAGCTAGCAAAGACTAGATATCTGTGGACAAGCTTTTCAATACCCTCTTCAAGGGAAGTTGACGCTAAAGCCTTACGGTTCAGTTAGAATAGAGTACAAAACAGACCTTGAAACATCTGGAAATTCCGTAGACAAAGCAGTAATGGTGAATCTGCGGTTTTCTTTAACCCATCTGTCAACTCGATGAACCAGGCCATCCGAAACAACAGATTTGCGTCCTTGGCCCCCTTCATCACTTCATCATGCACAATCTTTCAACACCATTCACACAAAACACCATAACTTAAAAAGTTTTCCTCATACACACGACTCATTAAACGATAGATTTCTGCAGCACTATGTCCTCCAGCCTGTAGAAAATGAAACACACTTCGCAATTCACACTTAGCAGAAGCATCAATAATGGCGGATTATTTACGTGGCTGTAGCATAACGCCGACTGACGCCTGAATGCCAATAAAGGCGGAGTGTGTAGTACACTTAATTTTCAATTGATTTTTTCGTTTTAAACGTGGTTCATAGAAATAATTGCAAATTAATAAATACATTGTATATCATAACTTTACACGGCTTGTATTTCTGTAGCTTTGTCACCCGCTTTCAATTAACTGACATAAAAGAAAAATCGCCACATTTACTAACTATATATATATATATATATATATATATATATATATATATATATATATATATATATAAATATATATATATAAATATATATATATAAATATATATATATAAATATATATATGTGCGTTCAGTTATTTATAATAGACCTCTCTGTATACCACAATTTATTGCTGCCGGTAGTTTTACTTTTATTCCTCTAGCCTCAGCGATCATGACCCAATTCCAAAATTTCAATGTCTGAATGATTTTGCACTTGCAATTGCAGTTATTTTTTCAGTACAGTAACTCTATTTTACATGTTATTATTATTCTATACCGATATAAAAGATCAGCAAACGAGACCGTTCCAAAAAACCGAAAATATATGTACATGGCAAATTAATAAGTTGTAAAAATGAGAAATTATAGTTTTATTGGGTTATTAAAAAACAGTACATCAGGTAATAAGCTACCATGCAATCTACGCAAAGGTAACAAGGAAGTTTGTCAGTAGAAAAAACAAGAAAGCTTTATATTGGCCCGTTGTCTTGATGTATAAATTACAGTTTATTTAAAAAGAAACTTCCTGAACTGGATCAATCTAAATATTTGATATAGCTAGATCCAGAAAGTATCTGGATCTAGACCAATCTCTACTTCTTTACTAGCTTCCTGTCAAGGCCTCACTGCTTTAGGAAGCATCTGGTGATGTTGAAGGATGAAGCTCAAGTGATTATAGATCTAAAATGGGCATCATGTACCCACTTTAGTAATCCATCCAAATTTTCTGTTTAACTTAATCTATGGCTATGTTGCGATCGCGACTGATTTTGAAAATGATGGTCATAGTAGCTCTCCAAGGCTACGTTTGATATGCCACGTTTCATTCAATCTATTGACAGGCGAGTTTGCGAGAAGACGTTAAAAGTAAAAAAATGTTTGATACTGAGGTATTTACAAATGGAATTTGAACACGTACACCACTTTGGAAAGTGAAGTTAAAGGATTATGCTAATAGAGACATCAAGGGAAAATTATGGATCGAAGTCAGTATGTTCCATGGTTTGATTTGAACTTAAGTAGAAAAACTCTTAAGTGCAGCTACGGGCAAAAAAATTACAACGCAACCCTTGTGTCGCCGTCACCAAATGCAAATATGGCCGTATACGTATGAATATGTTATGATAGATCTTAATTACTACAAAACAGGTGGTTTCATTATTATCAAATAAAATGAAAAAATATGTTTTAATTACCGTCCCAACATCGACCGGATATTGATAAAAACTTATCATCCAATTGTGATTAAATATTTTCGATACAATTAGAACACTGATACCTACAGTAATTCGAACAAACATAAAATATAACAAACTATATTCTCCGACACCAAAAGCCACTGAATCCCAATTTCAATATTTAATTTATTTTTTCTTTAGTTAGGAGATTTTCCCATTTCCCAATAAATAATATCTTGTCACATATCTCTGCGGTAGATGACATTAAATGAGCTATGACGAAAGATCGTGAATCTACTTGGCTAACACTTTGACCTATTGATCTATTGGGATACCTCAATCAGGTAGCAATGACTTTGCAAAGTGTCTAGGGGTCTAGGGACTATGGGACTCACAACTTCTGACTTTAAAAAGCTTGATTACAAGTACCATAGCCTTTGTTTATGGATACCCTCGCACTCGCACTCCTTTGGTTCCTTGTAGAAACGACAAGAGTTCCCTGGAGTTTCTCTATTGATCTTCAGATGGTAATTTACCAGACTTTATCTAGTGAACAATTCTCCTTAGTTCATCTTTGCTTAATGAAGCAGTTGAAGAATAAGAAAAAAGAAAAAGAATCTCCGATTGATTCAGACCTGCAGTCTTATTCCAAGTTTCTTATCTCTTATTGTTTTCTCACTTTTTTATGACTATGAATTCGTGGCTTTATTGGAAACCTACAAAAGGTTGTAGTCATTGATATGCGTTATTCGCTAGGTGAATAGTTTGTTCATTGCCGTGATAGATATCTTTTTAAATTTAAATTGCGATAGTTACGTCATGCACATGTTTCTGCCTGGAAAATGGAAGGTTCTGAACCCATTGGGATAGCCAGCATGGTTCCTGGGACATATACCTCTGCCCCAACTCCCTTTTTCCTTTTTGTCCATTGCTGTCGTATAATTTCATTATTAGGAAGAAATGGCATCCATACAAAGCTGAAATGTTCAGTCAGGTCACTGGATTTCATGTTTCTTGTGTATTGCCCACTTTTAAGAAGGTCTTGGAAGAAGACAAGTCTAAGATTTTTGTATTTTGCCACATGATTAAAACAGCATCCAGTTCATCATTTTGAATTTTAGTGTCCACAATTTTCTTAGACCATTCTAAAGCTGTTATATGAAGCAATTAGTTTCTTAGGGCTTACTTGTCTCCATGTCAGTCTATGATCGAAGAACACCACGTCCATTCTGAGGGTTTATACAACGTACTCTACTCTCTGCGTTACTTTATCTTTAGGTGATTCATCATGTGTTTTCTTAAATACATTTTTATTTTTCCATGTCCAAGTCTCGTTTGCAAATTTGATTTTCTCAATTTTAGAAATTATTCTCGTTTTAACGTCTTTCTTAATTAAAAGCTCGCGGATGAATGTTTGAGAAAGCTTCGAGGCCACATCGCTACTACATCGTTATTAATAACTCTTTTATATCCAGGATATATTATAACAACGTACAGTTTTCGAAACTTTGACCAAATATATCTTGAAATTCATTTATTTTTGTTTAGCTTCAACTACATAATTTTAATGTTTCGTTCGTGGCAAGTACTAAAAATTTAAGATAACAAAAAGATTTCGATTGGCTTTTGAATAGGTCGGTAATGATACTAAATAAGTGATTAAATAAAAAAAATTATTACCCACATCGACTGTAAGAATATAAATGTGTGATTCAAATATTGTTAATTAGTCATAGAAAAAAATATTTATTGTTTTTATTAAATCATTCCTATTTTTAAGCTTTATCTTTGAAATTCAATACTGCACTGGTGTTTACAAGAGCGTTTACTTCTGTCGATGTTTTTCTTTGATATTTCCATCTTGCTTATGTAGCTGAAAAAGATGATCCATGTACCTATATTATTACTTTGTTACATACTACCGTTTCAAAACATTATAATGGACCTAGAAATAATAGCTTGATTTACAACTCGATTCATTTAATTCACAATTTACGAGGATGGTCCCATAAGTACCTGTCCCAATAAATAAAACACAAAAATATTGGAAAAAAATATTTATTTTTCAACATAATCTCCTTTTAGTTCGATAAGTTCGTTACCCTTTTCATAAGAATGGTCAAGCTCCCCAAAATAGCCAATAACTGCGGACATCACCTCTCCTCTATTGGAAAATCTTTGATCACAGAGCCATTTTTTCAAGTCTGGAATCAGAAATTAATCCCAGGGGGCTAAATCTGGCTAATAGGGTGCATGATGTAGCTATTCATATTTTAATTCATTAATTTTGGTTATTGCAATAACGGATCTGTGAGCTAAGGCATTGTCTTGATGAAACAACACTTTCATGTTAACCAAATGCTTGATTCTTTCGCTCAAACGTTGCAATAAGTTCGCAGAATACTTGCCGTTGATAGTTTTTCCTTTTTCTAAATTATCCCACGTGAATCTCAAAAACCAGACGTCATAACTGCAAGTAGAACGGTATTTTTTTTCTTTGGAATCGATTCTCATTTTCCATTCTATTGTTTCAATTGTTGTTTGGTTTCAGGTGGGAAGTTATGGACCCACGATTTATCCATAGTTATGAAACTGCTTTTTTTCTGTGAAACATTGCCATACACTCGATGGAAACATCTTCACGACGCTGTCTTTGTTCCATAGTGGGCAAACGCGGTACCTATGTTGCGCACAGCTTTCTTATGTCCATATTTTCAGTTAATATACGAAGTACCACACTTTTCGAAATGCCTACTCTGTCTGCTAGCTCGCTCACTTTCAGTCGACGATCATCCAATACCGTTTCGTGGATTTTCTTCAACAGTCAACGATGACCAATTTTTTCCATGTTTACAAATTCACTGAAAACGTTCACTATTGATGGCTGCCAAACAAATCTAAGCAAAGTAGATTGTATTGATTAAAAAAATGAGGCTCAATCTATAAATCGCCATTCTGAGCATTCTTGTATGTTTATGTGGTCCAGATCTCGAACGCATCATAGCTTGGTAGATTAATTAACAATATTTCAGAAATTCGAATGTATTCAGGGCAAGATCTGATATCTCAAGTTTAAAATCTTTGAAACAATATGCAGATTAATTTTAACATATTTATTTAGATGTAAATTTTGGATAATAAACAAAAAAACAAGATGAAGCAACGTAGCAATGATTTATCAACTTTTATTAAGCCAAATGCTGTTCTTTTGAAAATTTATTTACCGTTAATCTATTCTCAGGTTTATATTCGATTTTTCTCATCATCAACATCATCAACAGTTATTTGAGCTCTGGTTGGTACTCGTTTTATAAGAGAATCTTATTTTGACCCTCATTTTCTACGTATTCTTTCTAATTTAATGAATTTAACAATAAAAAAGGACACAATTTTTACTTTTTTTGTTGTAAAATGATTCTATAGTACAACAGTTTGTTGACCTGGTTACATTTTTACAATCGATGCAACTATAATGATGAAATAAAACGGATGTTTTTATATAAATTTTTGTTACTATGATTGACAAATATAAACAATTACATATCAACTTAAAAAGTCATTGATGAAAAACTAAATACATGAATTATACACGGCGTACCAACAATTAGTACCCACCCCAAATAACCGCAGAGGTAATAACTCTCTGAAAAGGTTGGTTTCAAGATAAAAAAAATCTTAGCTGCGTAATATCACTATTCTACTCTACAAGTCACCCCTCTTCAAACTTCAAGTGGGTCACGTCTTTAAATTTATCGTCTATTATTTTTTATGAATATTTTCAATGGGTTCGTGGAAAGAGCTGTTTCAATAACTTGGTTTATATAATGAAAATACGATTTTTGGAATCCCCAAATGCACAGCACTGGATAACAACCAACTTGAGCAATAGATTTCAATAAAATTTTCGTTTGATAGTAAATCGATTTTAAAAACATGTTTTTAAGCTTAAGTAATAATAAGCTTTCAAATAATAACTCCAAAACAGAACTAAGAGAGAGTCTGACGCAGAATGGCCACAGAAAATTGGAGAAATATGAATACAGTAATAAACGCAGCGAACAGCGCACTGGGTGAGAAAAAAGTCCAACAACGGAAAGCGTGGTTTCACAAATAGTAAAAAAACAAGCTTGCAAGCTACAAACAACAAAAAATCAAGCCTATAATGATGCAGAAGAAAAAAAGACAGCGATAAATGCTATGCTAAAGAAAGTGGAAGAAAGTAGCAAAAAGCTTTTCCACTACATCAGAGGATGTTATTGAGAATAGAAAGAAAAGAATGGCTAATATACTCTGAAGCCGCTCACAGAGAAACGAGGAAACAACACAACTAAGAAGGTAACGATTAAGATGATAACGAAGAGGCATCACCATATGAAAAATATTTTAGAATAGTTGGTAGGCTCAGGCAAAGTAAAGCACTAGAGCTAGATGACATTACAAATGATTCAATAAGGAATGAAATATGGGACTGATAATTTCAATCCTGAAAAAGGAAGAACCGAAACTCAGCAACAGTTATAGACCAACAACACTCCTAAACACTACTTATAAAATTCTAAGCACCAAGTCGCATAATTCTGTGGAAAACAAACCTCAGCCACAATTGAGAAATGAAGCAGTCGAAGTAGCAGTTTCCGTTTTCTGGCAGATGAATAATATACAGAATTCTGATGAACTGCGATGTAGTATTCATCGAATATTGGAGCCCCACAAATAAAGTACGATTTATAGAAAAATTAACCAATCATTTGCTTGAATTCCACGAGATCTTTACATAGCTAACTCTGGATAACGCCTATCGAATATCCAAAATTTCTTACAGCTTTTCAGATTGATGTTTGACAAGGGTGTGACCATTAAAGCAACGATAAAAACCTAACCCCATCCTCAACCTAATCTAACCTATTCTTATTCAACATATCATCAAAGTATTACAACAAATTCAACTACTAGTTGAAAGTTACACTATTTAATATGATTAGTAAGTTTCATGTAATTATTAAGAACTGATTTGTTCGAGTTAAATGTTTTTAGTCAACTGCTAGGCGTGGCTCTTGGTCTGTCACAATCCGCTGCCTCAAGGGCTTCGTCGTTAAATTTCAACCTGATACGCAATCTTTGCTAATTTCTAGATGTACGTAAACTTTAGATTAATATAAATTTTATATGAAAGGGGAAGTGAATAAACGAATTTGAGTGGATAATCCACATTAATTGGTTGAAAGTCATTAATTTTTGATGACAACGACTTTCTAGAACATCACCAAATTTTGCTGGACTGGTCCTACAATTTCTAGATAATCACATGAGGAAAAGGGGGTTTCAGTCGAGCGTCTTTTTAATTCAAATATGATATTCGAGTGATTTCAAATATTAAAGTAGAATGTTGAAATATTTCACCTTCGTAAGTTACTTTTTGTTGGGACACAGTGTATATTAGCTTCACGCGTCTAATAGAAATTATAAAATATGTAAACCAAATTGTCTAAAGCACAAATAAATTTGTTTGTAACATTACATCATTATATATTTTTGCTTGTACCGAAATAGAATTTGGATTTGAAACAAACAAAAACAGTTTTGTACATATCGTTAGCACTGTCATAGTCTTCTATCTAAACAACATTAATTTTGTTTCTTTCAATTGTCTAGGTCAGTATTTATAGCATAATAAAAAACTTGTGTATTGATTACCTAATTTGATTGTTTGGAATTTTGTATTCATTATTTCTGCAGGATCTACAAGACATCAATTCATATACTGTTTCTCGAAATCATCATCTGCGTTGTTGTACAGTGTGTCCATGGAAATAATTATCAACTAATATATAATTTACCATTTTTAAAGCAGAGTAATCTATGATACCTTATTATTTATTTACCCTCATTTCGATTAAATTTCAAAAAAATGGATAAATTTTAACAGGTGTTCATATTGTTGTAGATAATAACAATTATTTTGATGATAAAGAACAATAATTCTCTGTGTGTTAATTTCGTCCAGTTAGCAAAAAATCAACACGCGTACGGCACGGCGCCGGAAGTATACTGCTGAAATCCGATGGAGATATCTCTGGCTATTCGATATACCAATAACATAAAAAACGAGTGAATGATTTAATTTTTCAGTATGTTTTTTTTTAGTTTATTAGGATCTTTCACCTTACATCCGCTACCAGGTTCAGGTTAATATAAAATTAGATAAAATTTTAAATTAATACCTGTTCGTATTTCACTGAAAAGTAATTTTTTGTAATAACACACTTATTCCACGTGTATCTGGATATAATTTATACACGCGCTGTATATATATATATATATATATATATATATATATATATATATATATATATATATATATATATATATATATATATATTATTTCGTCTCCATTTAAAATAATATTATTGTATCTTGTCCTAACAATCTGGAATAATTCATGCACTACACGCATGGCGGAGGAATTCTACACCGTAGGTGTTGACCAATAAAAGCTTCTGTTGAAGTGCATTTTTTAAAATAAATCATCGAATTGACACGTGAAAAATTGACATTATTATGAATTTATCAACTTTGATCAGAAAAAAATTAAATCTCGAGAAAAAAATTTTCGACTCCAACTTTGGAGCCATTATCAAGAAAAGGGTGGGGATAGGGTGGTTATTCGTTTATTGGTAAAAAGTGATCCATTTCCGTGGTCTTAATCCGCCTACTCCACGCAACGAATCACCCCTTTTGTTTGGTTGATTCCAAGGCCTCAATCTGCCTACTCCTTGGAATTCCACCGATGAAATGAAAAGCTGAAACAAAAGCCAAGGAACAATTGTTGTCTCCGTTACTAATTCCGATATTTTCTACACCCTTACCCAATATCCACCGCGGTTCAACCTATATATACAAACAGCTCAACAGGCCTTATGGGCCCATGGCTTGGATTGGCTATACCACTTTCCTCCATCTATTTTTGTTCATGGCTGCCTCACGCCAGCCCTCTATTCCTATTATTTCTATTCTAAATCTTTTCTACATGTTTTTATCTATTTATTTTCCTGTTTGCTCTTTCTCCCCTTAACAAGTATATTTTCACCCAACTGTCTTCGTCCTTTCTGGTTATATGCCCCATCCATCGGAGTCTTTTTACTCTCACCACATATCCCATCATTACTTTACCTTCGTTTATTTTCTCCACTCGTTTCGCTGTTGTACTGCTCCGGAAAACCTCCTTAGTACCTTTCTCTCCCATATGTTTATTTTGTTTCGTTCTTTTTTGATCATGATCCAACATTAACTGCCATACAGTTGGTTGTATAACTGTCTTATGAATGCGTAACTTGGCAGCTCTTTTAATCTTAATAGTCCTCCTAGGGCTCAAAACGTCAATATTTTGTTGATTTCCCTGGTTTCATCTTCTTTGTTTGTCACTGTCGCTCCCAGGTATTCGAACTCCTGGACTCAAATCTATACTCCTTGTTTTGCTCTGTCGTCACTTTCAATTAGTTGAAAATATTCAGATCCCTTGCCATTTCCGTATCTTTGGTCGTTTGTTCATTTATGCGCAGTCCATATTCTTTTGCTTTCTTTTTTAAAGAGTAGGAACAATTTTTCTAGATCCTTTTTCGTTCTACTTATAAGTACCACATCATCTGCATAAGCAAGGATTTGTGTTGTGTTATTGTAAATCCTCCTCTTGGTTGGGATGTTGTATTGTTTGCTTAAAACTTTTCCGATAGGCTTCCTTCGATAGCGACATTATTCTCGGTGTTATTCAGTGTCATTTTTACCAAACAAATGTTTCCTACTTATTGAATCATACGCCTGCTTAAAATCCACGAAGAGATTTAATCCTTGGTCATGGCTATTTTTCTGGTGATTAGTAGTTGACTTTCCCTTTTTAAAGCCTCCTGATACTCGCCCATTTATTCACCCATTATTTTCGTAATCTATTTATTATGATTCTGGCTACTATTTTCTCTACTTCTATTTTTGATGGTGTTTCCTCTACCGAGACTGGTTCATTCGGTGTCTCCTCTTCTTCAAACTCGTCTTCCTTATTTCTTTTTGTTCCATCGTTTAGCAGTTCATTGAAATATTCCCTCCATCTGTTCAGTTTTCCTTTCTGTCCTCCTATGAGTGAGTCGTCTTTGTCTCTGTAATATTTCTGTCTTGTCTTGTTTGGTATATTATTTATTTTTGCCACTTGATAAAAATTTCTACTTTGTTTAGGTAATGTTCTTCAAAATCAGTTCAGTTTGTCCTCCAGATGCTTTCGTTTCCTCTATCTGCACATTTTCTTTGCTTTTTTCCTTTCCTGTTTTAATTCGTCTTCGGGCCTTTCAACATTCTCTGTCTTGCTTGTTTTCTTCCTTCTATAGCTTGTTTGCAGTCTTCATCAAATCATTGTTTCCTTCAAAATTTTGATTGAAATTAATGAATTATTTTTCCAATTGTACTGTCGTCAAAAATTTGGAGACGCATCATTCAACCCAGGTCAACGCTGTATATAGAGGCAAAGTCTTGTGGTGCATGACGGCGCCGAGGCACCGAAAAGACTCAAAATAAAAGAAAACATAAAGCAACAAACAACATTGTCAAAACAAAATTTATGAAGAGTAAGGAATGGCTAGCTATTAGATTATTTTTTATTATTTTATATCTTCTTTTTGAGACGAGTGAACCGAATTTCTCGAAAATAGCATTCATTCGATCGAATACCGGGTTCAGGAAGATCACCTATCAGCTGATTGAGGATCCTAACCCAGAACGAGATTCAGATCACACTTTTCAAATGTCGTGTTAAATTTTTGAGGGAAGTTTTAAATTTGGAACATAATCTACGAGAACTTTTTATTTTTTATTACTTTTTCGTGTGTTAATTCTTCTATAATATTTATTTAGTTGTATGATAGATTCTAGATCAACTAGGAAAACGTTAAATATTTCGAGTTATAGAGGTTTTTACTTACTAGGGGCTTAAATTGAAGAGTTTTTATTGGCTTATAGTTTTACTTACAGAGGTTCGATTATGAGCTTTTTTTAGGACTTTTAAAGATAAACGAGCTGCGAATAAAATTGTGAAATCTCAAAATATATACGTACTTTATTTTACATTTTAATTACAATTTATCCTACATAAAAAAATATTCGATATTTTTTTTTGTTTCAAACTATTCACACTTCCTATATCAATTTTATTTTCGATCTTAAATAAAGAAGAGAAAAACGTCATCCTCTATATTACTTTTTTCACTTTTAGTTTTGTATTTTTTTTTACTCACAGTTAGAGTTGGTAACTGTACACACAAAATTGTTTTCATTTACACAGAGGGCGCTCACTACACAGAGCAGTGCAATCACAAACAAATCACACTAAGTTTCTGAATGAATCTGTCAATGTCAAATATTTAATACTGTCACTAACTGACAATGTGGGCGAGTGTGTGCACAAAACCTTTTTTCGTGTGGACCTTGTTTTTGTGTTACATCTTTAATGAAATTGGAGTAATGAAACATAACCTAAAACGAACTCTTCTTTATAAAGAAAAAACAAATAATGCATTTCTTCTTTACAGAATCCGGATGGAACTTAATATTCTTCGAATTTAGCCAATTCTGTAAATTTTTATTAACCACTTGGTTTTAGGTAATTTTTCTAAAAGTTTTGAACGATAATTTGTATTATCCATTGTTATTATACGGTTCTGAAGAAAAAGATTTATCATTTGTTGGAATCATTCTTTAAAAAAATTAAAATTCATGTCCTTATAGTAGTTACCGTAAAAAAATCAATTAACCACCTTCAGCAGAACCTTTTGAGCTGTCAATATGTATTATTATTAGTCTGCCTACCTTATCTATGGGTGGATTTACACCAGTAGATGAATTATTCGAAAAAACCTGTCTTCAACTTTCATGTTTCATCTAATTAAAAGTACCTGAATGACCGAACTTTGATTGATATTTAGTGTTTCTTATGAATTATCTTCAAATACGAATTACATACTGATGAAATATGAATAATATTTTTCGATCTTGCCTACATAATAATAAAAAAATATGAATAGGTAATTTAAAGAAAAAATCACGAGCACAATTAATTTAATAGTTTTGTCATCATAGTTTAATTTTGAAATCGGGTCTCAATCTTAAAAGTCCTTCCATAATATATTTCCAGTATGTCGAAAAGACAGGATTTGACTCTAAGTCAACCCTAACAGAAAGTTTGCCTTTCGGATTTATGGACAGTCATGGCAAATGCAGTTCTAACGGGAAATTGGTGGCGATGCATGGTGCAACCCAATTGTCCTTTTGATGAGTCATTGGTTATTGTCGGTACATGTACATTATGTGAATACTTAAAAGACATTATTTTCAATTTTAATTCGTGTGGGGGCAAGTTTGAAATGTTTGAGGTATTCTATTGTGAATTCATCGGTTGATCTTTCATCGAGTCATGACTTTGTACTGTCCTAGTAGCTTGGGAACTTACATCATCATCAATTCTTCCAACATCTTTGTAAAGAGACACAAGTATTGTATCATCTGTCATCCCCTCATGGGTTCAACAGTTACCAAATACTTAATCAATAAGATTGATACTTGGAATGATATTCTATGGAAATTTAATTTTTTTCATAGTATTTAGGGTCAGTACATTAACGCACTATTTTCTTCTAGTTTTTAAATAATAACTGATATTTAGTTGCACGTGGCTGTACAGCAACCTAGTAGTTTTACTAAGAGTCTTTCGTCACCTTTTTCTTGTTATTTTACTTCCAATTATTTTATTTTCCTTCCAATAAAAAAAGTTTATGTTCAATATAAAATATTTTCTAAAAATGAATCGATTTATCGCACCCGAAACCCCCAAAATCGCTGGAGCCGTTCCCGAGATTCAGATATAAAATATATTTCGTTTTTGGTTTCTCATTTCTTTTATATTCCTTAGATAATTTCTTCTCCATACTACAATATCGTTTCTTTTCATTAAAATAGACATCTTGGAATGCTGTTTTCAGCGAAAAGCTATTTCTTTTAAAAGTTTCCATAGCGTTCCTCGACTCAGTTGAGAGTAATCTTGTCTACTGTCTTTTTTTCAAATCATTTTATATTTGAAATTTTAGTTTTCTTAGTTTACGAAAGTCGACAAATTTGCAAATCGTAGATTCACCAACCCTAAGCGTATTAATAACTAATCGCCCTTTTTCATTATCTATTGAAGGAATTATTTTTCGATGTTTTGCGGTCCTTCCAAATTTTTTATAATCACACTGGAATTCACACTGCAAGTTGCAATTAAACTAAACTATCAAAAATACACAACTTGGACTCTTTCACTATAAGGAAAACAAAATTACACGATACGACTATGTAATCTTTAATACACAGGGATTTTGACCAGTTCATACCCCTATTTCTATTGTTCTGTATTAGCTCAGGGACATTTGTACAAATTTTAGGAAATATGCAGATTATTTTGTAATAATATTTAAAATGACTGTACTAAGTTTTGGATTAGTAATTAAATATTAAAGCTCCCTCGTACATATAAATAGACTATAGAATGAAGAAATTATTGCTTTAGTGCGTCAAAAATATTAATTATTCGTAAAATGTCGAATATGTTAAAAACTGTATTTTGATTTTTTAAATAAAGATTCATGAGATCTTATCACCCGATGTGGCTCTCGTCAATCACTTTCCAAAACCCAGTCGGCCAATGTTAGTATATTTATAAATATTTTTTATAAAATTCCAATAATTACGAGCAAGTATGATAATCCACCCCACAACGATCATCATGAAACTCTATACATAGACTATTTATATTACGAGAAATCGATTTTATGCAGAAACATTATATGGCCATTATCTCAAATATCGAACCATGGATAACTTTGTTCGATAGATTTCATCAAGATCTATCTGTGTGTAGAGTTTCTTTGAAAAAAGTATGCAAATGCAGAAAATCGATAGATAAAATGAAAATTTAATCATTTTTGTACGTAAAGTAAACAAAAATAATTTTCTTGAATCAAATATTCCAATTGGATCTAAATCTATAACTTTTACATTTGAAAATCCTTTTTGATTTCTTTTATTAATGAAATATATGGGTCTATTTTTAGTTCAGATTTACGACATTCTCGTCGCCATGTATATTGTTTCTGTCTTCCCACTCTTCTGAAGGTACATGTACAAGAATCCTCTCATAGGTGTCCAGCTAGCTTTAACTGTTTGGGTACGAGCCCCGCTATCAGAAACAAATCTTTCTTTGCGAATGACTCACTCATGAGTGTAGCCTTCATTGCTGAGGCATCGATAGGGGCTAGCCAGCCATCAGTATGAATTATGCTTCCTGATACATAGATAGATCTTGATTAGATCTATCGAACAAATTTATACATGGTTCGATATCTGTTAGACTTTCTGAGATAATGACCACTTCCGGTATCTTCGAAAGTAAACGTTTCCTCATAAAAAAAATCGATTTCTGGTAATATCAATAGTCTTTGTATAGAGTTTCATGATGATCGTCATACTCTTATCAGCTCCGTAATCTTTGGTTTGCATCAAATTTTTTGTTTAGAAATACGTATTTTTATAAATTAAATGTTTTAAATTTCTTTCTTAGAACTTATGATATATATTCATGCATCTAAATGAACTTGATTTTAGATCTCTTCTGTTTTAAAATTAGTTTTTTCTTTAATAATTTTTTAAAAGAAAGATAAATTTTGACGCTTTTTTGAAACAGAAGAGACCTAAAATCAAGAACATTTAGATGTATTAAATGTTTTATAGATATCAGTCGATCAAATGCGATTTTCGATAACAATTAGATGATTAACCATTTTTTTAAATTGTCGACTATTTGGATTTGTTTTCTAGACTATTAATTAATTATTATTTACTATCGAAGTATGTTCTATAAGCAAATAATCAACTACTTCCTCGATACATGTCTTGTACCCAGTCGCAAACTATGCATTTTATTATAAAATTTGCAATATGATATGCTTACTACATGTCTGTGATTTCTCAAAATTCTACTCAATTCCTAAGAAATTCACTATTATTCATTAGAATCGCAAGTAGATCATAAAAATGCTTAATATAAACTATATAAGCAAAAATTTAAAATTATAAAGCAAAAAATAAGAAATATTAAATAGATACTTATTTTAGTGTTTGTTAAATTGTACTTCAAATACAAATACGCGTCTCAAATAGAAAATTCAATTTTCTTATTTGATTCTCCTAGATAGATCAAGTTTACCTTATATAGTTTTTATGCCAAGAATCAATCTCAAATTATGTTTTACCACCTTCTTAGATTCAACTGATTCCTTAGTCTCCACATTTTCGTTGTTACCTCGAATTTATCGCTGGATTTCTGAATTTATATATATAATATCTACCTTTATTATTAAGTTCGAATTTGATTTCGATAGCCAAGCTATTATCTTCAAATACTGAAGGTGAACTTCTGAAGACGATAACTTGTTTATCTAAACGCGCGTCACACAGTGTAATCGTGAGTGTTGGTGTATCGGTAGTTTGAAAAGTGCGTTCAGTACTACCCTAATATTGTTGAAAGTGTTGCCATTTAAGATTAAAAGACAGTAACAATGTTATAAATGGGAAAAAGAGTTAAAATCGGGTCCTATACTAAACACTGTACTAATATCAAATAGTTAAAACTAGCGTACTGCAAGTTTTATACTATATATGAATTAGAAAATACCCAGGTAGTAATGACCCATCTTATATCTATCAATCCTAGTAGTATGACATAAATATTCAAAAAGAGGTTATCAATTTTGTCCATCTTTTCTTAGTTATAATTTATTTTTTATATAATATTCCTAAACAAGTTTTTGTTATCAATTTTATAGAAAGATTTCGACTGGGTGATAAAAAAATTTAGTTACTCAATTTGTATAACCCCATATTTTAGTTTTAATAAATGCAATACTAATATTAATTTCTATTTAAATTTGATCCCTTCTGTGACATCCTTTATAATGTATGAGATGAATAAAAAAACGGTTACTCGTTTTTACAAATTGAATAAGTTTGTTTTTAAGAAGTTGAAGAAAAATTTGACTAAAAGAAATAAATCAGGAGAAGAATTGAAATAATGTTTTGTTATAAAAAAACGTCTGGAGATGATCAAGTACCGGAGGATGACATAGTGAAACTTATAGGAAAAGAAAAAAGTAAAATATCAATGAAGAAGTGGCGGTAAACATTCACGTGCGGCGCGGCGGTCGCTTAAGTTGCTGGTAGCGGGGGCGTCGTCAACCAATCTGCAAATCAAAGTACTAGCCTGGCACCCCCTGGTGGGGCGAGGGAAAAGAGAGGGGACCGCCGATTGGTTACAGCGCGCCAAGAACTTGACTAGTGGCCGTCCGTCATAAAGAGGGTAGCGGTCTGTCTACTCACAGTGACCAGTTGTCAGCGAAAATGCTCGTGCTAGTTGTGTTGTGCCTCGTGCTCTCCGTGTGGTGGTTCACTAAAAGGAACCGTAAGGACCTACTAAATTATCCTCCGGGACCCAAACCGTGGCCTTTAATCGGCAGTCTTCACCTTGTCGGTCAACATAGGACTCCCTTTGAGGCATTCACCGCACTTAGTAAAATTTATGGAGACATTTACAGTATTCACCTCGGCTCTACACCCTGTGTAGTTGTTAACAACTTCGATCTAATCAAGGAAGTACTGATTTCGAAAGGTGGAGATTTCGATGCCCGTCCAGATTTTATAAGATTCCATAAACTTTTCGGTGGAGATAGAAATAATTGTGAGTAATTTTTTTATTTATCTCGCGGTTATGATACATAGTTTTTCATAAATATTTTTGTTTTTTTTTCTAATAATCTACGAATTAACAATATAATCAATAAAAATTGTTGTTGCTAAATTGGTGTTTCATATAACCGGTGGCATAAGTTGTTAGTTACGGTTTTGGTTGGAAGAACCCGAAGCTCGTCATTGATTTTAACAGAGCGGAGCATCGGAACCTAATTGTCAATCTCGCATGGTTTAAAATGATATTAAATTCAATCATTGGTTGCGAAAGCAACAATCCCGTTATCGCAACATTCCCAATAAAAACTAAATAGATAAAAATAATGTTATATTCGCCGGCTTGAACCGCATGCTGTCGTGTATATGCATTCCTCGCGAGTGCTTTTAAGAGGTCGAGTGAGTTTTTTACTCGATGCTTTACTTTCTATCATACAGCACTTGATTCATTCATAAGATTGTTTCATTACGTACTCGACTACCGTGAACTTGAACTTGGGATTCTAATGAAACTGAATCTGGTTAATACCGTATTATGTCCCTAATATAAATTGCAAGTATCGTTAAAAAATATTCAATAACCACTAAAATTCATATTCAAATATTATATAGTTATGTAATTAGTTTTTTTTTTTTTCGGAAATGGCCGTTTTGTTTTTATTAGAAATAGAATTGTTTCGCTTGGGCGTTAATTACCAAGCTACGGACCTGTGTTTGAAGAATAAAAAGTAGTAGAGAAGATTTAATAAGTCGATGGAAAACGAGCTTGCTAATGGTAGGGTAGACTAGAACGAATCTTACTAGACTGCATGGTATGTGTGGCACAGGCACAGGTGTGTATGTGTAGTAGTGGAGGTTCGGTATCGCGCTTCAATGGGGCATTTTTCTCCTTTTCTGTTCCGCAAATAGTCCGTCGGGTTTAAGCAGGACGCGTGCCGTACGCTCTGCCGGCCTTGGCTTTTTTAAATCCCTCACAAAACATTCTATTTCCTTCTCATATTTTCCTAATAAAATTTCTTTCGTAATCATTTTCTCGATTATACTCAGTGAACATAAAAAAAATGACATTCATCATTAAAATGATATTAAGTACCTATTCCGTAAATATACACTGCTCTTAATAATGAATGTTAATATATTAAAAATTTTTAAAAAAATAAATAAATTAAAGACATTACTACATGAAAAAATTATATATATATATATATATATATATATATATATATATATATATATATATATGCCTTGGTTAATACGGCATACGTAATGACATTTCTAATCCATGCATATCTCCTTTTTACTATGAATTAAAAAGCATTGTAACCGATTTGAAAATAACTAGCTAACTTTGTTATTTTTTGTTTCAGCTTTAGCATTGTGTGATTGGTCGGATTTGCAAAAAACTCGTCGCAGTATTGCAAGAACGTATTGCTCGCCAAGATTTACATCGCTACAGTATGATATGGTCGCAAATGTCGGGACTTATGAAATTTCTACATTTCTGGAACAAATCCAAAAACTTCCCATCAACGAACCAACGGACATTAAACCATTGGTATTGGCAGCTTGTGCAAATATGTTCACCCAATATATGTGTTCAACTAGTTTTTCATACGATGATACGGATTTTCAAAAAGTCGTTAGATACTTTGATGAGATCTTCTGGGAAATAAACCAAGGGTACGCCGTTGATTTTTTACCTTGGCTTCTACCTTTTTATAAAAATCACATGAAAAAAATATCTCATTGGTCAGCTGAGATACGTCAGTTTATCTTGAGCAGAATTATCGATAATCATCGGGCTTCATTGGACTACAATTCTCCTCCGAGAGACTTCACGGACGCTCTGCTCATGCATTTAGAAGAAGATCCGAATATGAATTGGCAACACATTATATTCGAATTGGAGGATTTCATTGGAGGACATTCGGCTATTGGAAACTTGGTTATGATGACGCTAGCATCTTTGGTAAAATATCCAGAAGTAGCTAAAAAAGTTCAACAAGAAGTCGATGATGTGACTGCATCCAGCAGAGAACCAAATTTATTAGATAAATCCGCAATGCCTTACACAGAAGCTGTTATTTGGGAAACTCTAAGAAAAGCATCTTCTCCGATAGTTCCACATGTTGCTAGTACCGATACTGAACTTTTTGATTACAAAATACCGAAAGGTACAATGATTTTTATTAACAATTACGAATTGAATGTGAGTAGTGAATACTGGGAAGATCCAGACTCGTTCATTCCAGAAAGATTCCTATCGCCTACTGGAAATATCGTAAAACCTAATCATTTCATCCCGTTCAGCACTGGAAAAAGGACTTGTATTGGACAAAGATTGGTACAATGCTTTTCTTTTATAATACTTGCGACGTTATTACAAAAATACGACATAAAAGCCGGCGGGGAGATCACTTTAAAGGCTGGCTGCGTAGCAGTACCTCCAGATTGCTTCAAAGTCATTCTCACCCCAAGATCTACTTGATTTTCAGAATAAACTCAAGGGTTTGCAATACGGTGTCTATTCAGCCACCCTTTCTTACTGCTCCGAAAGATATTAATATACCTTCGGCAGTATTGCGCATACCTACCTTATTGTTTATGCTTATTTATCTTACATAAAATTTCCTACTGAATTTGAAGACGAGTAGATAATGGGACTCGAGTGATGTCGTTACAGTACAAAGTAGAATCTAAAATCTAGATTCAATATATTTTAATATTTTATATTGAAATTTTAAAATTATTATTACTTTTAAGAATTATGTTTATGTTAATTTTAAGAAAATATATATATATATATATATATATATATATATATATATATATATTATTTAATTTTTGATACATGTGCGTCACGGATAGGGTAGAGAGAATATAATGTGGGTGCTTCGCTAACTAATGCCGGGAAAACAACAATTTATTAAATATATTGTGTAATATTTGTTAAATATTTTCTTTTTCATTAACTAAGAGTACTTGCGATTTTTGCGTAGATTTAGGAATTGGATATTTTCGGAAAATGTCGTTATTTAAAAAAAATAACAGCTGTTTTATTGTGTAATATTAAAATTTGGTCACTCGAGCCCCATGGAATAATATGAGGTCCAAAGGCTCCAAGCCAAACATCACCCGCATATCAAATCATTTCCATTGTTTTATTTTCGCACATTGTATATACATCATATAAATTTATTGTAAAAATGTTTTTATAATTTATAACTGTAGTTTTTCCAGTGTTAGGTCTATAATATTATGAGACTGAATAAATTGTGTATTTTTATTAGAAACGTGTTTTATTGCCAAATATTTAGTGTATTTCTTTTCAAAAATTAACTAGTTGTGTGGTGCAAGGTGAAACCACGTACACATCGAGGTTATGCTATATAAAAATAGTTGCTAAAATTGTAAATAAACATTCAACCTCCTACAATTATTCAAAAATAACTTTCATTTTACTCATTAACAATTTCCGTTCATAAAAACTGCAATCAATATCCAATGTTCCAATTCCAAATTTGAAAAAATAACCGCAACAAACATAGTTGTTACATTAGGTGAAGAAATCAAGATAATTTTAGATTATATCACAATATATATAATTGAAATTTTAGAAAAACGAATTGTAATAATAATGATAAAAATCGTAAAAGTACTTTCTAATGAAACAAAACTTTTCCGAAACATTTAATACAATCATCAACAATTTTTTAAGACTAAACAGATTATTTTTATACTGTCTCGCAACGAAACCGGTAGTACCGAACAATCACGTTTTAATCTAATTACAGGCCAGTACCTAAAGGCGCGTTTTCACGAGACGAATTTTTTTGTTGAAAATGAATCAGATTGAGTTCTACTAAAAAAATTGATCAATCACTCTCAGTATTAAAAATATGTAGTAGTTAGTGAATGTGTGAAAATAATAGGAATTTCGTTAAAACAAGTGCTGAAAAATGTTTTATGTAACTCGAAAAGAAAAACGTAAAACTTGACGATTTTTGGTGAGGCAATGGATTTTAATAAGAAATCAGTGGGAAGCATCAGAAGCCTTATCAAAGGAACTAAACTGGCGAGCCAAAAGTCGAGGTCACTTCAGAAATTGCGAATAATTTTAGCGTCAATATTGATAAGGATTAGTAGGCGTTAAAGCAAATTCCTTCACGAGACTTGACAGCTGTCATTCGATGTATTAGAGTACGAATTTGATGAAAAATGTGTCTTTGCGCTAATTCAACATTCACATTGCCTGTTTTCCAGTTTACTGTTGATTCTTTGTGTAAAACCTAACGATTGCAAAGTGTAGTGATTTAATATTTGTTGCGCTGTTCAAGATGGTCGGGGTCAACGTGTAACTGCAAGAATTATTGGTGCTAGTCTTTGCGATGTGCAAAGGGTGTACCAGACTGGCCTGATCACTGGAAGACCAGGATCTGGGTGAAAAAGAGTTACCACTCAACGAGTTGACCGTTTTTTGGTGTCCACAAGTTTGCGGAATAGGACAGCTACTGCGGTTTCACTGAGTCAGTTGGAAGAAGTGAGAAATGTCAACGTTAGTGAATGGACCGCTAGAAGAAGAATTCATGCTGCTGGACTGTCATGCAAAAGAATGACTACGGTCCCCCGCTGCAACACCAGCATCGGACTGCAAGATTGACATTTACCAGAGATCACATTCGTTGGAACTGGGTATTGTTCTCAGGTGATTAGCGTTTTTGCCTCACTGGGTCAGATGGACGTCGGCGAGTGTGGAGAAGACCTGGGGAAAAATATGCTGAAGTTTGCGGGCGGGAATCACTGCACAAGTTCGTACAGAGTTCGTCTTCATAGTAATTGGCTCCCTAATCTCTCTCGAGTACATTACGGAGGTGCTATAAGACCATGTTATGCCTTTCATGGTGACTATGGGGGAACGTGGCATTTTTATGCAAGATAATGCGAGACCACATACAGCCAGAATTTTCAGGGAGTATCTGGATGAGGTATAAATTAGACGGTTTGACTGGCCAGCCCGCAGTCATAGAACATGTCTAGGACGAGTTGGGACGACTGATCCGCAGACACACACCAGCACCAAAAGCTGTCCAGGAGCTGAGAAGATTGCTGTTGCAGGAATGGGATAACATCGACCAGAATGTGATCCGCAACTTAATTCAAAGTATGCCGTGCCGACTTCAAGCAGTCATCAATGCAAGAGGAGGGAATACACGTTATTAGTGTCAAGGTTTTTTGTTTTGTTCGTTCCATACCTTCCCTAACAACAAAATGTTAATTTGTTGCCTTTTCCGAGTATCATATTCAGCTTACAAAAGCACATGCAATGATGTACAGTTTGCGAATACTATCTGAAAACGTAAAATTTGAAAGAACATGAAAATTTTAAGGTGACCTCCATTTTTTGCTCGCCAGTGTTGTTTCAGAAGATAAAAAATAATATGAAAACCATTTGAGAATGTCTGGACAAAAAATTTGCGAACTCCTGGAAAAAGTTCAGTAGTGCGTCAAGCACTTTCGCTGCAAGTTGGAGCTGCAAATAACTTTGTGGTACCTGGTTAGGAGATTCCTTTTCCACACTTGTTTTCATATATCTTTTTTGTACATAATTCTGATTATTTTGATTGTATTCTTCATGTCAGATGTAATATGCAATCATATTTGCGATAAAATTCCAAAAATCCACTTTCAGACCACTTGACGCTCATTTTCTTCATATTATTAAATCGCCGTACGGAGCAATAAAAAACTATAATGTTCAACCGAAGATAAACTCGATTCACACGCTTCAAACATGCTTCAACTTGTTAGCGATTCTTCGCATGGAGATTCGATTTGCTGAACGATAAAGTAAGACTAAAACAGTTGATCAAATATGTTGAAAGAAACGTTCTCACGACTATACCGCTTCAACTTTTCTTAATCAACTTTATTTGGTCAACGAAATTCGCTTCGTGATAAGTATTCTATTTGTACGAGGAGTAGGTATTATAGAAACAAGTCTTAAAACTTTCTATTCTCATTTTACTCGACTAAATAGAATAAATCTCAAAAATCAAAATGGCGTTTGAATATATAGTGCAAAATGAAGTAACAGTCTATTTTTAATGTATACTCGAAAACAAAAAGCACTCGCTGTCTTTATCTAGTTATATAACGAACACCATTTCATGATGTTTTATATGTAATTGTGGAAGGATAATTTTGTCGCAAGCTACTATATTCTACTTTCCAGAATCCATATTTTCTCTCAAAAGCCAGTTTCTTCTTATACAATATTCTAGTTTATCCACAATGTGTCAAAGACATATAAATCAGGAAACTTAGTGCAACCACTTTATTCATCGAGGAGAATGTTTACCATTTTTTAAATGATACAAAGCCGAATAAAACTCATGACGCAAATCACTAACCAGTTTTCAATAAGTAACAACATTTGTATTTGAATGTGGAACTAAAGACGGGCCAACTGGTTCCAACCAGTTGGCAACGGTTAGAAGAAACTCGACCTGTCGATTTGCTTCCAACTTGAATCACCAGCCTCTCAAGAGTTTCAATAGACGAAGGTTATTTTAGTTTCAATTTGATCACTTGAACAACTTAGTAGAAAACGTACCTTGGTAGCTGCTTCAACAGGTCTGAATTTCTCCAAAAAAAGGAGTCCCGATCAATTGACGTGCTGGGCGTCTATGCTATAAGCTCTCCAAGTTTCTGGATCGCCTAAGGATAAGTCTAATTGCTCTCTTCTGTATTGAGTAGAGCATCCTCAAGGTGTGCTTAGAAGCCGAGATCCAAATGTGCAAGCCATATTCTAAAAGATAGACGAATATGATAGTTTGTACATTTGCAAAAGAAGTTTGGATAGGGATTGTTGGGTTCGACGTATTTTTTATATAATTAAACTTGAAAAAAGGATGTAGAATAGCTCCTGACACTTTGTTTAAATGAGGAAATGAATATGTTGCTCTAATACAATTGTTTATTTAAAAAAAAATTGGAGTATTGTTTGCAGAGGGCAGAGACACTAATTAGTTGGTAAGCAGTTGGTTACTTAAGTCACTTTTGAGTCATTTATTAGCAACATTTTGTGAAGAGTTTGCTCCTTAGATGTCTCATTTCAAAAGGATCAGATATATTTTTAGGTACTGAAGGATCAGTCCTCGGAGGTTGAACCCAAATATTAGAAGCGAATAGAAAAGAAAAATATAAGAATAAAATATCTGACGAGAAAATTAATGTCGATGCTTTTTGTGATATTTTTCTTTTAAAACTTTTTTGGAAAATCACTTCATTTTTGTATTTATCATTATATGTACTTATGTTACTTTCAAGTTCGTTTAATTACAAAATCGTAGTTTGTATTTTTCCAACTCAAATTTATTTAACACATATTTTACTTTGAATTGACTAGTTTTTTTGCAAAAACGGTGGAAATATAAAAAAACACGATGTCTTAATACCACACATATTTTATATTAAATGGTTGCGGTACGAGGTTGACAAAGTACAGATGTTGAATGTGATGTTAAAATGTGTAATTGGATAAATATTATATTCTCAATAATTTACTGAAAATCGAAATTTTATATCTATAGTTCACCCTTGACCTATCCTATTATTCGAATATTCGAAGTTCTCATTTCCGGAGATAATATTCAATCACGTTTTCTATCAGTTTGTTATCGATCACTTTTTAGAATAAATCAATAATTCATTTTACATTCTAAATATAGAAAGTGTCTAATAAATAATTAATATTCGAATTATCTGACAATGCTAGGTCCGCACTAAATGCTAGATGCGGTAGGAGTTCCATACCACCAAGTTCTCTAATAACTTTCGCATTATATGGTTTAGCGTTGTCTTGTTGTTTCAGTTAATAAAACCTGGATATTTCTCCTAAAAAACCTCATATATTTGTATCAGTTTTCCACTTTATCCCTCGACCATTTGGAACGATTCCGAAGTAAAATTAACGTCCATAAATCCACCAGGCACACAACAAGACTTTTTGCGTTGGGCTCTGGTAATTATCCTTTGTGTAACCACTGATTTTCCACGTTCGGTTGTTTACTCACCTCTCATCAATGTTTCGCTTGACTTTCGATTAATTCGTGTTGCAGAGAGAGTGAGAGAAATTCTTTATAGACAAGAAGGTTCATTGTAAATGGCCCTGATATAACAATCTCTGCAGAGATGGGGTTGTAGTGATAGGTTTGTGTTTGCGCTGCCTAGGCTGAAAAAAGGAAATAACCGGACGACCAAACGCCGTTCGAGGCTTAATAGGAAAGCGGGGAAATGGAGGGTGGGTGGTTACAGCTGCTGCTGCAATATTTCCTATCGTCGGCCATTTAGCTGATGAACCGGTTCATCTGGTTACGGGAAAACGGAAGAAAACCTGCAACACCGACGATATTCGTGTTGTACTATTCGACAACATTCATAGATCTTTTCAGTAGATTTAAAATAGAGAAAATGGTTGAAGCGTTCTATCTCCCTAAAATGATTAAATCCATTACATATGAGACACCCTCTGTATAAACATTTTTTACTTGAATAAAATGGAGTTTTACAAAACAATACAAGAAGCCTTCATTTTTCATTGCCTTTTTGTTCCACCAAGTTTTCGCCGTTTAGAGATTTGTAAATTTTCACTATTACCAAAATTTCTACATTAGTATAACGGATTAATGTTTTTTTTAATTAAATTGCTCTATTAAATCATTCATGCAACATTTATTCGGTGAATTTACTGAGAGTTGCAACTACCACACAAATTATGAATCTATTAAATACCGTTCGTAGTGATGTTGACATTAGTTAATTTATAAATAAAAATAAGATTACGTGAACATAACTTTACTTTCTAATGCTACCAGTCAATAGAAAAATACGGTGTGGCAGTCATGGTTAATTAAACAATACTACAATAGAAATAGAAAATAAAATACAATGGAAAGGTCTATCATATCATGACCTAGGATAAGTTAAATATTATTTGTACATGTCTATATATATGTGAACTTTATTTTAATAGAGAATATGACATTTTTCAAATACACCATTACTCTATTATTTCAATTTTATTATTTCTTACAACAACAAAAATTGTTGTACTCATTTTGTTATTGCATATCACACTTTCTCTCTGATCAGCGCACTACCAATCTGTAAATATTATTCAATAAACAAAAATACACATACACACAATTATGTTTCATTATAAACATCGTTTTTAGTAATAAAATTCGGTATTTATTTTGATATTTCGCAAAAAATTCATAGTAAGAGTATCTAATAGTCATTTGAATTACACTAGTTTACAAAATTGCACTTTTTGTTACAAGACTGCACGCCTAAAGGGCACCAGTAGTGCGTTGGGTATCTTGTCTATGCACGTCCCAAAACACGTTTCCGTCACTATTATAGTATTTGTGAAGTAGCGGTTTGAAACGAATTTATCAATCTCAAATTTCTCTTTAAATTGAAAAAAATCCGACTAAGTGCTATAAATTGCCTATGGGGACAATTCTCTATCTCGTGCACGTGGTATTGAGTGGGGTACGGTCTTTAGTGAGGACCGAGCAAGCAAATCAAAATTCAAGGCAATTTTGATCGTTTTTTTTTACCATTAACAGTATCGTGATGACTGATTGAGCTCCAGAGGGTCAGACTGTCAACCAAACTTACTATTTCTCAGTTTTGGCAACACTTCGAGAACGAGTTCGTAAAAAATGGCCCGAGTTGGGAGAGAAAAACTCGTAGATTTTGCACCAGGACAATGCACCTGTCCATAAGGCGCTATCTGTGAAGCAGTATTTGGCCAGTAAGCGTACTCCAGTGCTCCAACACCCGACGTACTCCAAAAATAAAATCTGCTTTAAAAGGGACCCGATTTGAGTCGACGAAAACGGTAAAGCAAAAAACGGCAGAGCTCCTAAAGGCCATCGCCAAGGAAGACTTCCAGCACTGCTTGGATCAATGAAAAAAACCGTATGGAAAGGTAAAGGTGTGTGGCGTGAGGAGTGGAGTATATTGAAGGGGAGCATTCGAATGTAGAATAATGTTTATAATAAAACCCTTTTTCGCAACCAGTCTCGTTATTTAATAGCCAAACCTAGATCTACAAATATTTATAAATGTATCAACCTACCTTTCATAAATCTAAGATAGACGCCTTCAAAAATGGTTAATAGTGAAAAAAATAATACTAGGATGAACTCATTGGAAAAGAAGGGGAATATGATAAAAATGGAAGGAGAAATAAATTACAGGCGATGTGAGTTCGGGAAGTGGGAGTGAGTTTTTAAGAGTAAAAAATGGTTTATCTCGATTTCCTGCAAAACTACGAATCCTATGGAAAAAAGTTAAATGACAGAGTTGTAGGTAATATATAATTCTACAACTTTTCTATTAAAATTTTTTCACATAACCTCAAAATTTATGTGAAAAATTCAAATAACCAAGTCTTTGGTTTTTTATTTTTATCCTTTTCAAAAAAAAATCGAAAATCGAAAATGTATACTATGCTCTGGTTAATGGATTCATAAATAAGAGAGAACTGTGAAGAAAACCAAAAATGAAAGTATTTCAAACTATATTTAGAGCCATACTAACATATGGCTGAGAAACATGGGTGCTAAATCATCAACAAAAAAACTAAAATACAAGCTACAGAGATGAAACATTTGAAAATAATATAAGAAATGACAAGGAAGGATAAAATTAGAAGAATTTCAAAAATACCAGTCACCGAATTCATCGAAACAAGGCAATTGAGCTGGTGGGGACATTTACAGAGAATGGGCAATTCAAGACAGGTAAAAATAGTTTGGCAAACCAAAGGGAGCAAAAAAGAAAGAGAGATGACGTGATAAGAAAAGTTTTGACAAAGGTAAAGACATGGAACGAAGCAAAGAAGGTTGCTATGAATAAGATTAAATGTACGAAAATTGTGAATAATTAAGTTATTAAACATTTTAAATGTAAATATTTCTAGCCTTACACCCTTAAAGGTAGAAGAGAAATAATTAAATAATATGAGAAATTGGATAAAATATGAAATAAAATTTTTATTATTAGAGCTTGAAAATTTAATTGAATAGATTATAATAATTTTATATCAAAGTTTTTTAGATCTTGTTTATCATAACAACTGATAATTTATTTTGTTTTATAATGATCATTTCTGTAATTGTTAATTTTTGATAATTCGAGTTAGTATTTTGATTTAAATTCATATTTTCTGTTTTGTTCTTATTTATGTAATGCGGTTTATGCATTTTTAATATATTCGGGACCATTTATCCTATTTTCCAGACATTGCATAGTCATTCCCATATAATTTTTTGGACAATTTAAAAATGGCATCTAGTGAATAACATTTTTTTGTATTTTTCTTTTTTCTTTTCAATTTTGTACATAACGAACATATATATATATTATAAGTAAAAATATTTTACATGGATATTCCTCTGTTTTATATATAGTGTGTCCATATATTTGAAATCATGAAAACTAAGCTCAATTTTTAGTTTACACGATTTTTCGGTTTCGATAAAATGAACAATCTGCATAAATAAAAACATAAGCATAAAAATGAAGAAAAAAATCCTTCATTTCATATTTTATCCAATTGATATCATATTTTTTAATTATTTTAATTATAATTCTTTCGATAATGCTTCTAGGCAGAAGCGAAACGTGAAGACAATAAAATAAAATAGCTTTAAATAAGTTTATTGGGTTTAATGACCCAAGTGCGGCCCTGAGTTTAGGGTAATTAAGACAAAACATTCTTAAGGAATGGCGCTTATTATGCATATAACAAAAACCATTACAGAAAGTACTCACGTACAAATATGTACGAACATAAAAGTATAATTCTTTTTAAAAAAACCGTGTCAGTGTATCGCTAGATTGACACGTTTAATAATTGTTATTATATAATATTACACGATTATATGGGTAGCAATATTTATAAGAGTCATATCTTGGCTTTGACATTGACTTTAATGATGGAAACATTTTTTTTTTCTTGAGCACTCCGTGATTATCATCTTACCGGCCAAACTCGATTTCAGGAAAAAATAGTTTTGCCTAGGCCTAACCAGTTCTTTCATTCATCCAAAGCCTGATAAGATAAACCAGTTTGGCCTAGGCCAAACTAGTTGATCCTAAACATCCTATATCTAGAAAGTCAAAATAAATAGATAAACTGAATAAAATACTCCGTAATTCAAAGAAAAATAATCATTTTTATTAAAACAATAATGATTCGTCGTTAAAAGATATAGATAATTGGTTAGGTTAGGATAGGTTAGGATATTAGGTTATGTATAATAGGTAATAAAAACAATCATACTATAAAAAATTGTAGAATATCATTGCCTAACCTAACCTCATTAATAACATATTATAATGAGACTTTTTACTTTCACCTTGTAAAATTTCTGTCAACAACTTTTCGGTAATTATTTAGTTTAGGTTGCAAACGCCCGATTTTCTTGAAATTTTAGTACGCTGTGGAGAAAATTATGCTGAGTAATTTAATATATATATAGGGCGCGGAAATTATTCCTTCAAATACTTTTTCGAGGTTGAAAATTTAGATAGGTTAAGTTAAGTTAAGCTCATACTCAAAATATTGAGCGACTTTGGCGAGATATTCGTGATAACATACCTCGTTATGGACGAACTAGATTTCATTATAGTCAGTATTTTGGGTAATTGCTATTTGAAAGACATTATTCATATTCAAATAGAATTGAAGCATTTATTGAAGAAATGTCACGAATGTATCCAATAGAAATTGATGATTATTTGTACGTACGTACGTAAATAAATGATTATTGTTAGAAATTGATTTGTGTCATTACATTTGTCGTAACTAATTATATTTAATGTTGGAGAGGATTGGGGGCGGGTGTTAAAAGATAGTCTAAATTTTTAACAGATCCAAATCCTCTCCAGCATCAAGTATTTGCAAAATATCAATTATTTAAGATAGTGTACATTTTCCAATGTTCAAACCATAAAAACTAGTGGAGGAATATTTTCCGCGCCCAACATATATACATATTCTTTTTTTATCATAAAAAACTGTATAACATACTAAAATTTCAAGGAAATCGGGCGTATGCAACGTAAACTAAATAATTACCAACTTTTCCCTCCATTGTTTTTGGTATGTTTGTCGACTTAACGTTGCATTGAAGAAAAAGAAAAAACTTTATAATGTAGTGTGATACGTTAACTTTTAATTTTAAACTAAATTCATTAACTAAATTACGTTACGCACTGGTAACTAGACGCAGAATATGTTTAAAACGACAAATCTAACTCTACAAGTCCTGACATGTTTTGAACTAGGGCGTACTAGTTCTTTCTAGAGTGTGCGTATACGTATCAAAATCAACTAGTTTGACCTAGACTAAACTGGTTTATCCTATCGGGCTTAGAACAAACTAGTTTGGATAGTTAGGACCAAATAGTTTAATCTAGGCTAAAATGATAGCGAACCCTCTAAAACATCGTTGTTATATCTTTAGTTTCGATGAAAATATAAGCAAAAAATTGAAAGTTGGATTTGGATTTTACACTTATTATTTATAAATATCAGTGGTAGTTGAAATTATATTTGAAATACATTTAGAAGATGAGTTTCTATCTCAACTATTAACTAATTAATATTTTCCAAAAAAACCGTTTTTATTATTATAATTATAACAAAGAATACTTTATTTAATAGAAATATATATATATATATATATATATATATATATATATATATATATATATATATCAATAAAAAATAATAAAATAATAAATAAAATGTGACTAGACGTAGATATACAGAATTGGTGTTTAGTAGGATGGCCAGCAGAGGGCGAGTGACTTTGAGCTTGAAATCCTTGCTAACAGTTTATCCTCGATCCTTCCGATCCGACTTAGCGTTCAAGGTCAGAGTTTATATGCATCACACTGACCTACATATATAGGCAGGGGCTTGAAGAGTATCAAATACAATGCACCATAATAATAAAATTCGTTCATGCAGACAGCGCGTTGTTCTATTCAATGTCAGTGCAAGGTGAGCCGGACAACAGTGTATATTACTTCTTGTCTATGTACACAACACAATGCCATCATCAACTTGTTTATTGAATCGACCCTCTCGGTCTTCTTGTACGATGTTTATGTACTTAAGATATCCGGCGCACCAACGACGAAAATCAATTACCTACCTATGTATCTAATCAATAAAATAGTAGATAATATATCGACTAATCCTCGTTATAAGATCCATTTAAAATTGAATAATGCATCTGAATTATACATGTTATGACGAATATGGATTCCGTGTGTATTTTTGAAAGTAATAACTCAATTTATTCATTAATGACCTTAGTACCCAACTATCTCTATTTTTAACAAATACTCATTTATTTTGTTCTTTCGATCTTATAAGAAAATTTGTATACTAATAACTCCAGTTCATCTTCGTATAACCTGCATTCCTAGACTATAGTAGGTTATTTATTTTCATTCCAAGCTTATACCATAAAATATTAGTAGCATAAAAGGAATTGGCATCGATACTGAAGTCAAGTCTTCAAAATGCATTCAAATATGCTCTGAATAAAGAATTATTTCCGACACCGTTGTATTATTATTGTCCGTCAATTGAATTATAAAAAACTAAGATTACGCTCTTATTTATAAAATCACTTTTGATATATCATTGATAGAAGAGATGAATAAGCAACTACTGTACAAATCAGTTTTTAACTTTTAAATTATATTTGTAACTCACTAAAAGATTTTTTTTCAATTTTTCACCATAATTATTTATCCCGATAATAAATAGAAGAGAATTTTTAGAAATTTTCACGTTCAGAAGAACGAAAAAGCTATAAATGAACGAGAAAAAAAATTAAGTAAAAGTTATCACTCTATTTTGTAAAGTTTAATACAACTACAAATAATTTGATTGATAGCTGCTACATAATTTTGAGATGTAAAAACTAAGGAAATATTGATTTTCTTGTTAAAACAGATTTCTATTTTGATTTTATTTTTATTTTATGTTTATGATGTAGGTGATCTATTGATTAATATTAAGTCAAATCATATTTTGATAAAGACTAAAAGTACCCGAAACGTCAAATTTTTATCTATCTGGCAAAAATTATAGACAAAAACTAATTCGAGACGATTTAGAAACATAAACATATATAAAAGATCTAATAAATCAAAGAAATTTATATAGATAATATATACAAATTTTTCCTATTATGTAGATAACTAATTATGACGTGATGATATATGTGTTGCCTGTTAATCAGGTATTATACAGAAAGTAGATAAAAGTGGTAGGCCACCAATAATACATACATATTCAATGTTTACCAAAATAATATCAAAACGTTTTTTTTTTTAAACTCGAAAGTAAAATTATAGAAAAAAAACCTATTTTAAAACGGAAAAAACCTAAATTCGAGACGATTTAGAATCATAAACATATATAGAAGTTCTAAGAAATAAGAAATCAAAGAAATTTATATAGATAATATATATACAAATTTTTCCTATTATGCAGACAACTAATTATGACGTGATGATATTTGTGTTGCTTGTTAATCAGGTATAATCCAGAAAGTGGATGAAAGTGGTAGGCCACCAACAATACATACATATTTAATGTTTACCAAAATAATATCAAAACGTTTTTTTTAAACTCGAAAGCAAAAAAATACACAACTAGAAACTTGTTTCCAGCAATATTAGTGTTAAATAAGAATTAAAATCCTATAATAATTGAAAATGTTTTATTCTGACAATTGGTAAGTTCACAAATTATAATATATTTACAAATTTTAAAAATTTTTTATATAGCAGTTATAAACAATATTTGAAATCGCAAGGAGAAAAAACACATTTGAAGAAGCTTTATGATACCATTCGGCAATTTTACGTGTTTACTGACGACACACTCCGAAAATTTGAAACCAATGTTGATGAAATTGTGCATAAAGGAAAAAATGGCGCATTAAAAAAATCCACTATTGATTTAACGCCTTTAAGAACTAAGTAAGTGTACAACTTATTTCATCAACAAATTATGATATATTACATTTTTTAGATACTTTTTTGGTGAACGTTACACTTATGGTTCCCAAAACGGAGAAAACGGAATAGGATCAGAAAGACTCTACCCAAAAAATTCCGTAGATCCAATTCCGACTTGGATCACAAAAGGTATTATAAACCCTTTGATAGAAGCTAAAATCCTACCAAAAGATTTTGTAAACAGCGTCGTTATCAATGATTACCAACCAGGGGGTTGTATTGTATCCCATATTGATCCACCACACATTTTTGATAGACCAATAGTATCACTGAGCTTATTCAGTGACAGCGCTCTTTGTTTTGGTTGCAAATTCCATTACAAGCCTTTGAGGTGTTCCCAACCACTGCTCAAACTGGAAATGCCACGAGGGGTCGTTACTTCTTTAAGGTATGTACATTAATTGATAATATAAAACTATTCCCCCTTTAAAAATGGGATATATTTATATTTGAATGAAATACATATTCCTAAAATATTGTTTGTAGTACTGCAGTCAATCAGTTATCACTGGGGGCCAAATCTGGATTAAACAGTGGAGAAAGCCCAATTAAAAGCATTCTTTGTCCTGTTTGTAATTGTAATTATTTATTTCGCTTTTAAAGGCCTTTTATGATTTATTTTTTTAAAACATTCGATCCTATGTCAATGCCATATTCATAATAATGTTTTCTGAAAGTCACTAACAAAATTTATGGAAATATAATACATTTGATGAATTTAAACTGCTACCAAAGATTTAATAATTTAACGATCATTTGACGCCATATTTATTAATGCAGGTGGTTTGAAGTTTGCATATTATTGTTTGTAAAGAAGGAGAGCCCATTAAATGTATTACAAATTTTCTTTTGCTTATGGTGATAAAAAATTTTTTAGTGGATTTGCAGCTAACGAAATAACGCATTGTGTGAGACCAGAAGACATTACTGGTAGGCGAGCTGTGATAATGATGCGAAGAGTTCACGATTGTGCTCCCAGACTGCCTCAAACTGTAGTAATGAGTACTATGAGAAATATTTCATATACTGATTCCTTAGAGTTAACGACTGAAGATTTTATAAAATTTCATCAAACTCTATTAAAATGGCAAAATGAAGGCAGTGTTGTTGGGAAAATTAGAAAAAGGTTTGCCAAAAAGAAGGATGGTACCACACGTTATTCGGCTAATTGCTACAAAATAGTCTAAATATTTGTATTATATTTTAAATAATTTCGTAAAACTTTTTTGTTTCATTTACTTAAAATATGTTTGGTTTCAGTTAGTCAACTTATATTCAATAATGTAGATATTGACTTGGATTAAACATTATATATTTTCCTTTTATTTAACTTACCTTTCCCTTATAGAACAAATAAATCTCGTCAATCAAGTTGGTATCACTGGAACTGTTGGTAATATTCATACTGAACGCACTGTTTACACTACCAATACACCAACACCCACAATTACTCTATCTGGTCATTCGAGACGTTCATAGGCTTACTGAGTCAGTGCGATTGTGAGTGCTGGTAATAAACAGATTTCGTCAACCCTAAGAAAAGATTATATGAATAAATTTATCATATTTAACGAGTTTATTCCACTTTTTACTGTGTTTTGATTATTAGACGCGGTTGGGGATGTTTGGGACATCATGATTTTATCTTGTTGTGTATATGAGAAAGTTTCCGTCGAAATGCACTACATAAAGGTGAAGCCACATTACATTTGGGTAAATTCGAAAAAAGCGCCAACTATTATTTACACCACGGACATTTAAATCAGTTATGTTCAGCGAATGTTTGAATAGAGGTACAGGTTCAGTCTCGATGTAAGACACAGTGTACTTTGATATGCTGTCTTACTGAGAAATCTATAGTATTTAATCTGGGACCCTGACAACTTTTCACCCTCAAGTTGTTGCAATTTTAAATAATGAACTATATATTGAAATTTTTAACTCTGCATACCTCAATTTTCATTTTTTCAAAATTAACACTTTTCCAACATTTTTATCCCTTAAAAAATACTCCCCCTTCTCTCTCTTCTCCATAGTGACTTTTCGTGATTTTCATTTGACTAAAATTATCCAAAACAAGTGAATGTACTCAGAAAAGTCTGGATTTTCCAATACAGTGTTTGATTTTATTAAGTTCACAATTTACTACAAAAGGTAAATATGAAATGTTTATTTAATAACCCTTTATTTCTTAGGTTTTGATTTTAGGATGAATTATAATTCAACTTACATTTTAGAGAGATTTGAAACAACTTTTGGAGGATATGAATGTGAAACCAAGGTAGCAAAAGATGAAGCAAATGTAATAGAGGAATAATCGAAGGTGACGGAAGAAGAAGCCAAAGCAACAGAAGGAATGATTGTATTGCTCTTGAAGATTACATTGATGAATAAAATCAATTTTTCACAAAAAATGTTTTTCTTAGTTAGCCATTCGACTTATTGAGTGAGTATGGGACTGGCTGTATAAACTACAGAACATAAAAATAGTTTAGAAAATTTTTAAAATTGAATCTTCCCAGTGTGTTACAATAAATTAGTAGAAAAGTATTCAAAAATCAAATTTCAAGAGCTGAGTTCAACAATTTTATTAAAAAAAAATTTCACTTTACAAAGCACTCTGTACCCAAATTTTTCAGTATAAATTAATTCAACAAGGAAATGTGGAATAGTTTTTGATCACATAACTAATTTTGCTCTGGATGCAATGGCAATGTAAGCTACTGTTAAAGAAACCATGGTAGCAATGAATTCTGATTTTAACCAAGGACCATTATAAGCTCCTGGGTGGTTCACTACAACATTGGCAAAGGATTGGACATTTGAAGTATCTTCTTTAGCACGAATAGCTTTCCTAAATACTGTATAACCATCTTCATCAAATAATCTAATTACACGTTCACCAGATTTAGCAGATTTTGATTCTTCAGTCCAACTTACCTGAAAAAACACAGATATTGATACTATTGCTACTAGGAATTCAAAATGATTATTTAAAGATCTCACAGTACAGATATAATTAAAAATTTTTAGTTCCCTATTCTAAAAGAATAATTTTTTTTAATAAATAATATACTGAACAATTCCTTATAAAAAAAAACATCAATTATTTTGAATAGAAAACTATTTTGTTTAGCTATGATTACTTCTAATAGATAAAAACGTAACATTTTTAATAAAAAATTTTTCGATCTGTATTATGTTTCAACGATAATTTCTTATGATAAATCTTAGTTTCTAACAATGAATAAATATTTGTTGAACTTACTTGGAATCTATTGTTTCCAACTATAGATACTGGTCCAATCTGTCTATCGAAAGCGGCATATAGATTTCCAATATTCCCAGATTTACATTTAACAGAAAAGTCGGCAATATAAGCGATATTTCTAACAATTGTAGCATCCAACGTTGTGAAAGATGTAGAAATAATTTCTGGATTTGAACAACCCAAACAAAGGCTACAGGACATAGCCATGAAAAAAGAGATGAGTGTTTTTTTCGCCATGGTGTTTCTTTACAAGTATAATTCAAACTAATCAGTCTTAAATATGTCACACTTTAAAAGTGAAAGACTAAACCACCTCAGCAGCCACGTAAAAGTGAAGTTTCTCCAAGTTGGTTATGTTCAACTCCAGCTGAGACAGATAGAATTATGAAACCATGAGAGTGAAACAAAGATAGAAGGTTAAATTCACTCTACACGAACATTTGTGAATGTGACAACAAATTAACTCGTGGCTACAAACCATCTGTGCTCGTGACTACAAGATAATAAATTATTAGTTTTGCTGGCGGTAGAGATCCCGAACATGTTAAATCATCAGATACATTCGTGTTAATGGCCATTTTTGCTATATTTATCACGAATTAAGTTCTATCCTGAGTTTTTCTACTTACTTGTAATTAAAAAGTCGTGGTAGTTGAATTAGTACTTACAGTATCAAAGTTCGTAAATCGTTTGTGAAAAAATAGATGTTCGGAACATATTCAGAGTATGCACTTTTGACACGTTCAGAAAATATTCAAAATGTATTGAAATTAAATACCGCGAACAAAGTAATTTAATACAAAATTTGGTACCTTTAAGGTATTATCAATTAAATACTACGTTTAATTTCGCATTACCCTGATGCTGTAGTGTAAAAATATAACGTAAATAATGTTTAAACTTTAACGAATATTATAAATAATCTAACTAAAAATAATATATTATTAATTGGAAAGCAAAACAGCATTTTGAAACTTAGATATTGTGTAATATTTACTTCAAGAATAAGACCAGGGTAGTTATATATGTTAATAACAATTATATTGTTAGACTTAAATTATCGAAAATTTTATGGACTTTTAAATAAAACAAGAAATTTCTTTGAATTCACCACATTTGTTACTAACGTAGAAATCAATGTTGTTTGCTTACACGAATTCAGTTTTGAGAATGAACATATTCTATACCATTTAATGTTTAGTTTTGATAATATTTAACCATTTAATGTCCCATTAAGAAATTTTAAACCATTTAAGGTTTAATTTTGAAGATAATCGGCAATTTAAGATTCAATTAGAAAGTTCCAAATCGTTTTAGGCTTACTTTCGAAAATATTAAAATCTCTATTAGCAAATTCTAAACCATTTAATGTTTAGTTTTGAAAATATTCAGCCATTTTAGGTTGAATTGGAAAATTTTAAACCATTCAAGGTTCACTTTTGAAAATATTCAACCATTATAGGTTCAATTAGCAAATTTTAAACCATTTAATGTTATGATAATATTCAACCATTTAAGATTCCATAAAAAAAATTTAAACCATTTAAGGTATAATTTTGAAGATAATCAGCAATTTAATGTTCAAATAGGAAATTCCAAACTGTTTAAGGCTTAGTTTTGGAAATCTTCAACATCAGAAACAATTGGATATAACTGGAAAGGTTTGATATTGGAATTTCTACTCAAAACGTGGATCTTAGAAGCGTTGTGGACTAATAAAGATGTAACAGAAGTCACATCAGTGACATTTTTTCATTTCCAGTCTTTAAAAGCGGTCATTACTGCTTTGCAATTAATTTTCATATGCCCCAAACAATTTCATTTGTCCTGTGTAGTAAAATTACATCCACACCAATAACTGGATGAAAACTACATCGAATAAGAGTAGAGAAAAAGGAATATAAAATTAAAAGCTAGAGATAAAATATGAATATTGTATAATTTATTATACATTTTTATATATAAAATGTAAATTTTACAAATGCATTTTTGTAAGTACGGAATTACAATTAATACTTTGGAAAAAATAAATATCAAAATACTTCGGGTACATAATTATTTGATAACATATGAAAACAAATTTATCAGTTTCCTATCAAAGTCGTTTCCCAATAGTTTGCACATGGAATCCTATTTCAATAAGGGCTTGGTGGTCCAATATTTTTCTACCGTCGAATACATACGCCGGTTTCATCATATTTGCATAAATTTGCTTATAATCTAATCCCTATAAAACAATAAATTAGAATCAATAATAACACGTTTTTGTGAAATTTTTTTTAAAATGGAATTTGATATATCCTATAACAACTTATATTATATCAAAATTGTATAAATCAATATCACGAGAATTCCAAATAGGACGAGGTCTCAGGCAAGGACACACCCCCTCGTGTACCCTCTTCAACCTAACACTGGAACAAGTCATCAGAAATATCGAAGTTAATAAGGGAGGAACTCTGCTCAATTAAAGGTGCAGTACATGGCCCAAGCTGCTGACATTGATCTATAGAGTCGAATGGAGCGTGAACTGAAGGAGCAGCTGGAGGAGGAATCCTGTAACGAGTCAAAACAAAATACATGGTTATATCAAGAAACAGAAGAACTCCCCCGGGGGCTTTCGAAGTACCTGGAATCACTACTAAAGTCACAATTACTGAATTGGAGAACGAAAAAGCGGATCTATCGCACAATTCTACGCCCGGTTGTCATCTACGCTAGCGAGACTTGGTTGTAGAACAGCCGAGAGGAGCGTGTGACGCAGCCATAAAAACACCGAGTTCTATGAAGACCCCAGCATGATGACAGAAGTCAAGAGGTTCAGACTCAGATGGCTAGGGGGTTGCTTAAAGCGTACCGACAGAAGCCCGAGGGCCGGCCACCGCGGAAACGATAGCTGGATGATGTCGATGGGAGCTAGGTGTAAGGGAGTGGAGACGCCGATCGTTGGACCATTATGAGTGGAGAAATGTGGTAGACGAGGCCAAGGTTCTTTTACGGCCGTAGTGCCAGTGGGTGGTGGTGATATTAAAGTAACCCAAACAGAAACATTGTACAAATATACATAATATCAACATATGTAGGTTCAAATATTTAAAAGATTAATTCTATTGTTTGTTATATTTATGATAAATGGAATATTATGGGATCAAACAATATAAAACGAATATATGACACGATCCCTAAATAATCAACGGAAAAAAGATTAATGGAATGTAGTTGTGGGCAAATCCATGAGGAACTGGATGAGACCTAATAGTATAAGGGAGATAAGGAGAGCTAGACACATATTGAAACCAAATAACGAATCTAGTATGGTCGCATATATGAAAAAAGTTTTAAATGTAGACTCTAGAAGGAAAAAGGAGAAAATGAAGAAGCTGGAAAGAGGGCATAGATTAGGAAATGCAGGAGAGAGAACTAATAGAAGATTTATGACAGGATAGAGACGGATAGCTTTATACTTACGATGAATTCATCCCATTCTGTACATAGCACAATAGCATGACACTCTTTTGAAGCATTGTACGCGTCATCATATATAGAAATACGTTTTCTAATCACTTCAGGCTCTTCACATATTTGAGGATTTGTCAAATCTTCATCGATTTGTTCCCTATCAACCTTGAATTTAGACGAATTATCATCCTAAAATTGTTTTACTATGTCATTTTATTACCTTAGGATCATAGATCCTGATGAAGGCGCCCTCATCTAGTAACGTCTTAGCTACATGTATAGCCGGACTCTCTCTGGTATCTCCTGTATTTTTCTTGAAAGCGAATCCCAGAATACAAATATTCTTTCCACTCAACGTATTGAAACAAGATTCTATTATTTTTGTGGTGAAACGATGTTTTTGATATTCATTCATATCTATCACTTGTTGCCAATAAGCAGCTACTTCTGGTAAATTCAAACATTCACAAATATAAACTAAATTTAATATGTCTTTTTGGAAACAGCTACCTCCAAAACCTAAAAATAGTGAATAAAATTGTTATATTACAAAAAAATTGAGCCTGTAACGAATTATTACTACTATTTGAAGTTTCAATTTTTTTCTTCTTATAATCTAACCTTTTTCTATATAATCACGTAGTTACTGAATAGTCCAAAACGTTCTGGAACTTTCTGAGAATATTTTAAGGTATAGAGGCAGCGCACACGACAAGTGAGGAAAAAGTCAAAATTTTGTAAATTTCATTTCTTCAAACATTTTGAATATTCCTTTGTTCACGTTAGAAGGATTCAATAAAACTCAAGATTAGTTGCTAAATCGTCCTCTACTATTTTTATTATAAACGTGTATAAATTTAAGTGAATTTAGTAAAATTTTATTATTCTTTATATTCACTCGAAAGTTTTTCAAATATCTTTTCAACTTTGATTTCTTTATTATAGTTCTTACAAAAAATTCCAGTTATCTTTATTAAATTCCTTGTGTTTTTTAAATTTTGTATAATAGTTTGTGTAAATTCGTATTTTCTATTTATTTGGGGAACAGAACAAATTCCTTTTTGATTATATTTTAAATAAATAAGAATTCAGTTTTTTTACATGTTAGAGTATAAGCTCTATTCTGTTCCCGTTCCCTTCCATTTTATTTTTTTTGCCTACAGTTCTACAGCTGTCAAGTTGAGAATTCAACAAAGGATTCAACTGGCGCACCACAACAAATACAACTCCAATATATGGGAATCCAGTTGAGGGCTGCAACCATCCCTGATTTCCATAAATAAGTCTCGGTCTTATATAAATATATATAAATCTGAGTTATTTTTTGTTTAGAACTGTTTTTTATTAGTTTTCCTCTTTTGAATACGCAGTTAATGCGGATTTATTGTTTTTTTAATAAACTTTTTTATCCCTAAAACTTTATTTTATTGTTCACAGCAATAAATATTAATTTGTATAATCGTGTCCGTGGATAGTTTAATTTTTTATTATTTTAATCTGCAAGTTGTTCCCATTTTCCAATTTAATATTAATTGTTCACCTCATCTAAGTACTAGTTATTTATATAATTTAACTCAGGCCGAATACTACCACTTCCTGAAGAAGTCTCCTGCCGGTAAAGTAAGGTTATAATTCACAAAAACATCGAATTTTCTACATTATCATTGTTAGAATAAGTACATAATGCCAAGATGTTTGTGCCAAATTAAAAAGAAATTCTGTTAAAATAATTCTAATTGGACAATGTTACTCACCAACTGAAGCTTGTAAAAATTTGGAACCAATTCTAGAATCCAATCCTACAGCCCTAGCTACTTCAGATACGTCCGCACCTGTAGCTTCACATACCGCTGAAAGTGAATTAATACTAGAAATTCGTTGAGCCAGCATTGCATTAGCTGCCTAAAATAGATAATAATTGAATCAATTGAGTTTTGCTGAATTTTTTTTCAATCTAGTGAATCTCATTTTTTGGTTAGATTAACATGAATTATTTCGTCACACAACATAGGTTCCCATAAGAAAATGCTGACGACATGCATGCCTGAAGCAGATTTGCAAAAACTCCAGCAAAATCGTCGATGATCTCAAGAACAATAATATAAAAGGCAGTCTTAAACTCGCTTTCATTTCAGTAACATTGTAATTGTCTCCATTGTTTTTATTAATTGTTATAAAAATGTTTTTAAAAAGCTACTTGTGGAGTTCTATTTTATGTTACGAAATTATTAAATTTGATTATGGCACTCATTTGGGTTAAAGGATTTGGTAATGAAACAGCTGATCGATTAGCAAAAGATTCAGTACTAAATGGAGTTTTTTGTAACGTATATGTACTTTACCCTCACCTCCAAACTATATTTTTTGATAATAAACGAAATTTTACTCAGCAAGTATACTTAGAAAGAATACTGGTCATGGGGATACCCCGCCAATCTTGTCAACTTGGGTATTATACAACACCATCTGTACCTGTACCTTTGATAATTCTTGCGCTAACTTCAAATACATTTTTTCGAATGCAGCAATCTTAATAATGAAACAAACAATAGAGTACTTGCGTGGTTTGAGAAAAAAAAATTTTTTATAGTTTATATACAACTTTTGTTATCATTTTTTTTAATACATGACCAATTCATTTGAAAAAATCGATTTTTTTGCATATTATCAAAGCTTAGACTCTTTGAAATTTGGTGGAAATATTTTTTATATATCACGTGTGCCTTGGATTTTAAAAAATTTCAATTTGGAGTGATGTTAAAAAATTTGAAAAGGACAAAGTTGATATTTCAAATAAACGCCATTTTGTGAATTTTTTTTTTGGCTATTTTTAGTGATAAAAAGTTTTTTCAAACATAATTTCGTTAGGCTTTTCAAAAGCTACAAGACTATGTGAATTAAATTCCTTGATATCTCCTAATTTTTAAACGTGTGAGTTTAAAGAGCTCGGATAAGGTGGTGTTTGCTCGTAAATATATATCGCCAAATATTCAATATATGCAAAATGTATACACAGAAAAATTTTAGTTATAAAAAAACTACAATTTATTATTGCGTAATTTTTTTCCTATTTCCAGCATTTTATAGTAAAGGGTGAAAAATAGAAAATTGTAAAAAAATCGTTAGCTCTTCAAACTCCAATTTGACTAAAATTACGAATTTTCAATTGGTCAAATTTCGTGAGTGTATTGATAAGACATATATAAAAAGAATCACAGAAGGGTGATGATCTATTTTTATTAGGGGGTTGTTTTTACTGTTATATCGTAGAAAAAAGTTGGAACCGATCTAATATTGATCATAAGTCACTCAATTTTCATGTTAGAGATTTTTTTTTATTTTAAAGGTCTAATTATATACTTTAAGAAAGATTCTATGAATTTTTCTCGGAAAATGCAAAGTTTTCCTGTTATTTGGATCGAATTTTTCAAATTATTGATTTAACCAAAAACACTAACCAATAACAGTATCTCGGTTCGTGGTAGTTGTAGAAAAATTATTAAAAAAAAAAGGATTTTGTTCATTTTTCTAAAAGTTACAATTCTGCTTCTCACAGTTTTTTTGATAACAAGCAAATTTTTCGAGTTATTCTTCAAAAAACTTGTCGATTTTTTTGTCGAAAAACCGTAACTTTCTACCGCAAATATTAGTTTTAAGAAAAAAACGTAAAGAGCATTTTTTTGTTAGAATTCCCTTTTCCATCGATTCCTGTAGTCAGAATAAAAATAAAAATTCCACCCTCGAAAGGGAGTGGCAATGGAAAATGATCTTTGGGTTATTCCCAACCTTCTGTGAAAATTTCAAATAGATCCAAAAAATTGCGAGCTAAAATGCTTCATTTCCTGGACTATAAATAATTTCAATATTTTATATAAACGAAAAAATTCTACCAATTTTGATAATTCTGAAGACCAAGTATTCATGGTAACTATATTCTTCCTAGGTACCCAATGTTGATATATCGTACATAATTCTTCGATTGCAGCTCGTCCCAATTCAGTATCTTCTCCTCCAATTAACACCCTATCAGCATTGAGTAGATCGTTTATGGCGGTACCTAAAAAAATAAAATGAAATTATTTTAGATTTTGAAAATAATGGTGTGAGCTCACCTTCAGCTAGAAATTCAGGATTAGATAAAATTTGATATGTTACTCCAGGTTTCTGGTTAGCTTTTAAAATATTAGCTATGCTTTCAGCTGCCCTTACAGGAACCGTGCTCTTCTCCACGACAATTTTATTGCTTTTAGCAATGTTAGCAATCATCCTTGCTGCTCCCTCCACATATTTCAAATCAGCTGCTCTTCCCTAAAAACCTTTCGGATAAAATATGCTTTTAATAAGACAATACTTAGTACTCACTTTTCCATTTCCCATTATCTTTGTAGGAGTATTCACTGATATAAATATTAAATCAGCTTCTAAAATTGATTCTTCAATATCATTGGAAAAAAATAGATTTTTTCCTCTACAAGTTTTTACTACATCATCTAAACCAGGCTGGAAATGTATTCAGAATCAAAGAGTTTTTGATATAAATATTTCAGTTTATTTGTTGAGACACAGGAGCAAATTTTAAGGAAAATATGGAGGAAGTCATCGATTTATGTTTTATTTTTATTGCAAATAGGATCCTTGCGTATACGATACCCAAAAATCCATACATATTGCAAATATAACTCGTAACGGTGTCCACAAGAGTTATTAAAATGTCATAAATTTTTTATTATTAGCGTTTTTTCTGTCCCTCTGACATCTACCTGCAGCAGCGATATCCCATCACAAGAAATATGTAGTGAACTTGAGTTTTTTGCATTTTATTCCTTTATAGCTGTAATATGCCCAAACAAAAGAAATTTTGAGCATTTTTAAGAAAGTTTTTTTCGAAGACAAGTAGAAATTCACTTGACATTGACAAATATGTCAAAATATTACTTGGCATTGACATTTTGACATGCTTCCTGTGAAGAGATGATGGTCAAAACCCAAGTAATAACGTATTTTTTTGTAAACTTTTTTTACTTGGCATTGACAGTTTTGTCAATTTTTTTGTCTTTTTGTGCTGCACTACATCTTGAGTAAGATACTCATAGAGAGTATCAAAGATTTTGAAACATCTAATTTTTTAGTCCACCAATTTTTTTAAAGAATCGGATACTAATCTTTGGCCTATAAGTGATTAGAAAATTCCCGTCAAATCCCGGTTTTTACCGGCTCTGTGAAATTCCGTCTTTTTCTCGTCTCCTACGCACCCTGTATATGTTGTTTAACTCGGTCGATCCAATATATGTTTGATATCTTTGCGTTTCTTAAGATTTTTGTCAAAACTTTTGCATATTAAATAGATAGCTTTTAGGTTACATTGAAAATTTTGATATTCGTAGTGACAATGTAGCCACTCAACAAAATCTAAATATCAAATCAAAACGGAATCATCTATCTTGTATCCGGTGGAATTATATTCTAAACATTGGCAGTCATGCTGTATTCTTTCAAAATTTATTGTCAAAATTGTGGTAGAAGTTCTTGTCTATCATTTGTATTATATGAATAATTAATTACTGTGTAAAATGTAGTTGAGTATTCATAGTGTTGAAACGTCTCGTCAATTGGTTCAAAGAAGATTGTAGTATATTAATGTATAGACCATTAATTCCAATTAATTTTGTAAGAAATGTAAGTAATTAATTATCACCTCTATTCATTATTAATCATATTAAAATAACTTGTGGTTATATTCTTTAATTTGCAATTCATTTCATATCAAAAGTTGGAAAAAAATTACGACGTGGCAACGATGTAAATAATCAGTTACGTCAAATTCATAGGAGGGGTAAAATATTTTTATTTATTCTAAATAAATATTCATGTTACCTCGTATATCGGCAATTTATCTGAATTCCATTGGGCTATTCTCTCTTTGCTGAGATCAGCTACAGTCACTTTTATCTCAGGACATCTCAACGCAATAACACTGCAAGTAGGGCCTCCTACGTATCCAGCACCGAGACAGCAAATATTTTTTATCGTCATTATTTAAAATTCTAAAAAAAGAACGAAACACAGTTTTAAGTGATAATCTTCATTATTTACGACAAATTATTGGATTCTCTTACCGATGATTCTCTCAATAAAATGGTACAAACGTAGGATTAGCAGTTAACATATATTTTGAAGATACGAAAGCTCGAATATTTCGTGTCATTGATAAGCTATTTTATTACTTTTATCATAATAAAAATTTAACATCTGTATTGATACGAAAGATTAGTTAGGATTATTAAATCGCTTACAATAAAAATATTTTTAAAAATTGTATACAATGATGTAATAAAAATTTCTTAGCTTAGATATAACAATTTGTATACTTTAAACTTTTTACTTATTAGTTCAAATAAGCTCATAATTAAATAAACAATATGAGAATTTTCCAAGGTTGTGTTTGGTACTTTTAAAAGTTCAATGTAACGTAACAGGTATTCTTTACATTTAAGGTTACCGATATCAATAAACCTTGGATTTTTTTACATTCGTTTTCAATCAAATTTAACAAGGTTATGTAGTATAAAAAATCTAATCGTTTTTTTTAATAAACAAAATCATCAAGTAAATGAGGAATATAATAACCACACATTCTGTAAATCAAAATAATCCGACGAATAAATAAACACAATTGAATAAAATGTTATTCGTAATTCAAGAGTTTGAAAGTTGAAAACAGAAGACAACTACAAAAAAAGGAAAAAGTAATAATAATCGAAATAATAGTTTTGTTCGTGGGACTGATTCCAAATCAGTTTGGATCCGATCGCATGCGCACTTTCAAAATTATCGTCCGCGGGTCGATGACTTCAACTACCCGCCCCGAACGACAATAGACAAGCGGAGCGTGGCGTTACTGCCGTCATACGTTATAGTTCAATTTCCAAAAAAGGTTTGTGAGGTTTTATTAGTTCACTGTATATTATAACATGCATGTGTTTTGTGCCGGAAGGTATTTTTTTGCAAAATTTATCAAAAAAAACATAAACAAATTACTAAACATATACCCTGATCCCTGACCTGCCCTAATAATGGCGGTGAGTGAGGTCAACACAACGAGTGCTTGGCCTAAAAAGCCACAATGTAATCAGCCGAGCGATTGGCGAGTAATTTTGAGCGAGGTATAACCACGATCTACTTTTCTCGACCGAGTAAGGACCCCCCACCACTCATCCGCCGTTCGTTTTTCTACTCCGCCAGTGTAATAACGTTTACATCCATCTTTTAATTTCTTACCATCATCAGTCAACCATTCAATTGTTCACTATTCTAATTCCTTTCGTTTTCAAAATGTCACAAGTGGACAAGCGAATCAACACATACACTACCAGTCAAAAGTTTTTGCTCACCCAACTTATATTACCTGTAGAGTCTTAAAAATCTTTTTGATTTTGAAGTAACATTTTTGATACGATGTATCCGATTTTATACTCCCATTTATTTTGAATTCAGTATGGTTTGTAAGTAAAAATACCGATTTTATAATAATACATTGCGAAATGCATTTTGGGGTACGTATTAAAAAATTATTTCATATCTTAATAACCAGAATCATCTGATTTTAACATGAAAAAAGGGTGGAAGACTGTATTTCGCAATATATTTCAAACAATTGATAGATAAAATTATTACGAGAAAATAATTTATAGAAAAGATAAAAAAAATTCATACATACATACATCAAATTAAACTTTTATTTGATTTTCATATCATAAATTAAATATTTATTTAACAGTCGGTTTAAGGAGGGTAGTGTATAAAAGATCGATGAATTTGTGAATAAATTTATTCTATCGTCACAATTCAATAATGAGTCATAATGATAACTCGAGGCGGTTATTCAAATTTATTTTTTCAAAACGATAATAGATAAAAAATATAAATAAACGTGATATGTAAGATTTCGTGTTGATCTAGAAATCTAGAAACTTCCTGATTCCGTCTTAAAAATATTTTGTAATTAATGAAAATGATGGTTACTGTATAGTATAAATATTAAATAAGAGGACGTGGCATGCTGCCACGTTCAGTATATAAACGATTTTCGAAATGTTATATTGAATGAAAAATAGATAGATTCATTTTACATATTGAAAACTCAGTTTTTTAATATTCAGAAGCAATATATTTTCTAATTTCCACGCACTACAAATGTTTTTTTCCAATAATCAAATAAAGTTTACTTACATGATATTATATTATCACAGATCCTTACTTTATTCAATTGCACTTTGAGTAATATGTTGAAATAATCACTTAACCAACGTCGGGATGTTATATCATATTTAAACTGTAATAAAAATAAATTTTTAAGAAATATTTAACCTTTCCTCTCTCGCCAAAGGCACTTAGGAAGGTGAAGGTTATTCTAACACATGTATATCAAAATCATCACTGAAAAAATAGATGTTTTAGACTCTACTGTATCATATTAACGAAATTTGATAGTGGTCATTATCTGCATCCGGTTTTTTTCACAAACCGAAAAGAACTTTTATAAAATCCCATTAGCAGAATTTCTAAGAAGTCTACTTAACCCAGTAGGACAAAAAATATTACCTGAAACCACCACAGCCTCAGTCTGTAATAATAGTGAAACAAAGGAAGACTCTTACGTTTACATTCAATTTAATCTATATGACTGCTTTAGTAACAAAATAACAAAAATTAATCCTTTAAGGACGACTAATCCCGTTCTCTTACGAAATTGTTTTTTACATCTACTTACTTCAGGTACGTATTATGCTCTCTGAATTTTATTTGTTCAGATTTATGTACTAAAAATACTTTTAAAAATAACATTAAACACTTTTTATGTCAACAATTACTGATTTATTTAATCTATATTCGGTACGTTGTTTAGTCGTCAGCTGTGAATATAACGTGTATATACTAAACCAACATGTTATTCGTCAGTCTACCGTCTATCCTGTGTACTTACTACTAACACGTTTAGTGGTAGGGAAACTTGCATAGTGCCGCCCTCTGCAGATAATATTTTTTAAAAATAGAATTTTAAGGAAATATAAACAAATTCGATATTATTTTTTAATTTTTGCTACGCGTTTGTAAACATGACCTCAATATTTAAATGTAAATATTGTGCTGACACTTTGTGACATCTATTTGAAACCTACTACAACTGAATGCCGAGTTTACATATTTCTACCTACTTTGTTTTACTTGGTTTTTCGTGGATATTAAATTCGAATGTAGATGTCGCTCGCATTAAATCAAAATCATGAATGTTTAAATAGATTAATTGGATTTTCCAAGTTTTATTTGGAAATATATCATAATGTGAAAATAGCTGTGATAATCCTTCTCATTTTTTTTACATTTACTTTCGAATTTTCTCACAATATTCAATGTTATTTCATGAATATTTTCGACTGGAGTGGCGATTTAGCTTTGGACAGAAGATGGTACCGTTGGTGCACAATAATGAAAATATGAGCATGACAACTATAAATGGCGGATTCTCGTATTCATTACATTCTAGGAAAGTTTTCAAGTTCAACTTCAACATTAGTCTCAATAATTTCGCGTATAGTTTTTTTTTAATATCTGTAAACACGTATTGTAATATTGTGTCGGTATATAATTTTTCTATTTTTATACTGATTTTTTTCCAGTTACATCATACCTCACCTAAGAATTCTCTATACTTTCAGCTAAATACGATTATTTTGGTAGATATGATTTTTGGAACATGCGTATGTCTTACATCGATATTTGTTGATACGTATTTCCAGTATAGGTTGAGCTAGCGACATACTGAATTTTTCCCAGTTACATCTTACCTTTATTAAGACATCTCCATAATTTCAGCTCAATAGTCCCATTGTTTTGGTAGATATGATTTTTTAAACATGCGTATGATTCATGTCGTTATCCGGTCGTGTTTGTTGATACGTATTTTCAATTCAATGAAAACATTGAACTGAAATTATAGAGATGTCTTCATTAAGGTAAGATCCAACTGGGAAAAATTCAGGATGTCGCTAGCTCAACCTGTACTGGAAATACCTATAAACAAATATCGATGTAAAACATACGCATGTTCAAAAAATCATAGCTACCAGAGTAATGGGCGCATTGAGCTGAAAGTATAGAGGAGTTCTAAATAATGTAAGTTGTAATCGGAAAAATATCAGCATTCAGTAATTTGGAATAGTTTCGAAAATACGTTTCAACAAACAATTCCGGATATCGATATGAAACATAACATAACATAGCTGTGATTATCCTTCTCATTCTTCTTACATTTTCTTTCCAACTTTCTGACAATATGCCATTTTCTATTTTTTCAAATAATATAGAAATTAGATATGTACACTTGGATAATTTGAGCAGCTCTGATGAAAGATCCTCTATTAGATGCCAGCTTTATAATCATAATAAAAGTTCCTGTTGAATATAGAAACATATGGCACGGTATAAGTCATACCTTACCAACAAAAGTCCGTTTGTAAGGGTTGATAACACGATGTTTATCTTGCAAGCTAATAGAATGTGGAGCACACCAAGGCTCAGTACTAGGTCGTATTTTGTTTTTTCTGTTTATAAACGACATCAGTAGTAAAATATGTCTATTTGCAGACGATACTAGTTTCTCTTGGAACAACCCTCATCTCACGACACTTCATAGGACCATATCTAGTGACCTAATCACTCTTAAATCATGGTGCGATTCTAATTTTTTCTGTTTCTAAACCAAAGTTTCATCATATAAAAATACATTGCAGCCTTTTTTATGAAATAACACCACCATCGACGTCGTTGAATCTGTAAAATTTTTAGGGCTTGTTGTGGACAATTCCCTAAAATGGGAGTTACATATTGCCGCCTTATCTAAAAAATTAAGTTCTTCCTATTTTGCTCTAAGATCAGTTTCCAAAGAACTGAACTTATTCATCTCTATAACAGTTTATTATGCCCTTATTGGGTCGTGTCTCCGATATGTCTTTCCCTTCTGGGGTACGTGTGGTGCGACTCAATTTGAGAGAATCTTCAAACTATAAAAGAAAGTTAGATATTTACTCAAGGCTTACTGCAGGGACTTGTTTAAAAGATTACAAATTCTGACTCTTCCCTTCTTATTCATCTTTAAATACGTTTGCCTAATTCGTAAGCATGCTTATCCAATTTCAGGTCGTCCACTTAGGAACGCGGAGCACGACCTTTACTTACCTACTCCACGTTCAGAATTAGTTAAGGGCTCAATATTTTACAATGCAAAAAAATGCACAATCACTTGCCAATTGAAATAAAATCGATATCATCTTTTCCCGCATTCCGCAATAATTATTGTGGTTTTATTCTGTTTATTGTGGTTTTATTTTATTTGTATCTATATTTAGTTATTTTTATGTTCCTTTTTTAGTTTTTTCAAGCTTTTGTCTACAAAATGTAACAAATTTTTGACAATAAAGCATTTCTCTCTGTGTCTCTTTTTAATAGGAAAATATTTTTGGCCAATCCTACCAAACCAAACCTAGGCTTAAGTAAACCTAGCCTAGTCTAATGAAATTGATCCGTTTCTTAGTCTCCGCACCACCATAAAGAGACGTAAACATCAATTCTTTTTTACTTTTTTCTTATTTCTTTTTAACAAAACCCCCATTTCAGTCATAAATAATTTCGGGTAACACTTTGCGATATCTGGGACCGAGATAAATGGATTCTATGATCACAAAAACGCTAAACTAACGTGTATGCACTGCGATTCTAAACCGGGTAGATACGTGGAATATAAGTAGAAGACTACTCGAAAGGCCGCCTAGAAGATACCATCCTTGAACCGGTAAATGGCATACATTAACGGACCACTATCGAAGAAACTAAGGCTGCTGAAGGCGACGACCTACTCGATTCTTCTGTATAGGGCGGAAATCTAGTCAGAGGATAAAGAAATATTGCAAAACGATGACGATAGTACAGAGACAATCACCAGCTCCCATTGAACTGTCTCTTCACAGGCTGTGCTAGTGGTAGCGAGTGTGATCTTCGTGGACATCTTGGATTTCAAGCTTAACCATCGAACGTGCTGGAACGATACGTACGTGGCAACAACGGCGGATAGAAGAAAAATCAGGTGAAGGACTGTGGACAGAAAGGAAGTTCGGAGATGTGAACCTCTACATTATCCAGCTTCTGTTGAGACAAGGCTACTGCCGAAGCTATCTGCTCAAAATTACGTACTGTGAACACCAGCCAGATGATACAGAGCACATGTTCTTGGTAGCCTAGCCCCTGATAATATCGTCCATGTAATGCTGCATAAGATGGAATGGTGGCAATTAGTTGCTATCTAGCCAGAGACAATTCTTAGACAAAATGCAGACGGCGGCCGATAATAAACATATGGTTGGACGGAGATGATAGAAGATGGCGGTTTAATGGTTAGACGACGTGGGTCTCACATATCCATCAGCTCTTCTGGTGGAATGTGTTACTTTCCGCATCTTCTTAAAAAAATCTTTAATTGACTATAAAAGGTGAAATAAAAGGCAATTAGTTAACTATTTATTTTATTTAAATGAATTTTTACTTTACAGTATTTTAAAAAAATTGAGAAACTTTAGGTACACAGTATATTATATGACTAAAACACGAATAACTCATACTATTAAATTTTCTATAAAATAGTTTGCTAAGTTATTTAGAAAGAAAGAAGAAGAGGTTGTTATTGTCTTTAATTTCTGAATATTCTTCAAGAATAATTGTGACCGCAGAAAACTAAACCCTTATGAATTTGATTACTGCCAGAAAGCCAATCCACATTACGGCTTTCTGAGCAACAATCAAAACCAGAAGAGTTAAATGACGTCCTTACATAAATGAAGATGATCCTGAAATAATTTAGTTTATTAGTTTAAAAAATTAACAAAATTCAGTTAGGGAACAAAAAATGTAAAATAATTCGTTTATCAAAAATATCTCTGCTGTCTTCTATCGACCAAGAACTATTCTAAACAAAAAAAGGTTAATGATGTGACACCTGATCGAAAAGGGACAAAACTTCCGCTACGTTTCGACCACTTTTGAATGGGATTTAAAACCCACACAGAATTCCATTTATAATGTTTAAGAGTCAATCTCCATTATTACAAAAAAAATTATTGAGGAATGCATTAAGTGACTGTGAAAGCTTTTCTTTATCTTTGTTATTTTTACTCTAATTGTTACAAAAATTCTCTTTGTGTCCTTCTAAAAACTAAATTATCACTGGAAGACATTTATTTTCAGTCGATCGGAGATATAGATAAGATTTCGTATATATTTATAATTTAGATATATTAAACAGTCCGACCAAGTATAGTTTTTATTCAGACTATTTTCATTTTTTATTTTTTCTTATTATTGAAAGAGGGCAATTACGAAAAAAATGACGGTTGATTTTTAACATATCGTAAAAGTTATTTACAAACAAAACAATATACCGATTTTTATCACAAAAGTTTTGTGCATTTTTGCAAAGTATCGGTGAATTTCGAACGGACTAGAAAGGTAAAGGGCAAATGTACTTACCAGATGTTTGCGAACAGGTGCACTGTACGGTATCTTCCTAAACAATGACCAGATCATCTGGTCCAGAGGAGAATACCGCTGGACGTAGTCCAATATGGGTGGTCTGCATTCACTAAGGGCATTACTTGATTTGAAATCTGAATGGTCGAAGCCCTGTTTTGTCTAGCTAAGCTCCTCCCTCCGATGACAAATCTAAAATGGAGGTCCTGAATATTATTAATTATTAATCAAGCTATCACACCCCTGTCAAAAATATTTACCCTTTTGACTGTAGGATAATTTTTGCTTTGTTTTTTATAGTGTCACTTTCTTTTAGTCTCTCGACGCTCACTTTGATTTTTAAATTATTGAAATAAGGGTTGATATTCCAATTCTCTGTTACATCCCTATTTAATACCTACCTGATACTAATTTCGAAATAAGATTGTTGATTGCGACAATAACAAAATCAAAAACAATATATTATAAAAATAACGTAGATTTAGATTCAGAAAAACAGTTGAATCTTACAAGAATTTAAAATGAACGAGCTAATTATACTGTTAGAATTGTAAATTATTTTCGTCCTAATTTAACCGCACTATCGCCATTCATTTCTATTTACCACGAAATTTTCTCCATTCAGAACCCAGAGATATTTCATTCGTGTCGAAAAACTAGATACAGTACCACTTAAAAAATATTTGATTGGGTTTGATTGGATCAATTGATGGATTAAAGAAAATAAATGAAGAGCAAAGGGTATAGAATTGATCTAATCAAGAAATAAAACGAACGATAGTTCGAAATAATGAAGATGACCGACAATTAATTAAATAATCGCGAAAATGTGATGTGGAATCCACGGAAAGCACGACAAAGTAGTAAAAAAAAGAAATATGTTACATAACAATCTGTAGAATAGAAAAACAACCAACCATGTAAAACAAAATTCGTACGACCAAATAGATACTGTTTAGAAGGAATAAGAAATATATGAAAATATAAAAGAAATCGTCTAGAATTGTACATATTAGTTTCAAATATATTATACGGAAGGGATGTGAACCAATGACGCAATTTGCTGTATGCAATTTCCCACTTTCCCTAATTTTCCACATCGCTTGTGATTGGTAAGGGACGTACTATCAACAGACCAATCGCAGCAGGATATTTATTATTTATAATATTTAATTAACTACAAGCTTCGTCTATTTGAGAGATCCAGTTCGATGTATTAATGGAAAATGCACTTTGTGTTATTGTTGAAATGAATAGTTCGTTTGCAGTTAATGATTTATGTTAAAAATATTTTTACTTACTACTACGTAATATCTATATACAATACACTCCTTAAAATAGAGAAAAGATTTTAATTTAACTATAACCAAGTTATCGTCTTTAGAGGCTGATAGTAAATTGAGTTCACCACCACTACACCAACACTCAAAATTACACTGTCTGACGCGCGTTCCGATAAGCTATCGTCTTCAGGAGCTGAAGTCTCTGGAGATGATAACTTGGTTATCGAAACACGCGTCAGAAAGTGTAATTGTTAGTGTTGGTGTAGTAGTGGTGTAAACAGTGTGTTCAGTATAAATACCACCAACTAAATTCCGATATAATTGTATTCAGTATTCAATAATTATTATTCGTTTAGTAAATGACCAGGCATTGAACAGTGTCATTTGATAAAATATTTCGAGAACCTCAATCATCACTAGCACTTCTAGTTGCAAATTCAAACGTGGTAGCATCAACCATTAAAGAAGGTTGCACTGGATTTAGTCTTTATTACAAATATTTACTACATCCATGAAGATTAAATACTCAACGATATATCGATCTTATTCTGAATTATCATTTTATACCTCCAGTTTATGGTATTTGAACTACAAATTGGCCATATCTGATTCCTGATTCAAATCATATAGAACACTCTTCAACTGTTTTTATAGACATCTTCGGAAGCCTTTAAGTTCACCTTAGATCTTTCAACAACTAAAAGAAGCTCCAATCTAGAATTAATAGGTTGTCTAAAACGATTTTTTCACAGTAGATGGTGTTGGTGACGGTTATGGAGAATCATCAGTCCAATTGAATTATCTTGATGCACGTTTCGCTCGTTTACATTTTTGACACGAATTCGCTTTTTCAAAAAGTATAATCGTTTCAGTTTTAATTAAATTTAACCTACCAACAGTTTTGAATCGTTTGGAAAAGACTGGATTCAAAAAAATCTTAATGTTTGAATATTGATGAAATAAAATTTGATTATACGTATCGAAATCTAGGATACTTTGTAAAACGCAGTAGAATTGATCCATTTAGAGAGATTAGCGGCCCATAAGGTGATACTGTGTGTATGGTGGCACTTTACTATGAAAATGTACAATGTGGTTAAATTTCAACGCTAATTCACAAGCATTAAAAATTGACTGAACATGGCCGGAAAGTTGCACCGTCCATTATTTATCTCGGTCTTTTCAAAGCTTCATTGAAGGAAAAAATTATTTTAGAAGAAAAAACTTCAAAAATCATGTTTCTCTAAGAAATTCGCAAGTTGAAAAAAAAATATGCAAAAATTGAGTGAGATTTGAACTATATATTTTAGATGATCCTATATATAAATTTAAAAAAAGTTTAATGAGATTTTTTCGTTACATTTCCATTTGAAATTTAGGTATTACAAAATTTTTACAAAATTTGTTAAATTAAAATAAATTACCGAAACGAATATTATTTCCAAATGAAATTTTATAATGTCCAATTAAAATAGAAATAAAATTAGTTTACTGTTTAAATTTTAGACTAAATAACGAAAATCTTGAAAAACAAAACAAGAAATTTTTGATAAAGTACACAAAAATCAATTTTTGATAAAAATAGGAAAAAACATATATCATTGAGATTTAAAAAAATAAAACTACCGACAAATCCCAAAAATTAATAAAAACCCACCATTTTCGGTATTTTTTCTTACCTGTGAATTATTATTGAGAAATCCGAAAATATTTTTCCTCAAAACACCACTTTCACTTAAGAAGATTGAGATACATACTGATTTTTAGTATTAGGGTGTTATTTTTTAAAAAAGTGGGTTAATAGAATAAAATGTGTTCGGGTAATATCGCGCAACATATAAAACTGAAGGGTAGTAACGTCTGCCGCTGACAGTGTGACAACCCATTTTTACCCATTGGTGTTTTTGATTGCAATCTTTGTTTGCAAGATCACCGTGTAGCGAATGTATGTACCAGCACCTGGTAAAGTTCACCCCTCTCTTGCATCCGTTCTGTAAAAAATCCTACTTGAATAGGATATTTGGGGAGGCTTTTGTCAATGGGGTTACATAATGGAATCTGAGACGCGAACATCTACCCCTAAACTCACCCTTTTCATGAGCAATGATGCTGCAGTCGCACTTTAAACAGGACCGAATTTTTCAATCCTTTAATACACACTTTTTAACCACACTGTACACTCACATCATTATTTATTCGATATACAATCATCAGAAATATAAGTTTAGATCTGTGATTTGAACATAAAGCATATAAATAATGATAATCATATAGATAAAACAGAACTGGATCACATTTATGATTTCTTTATTTTGTCTATATTCTGTACAAAATTGTCATGCTTCTGACGATATGACATGACACACGATGATAGAGAAAATTATTAAAAAAAGCAGATTGAACGAGAATAAATACAGAAAGGATAATATAGAGAAACATCAATAAAAAAGTAAAAGTACAAACTGCAGGGCAAACATCAGAGTTCACAATGAATAAAGGAATAAAGCGGTTGAAGAAGTGGATAGTTCAAGCCCATAACTGTTTAAACTTAAGCCCATATTATAATTAATGTATCTATTTACGAGTATGGTCCCATAAATACCTGTCCTGACCTAAAGATAGCGATAGTTACTACATAAATACCACTGTATTATAAAGTACACAATCTATACAGCATATGTTTCAAGTTTGAAGACGCCACTTGTTTAGTATTTGTGTGGCAGCCATCAATAACGAATTTGTAAGCATGGAAAGAATTGGTCATCATTATGTGATACAATACTTTTATTTGAAAGGCCTTAGCCCAACCAGTATAATAGTTGAACTAGGTTTTACTCTAGATGGGACTGATCCTTCGTTATCAACAGTAAAATATTGGGTAGCTGAGAAAGAATGTTGAAGAAAATCACCAAAGCGGTTCTGGATGATCGTCGACTGAAAGTGAGCGAGCTAGCAGACTTGGGCATTTCGAAAAGTGTGGTACTTCGTATATTAACTGAAAATATGGACATAAGAAAGCTGTGCCCAAGTTGGGTGCAGCGTTTGCTCACAATGGAACAAAGACAGCGTCGTGAAGATGTTTTCATCGTGTTTGGCAATGTTTCACACGCCGTTTCATAACGTGGGTCCATCACAATCAAAACAATGGAATGAAAAGGGAAAACCAGCTCCAAAGAAGGCAGACACCGTTTTATCTGCAGGGAAGGTAAAGGCTTCGGTTTTTTTTGGAATGCACGTGGGATAATTTTAATTGTCTATCTTGAAAAAGAAAAAACTATCAACGGCGAGTATTCTGCAACGTTTGAGCGAAGAAATTAACCAAAAACGGTCGCATTTGGCTAAGAAGAAAGTGTTGTTTCATCAAGACACTGCACCAGCTCACAGATCCGTTATTGCAATAACCAAAATTAATGAATTAAATTTTAATTGCTACATCATGCACCCTATTCGCCAGATTTAGCACTCTCGGATCATTTTCTGTTCCTAGCTTGAGAAAATGGATTGGTAGTTGAAGATTTTCCAGCAATGAAGAGGTGTTAATGACAATTTTGATTCTTGAACATCGCGGGGAAAAGTGGATTGAGCTAAAAAGGGATTACGTCGAAAAATAAATATATTTTTTTCCAAAATTTTTGTGTTTTCATTGTTGGGACCATCCTCGTACTATAATGTTGAGATTCGCTGAGCTCCTTCCAAATAACAGTTCGAAGAAGTCTATAAATGATAAATTGAGATTTAGAAAACAAAAATTAATGAAATAAATTGAAATTTCATGTATAAATATAAATTAATAAATATGAATGATTTTCAGTTTTTTTGGAATAAATTTTTTTATTATTTTCTAATAATATAATATAATATAAATTTTCAGTATAGTACCAAAATCTATAAAAAAAATTGTAACATTAAGAGCTTACTTTCAAATATGCATATTTGAATGAAATGATTTCGTTAGCTTTACAAGGACTTCAGAAAAGACAAACCAATGTCAAACCAAGTGTAAAAAGAAATTTTTCAACCACATATGATTAAACAAAAATCAATAAAAACAATAAGGATCCGCTTTTTACTATTCGGAATGTATGAAGTTTTTTTTAACAGCAAAATAATGTTAAAAATTATTTATTGAATGTCAAAAGTGAAATGTTACTATGCCGTATCTGTCCAAATGATTTTTTTTTCTTTCAAATGCAACTGCTTGTTTTATTAAAAACCGGTTCGATTTGAACTATTGTTGTGGTCATAGTAGTCTCGTCATCATTTACTGTTTTCGATCATATCTAAGGGACTCTCATCAATTCATTCATTTCGCTATTTTCTATTTATTAGAAAAACAAAATTTTTATAACAAATTATATTATGAGAGTTTTAGAATAAAACCAATTATTTTGCTATATCAATTTTTAGTCTCAAAAATACGATATTTTTGTCTTTTCATAATTACACGATTTTGTTTCAAGCTGAAGCCTGCTTCGATTGACTTGACATACATAGTGCTGTCCATGAGTTCTTAGCCTAACCTAGAAGGAAAAGTTATAGATAGAAAGACTGTGATTATTTTTCAAAATAATCTCCCTAAAAGTATGAGGCAAATATATAATTTCATCGTCGCTGTTAAATCTTTCACCCACTAACTCGGCCTTCAGTTTAGTTAGTTACTTTTGTGTAGTAGCCTTGGAAAGCGAAGCAGTGAGGACTGAAGCATTGTCTTTTTTCGATAATTTTTTGACGCAACTGCCTTATTAAGTCAGAGTAATTTTTTGGCATGGGTTCTCTTTCCCGATGCCACTCCATGGAATCTCTTTTGGATGTCGGATCATAGTAAAAAGCCATAGTTTCATCACATTTTACAATTTATCGGATCGGATCCTGTCAGGACCTCTCGAGAGTGGGTCATCTTCTAATTATTCTCATCCCCCAGCGAAACAACCAATTCTTAATTGTTGAAAATGTTTGATACAAGTCGCCGTAAACATCCTCTGTTGCTGATTTGTGTTTGTATTAATCATTTTGATCAAAAATTTTATAATAGCGCGTTACTCAATTTGAGACATTTCGAAAAACAACTTGACTGAGTGGTTGTTCGAGTTGTTTTGTAATAAAATTGATCGAAGTAGCAAATTTGAACTTAGTGTTAAGCTTATTGAGACTTGTCACTGACGGGTGTATGAAGATTTACCCAAACGCACTCAATTTATACAGTTTTCTCATCTCATGCTTTTTCCCTTTCGTCTCTTGTAACTATCACAAAAAATTACTAAAAAGTTAATGTTTAATAATTTAATATATGGCTTTTCAACTAAATCCGGTCCTGTTTTTCCTACCTCAACCGTTAACCAGCAGAGAAAACGGAATTTAGAAATACGTCGCGCCGTCTGTCTTTTCTAAAAAACATCCCCTGACCCCAATTTGATTGATATCGCCCTTGTCGTTCACGACTTTTTAAACCAAAACGCTAAACGACCTTCAGGTATTATTTTTTTAATTTCACTATTTTCACTAAAGAAATATATATTTTGAAAAGAAATTTTTTCATTTTTGTAACGTAATCGGTGGTATCTAAATATGAAAACTGCAATATGACCCAGTGAATAGATCAGTATAATTTGTGGAAGTAATTCCCAGATTTGAATTCAATCTTTTGTAGATTATTTAACACAATATCTTGCTCTACAACAATCATTTGATATTGATTCAATCTTGTATAGAAGGCATTTCGACATAATGCAAGACGACGTGCAGAAAATTGCATGCAATGTCTGATTGGCAGAAAAGAGCACCCAGACGATGGTGGACCAGACCCTAGCTATATGAAACCAAGGTAATTATTTATAATTATACGAGAGAGAACCTACAAAATTATTTTTGAAAATGGATGACGAAATATTTGAAGCACTCCAAAGAAAAATAAAACATAAAATAAACATAAGAAATCCTTGGCCAGAGACGTAATATCAGTAGATAAGAAAATTATTTCTTTTTAGATTTGCAAATTACACGCAATTAAAAATGACAGTAAAATGCGAGATTTTGCATGAAACTAAAAGTTAAGTTACATCTTTCGATCAAGAAATTTTGCGTCTTGATTGCATTGAATTGCACGTTGTCTTGCGTCATATCAAGCGGACTGAAGGGAAATAAATCTTTTGAATCAACTATTTTTAAAATATATTTACAATACAGTTATTAATAAATACTCACAAATATTCTTTAACCCTGTCTCACTAGCGCTGAATCGAACTATAATAATTTTTTTCTTTATATTAACCCAAAATGATAATTTAATGTGTTTATGATGACAAAATTCTCTTCATTAAGTAAGCTACTTACCAATTCTCATTTTTGTTTCTTAACTATCGAAATATCCAAATTTCACTTTTCAATATTACACTAAATTTTAGTAAAGGTAATTAAAGATTTTACAATTGAAATAACTAATTTTTTATAACATCATAATGCTACGAACTCGTCCCCGACATGAGCCGTCAAATCGATCCTGTCCGGTTATAATGGAATTCTAAAATTTTTATCACAGCGGCGATTTGCCTACATTGTTTTTTTTTCTTGAACTAATTTCTAGGGCGGTCTATTTATTTATTTGTTTATTGTCTAGAATTTTTGAGAATTTCGTTTTTGATTTATAAAAGAGTTCTTTTAGCGCAGTTTAGTTCAGTTTATAATAAATAGTCGTAGTAAACAGAACGATTGGGAAAGTAACCGAAGAATTTAAGTTAGTTACGTATTAATGAATAATTAAATATTATGTAAATTAGTTAAGTGTTGTGTAAGTGTTTAAATAAATTAAACGAGTAAAAGACAGTGTATAAATTTACTCCATCGATAGTAAAAGTATGAATGAATAAGAAAAACATAACAATAATAAATTACGACACCGTGTATAGGAATTTAGATTGACACATTCAATGAATCACCCTATCTAAATTTGTATTGTTTATAATCATATTTCAATAACTCTTGACTCTACTGGCATGGTCCTTGTTCGAAGATTTGACACAAAAGAAACCATATCAGCTGTCACCTATAATACAGACATTGTTCTGGTTCTGTAATCTGCCACAGTGCTCTCTTCTACGAATAGAAGGGAGCATTACGGCATTTATATTTTTTTATTTTACTAAGAATGGCGATGAGAATTTTTTTCAATACAGCATAAATTTATAAAGGTGAATATACACTTCTGCTCATTGAAATACTATCCAAGTATTGGGACAGATTTTTGCAATTTTTAACTATGTAAATTTACTTGATAGTTTTTGTCATGTTTACCAATTTACAGGTACTTACCACAATTACAATGGATATTTTGTTTTTTCCTGAAGACTACTGAAGTCCACCACTCAATAATGCTAACAAATCTCTTTTGCCCTTGAGGGCTTACTAAGATCTAATAATTTGGGAGCTGATGTGATAGAAGAATATTTACAGTTAAAAAAATATGTATGGAGCAAAACCAGTACAACAACGAATTCTACAAGCAAGACGAAGGAACAGCAATGGGAAACTGTCTATCACCGTGAAATGTTCTTGAGTCATTTTGAAAAGCAAATCAGTCAAAAGTTTCAGTATTTTCCCAGGATATGGAACAGGTATGTGGATGATATTTTCGCCATATTCAATATGAAGAATTCAAACATAGAAGAATTCATTTTGGAACTCAAATCAAAATATTCCTTCATCAAGTTCACCTATGAGATGGAAAATAATGGACAGTTACCATTTTTAGATACTTTAGTAATTAGGAATAGTAATAGGTTAGAATTTGAGGTATTTAGGCTGATTCTTTTCATTGTATCCAACATGACCAGATGGCCAGTCTCCATTTCCTGGTACATCGGTTAATGCACTTTCCACCATAGAGAGATACAATAAGGAAAAGACCTTCATTGAGGATATAGCTGTACTCAACGGCTATGATAAAAGAATTGTATATAGATTAATCAATCGTCATAGGTGTATTCAGTATGAATATCGCCAACGGTTCCAGGAATGGGCACCTGGTCAAAAACTGTGTTCCTCGGACATTAGGAAAATGTTTATAGTGATCTACAATGGGACAAAGAAGGTAAAATAGTTAGGTTTTTGATGTTATTACCAAACAGAGCTACAGAATGAAAAAATTGAAACAAATCGTATTGGTAGATCCGTTTCCTGAACTACTTTACAGACCGCGCCATTTTTCAAAGAATCCATACTAGATAATACAGAATAAGATTTAAATTCCTTTTGTAATTCTTTTTTACCAACCACCCTCATAAATTTTTAATGGGATTTATATCAGGACTATTTGCCGACTACAGTAAAGTCTCAATATTGTTGTTGTGTAGACAGAACACATGTCATGTTCCATCCTTTGAGTTTGATTTACCAATGGCAACATAATGTTGTTTAGAATATTGAGTTGAGCTTTGCATCAATTCTCCAACAAACGTCATGCCCATTGATACCAATCCAAGCCTAAACATTTACTGAGCATTTTCCGGACGTCAAATCTTGAATTTGGTAGTCTGTAAACGCGAATACGTCCACCATTGTATGGCTTGAATGTTCTTACGTCTGTGAAAACAATTCGTTACCAAAAGTCCAGATGAAGATACACACAATTAAGTGCAAAAACAACTCTGGGTTTGCTTCTCATTTGATAGCATTTGCACAGTTTTTCAAATCCGAAGGCTTAATTCGTCTTCATGTGGTAGGATAGGATCCTGGAGCACAAGCAGCCGATTCAAAGGGATGTCCTCTTAAAAACTTATCATTTCAAATTTTCCTTCTTCCTGACAGAATCTTTCGGCGCCGTCTTATTAAGACCTAGATGATTGACCAGTTTTATGATAGACCAGCCATCTTCAAATTTGGCAATAATGGCAGTTAACTGAGGAGGTATTAAGTACACTCTCACTTCAACTGGACTCAAATTGATTATAGAATTATCTATCACTGACAGTGACAGTGCATGTTTTTTCAGTGAGCAGAAGTGTATATATATTAATATACGATTAAGATCATCTATTTTATTTTCCAGATAAACCATATATGAACGGAAAATATCATTACAAATATTTAAAGCCCTGAAATCAATACTGATGATGACGATTACAACTTTTTGAATCGTTATATCTCAGAAATGATGACCCGTAGAAAAAAAGTATTAAAACATTTTTTGTAGATAATTTTATGATCTACAATTTTTGTCTGAAGTATTTTCATGATAAAACTTACCGTTTTGCTGATAATCGCGAAAAACTCATTTTTTTGACCTTTGATTATGAATAAATTTTTTTCCATACACGGGAATGATTGGGAACATTCAAATTTTATTTTCAATTGTATTTTAAACAATTCTACTGATTTTCAGCTTGATGAGAATTTATGTACCTTCATTTTTGTGGTCTAATTTTACCGGCCTATAAATAAAATTGTTATTTAATTATAATTAATCAAATTCTTCAAAATGAATGAATCACAAAATAATCATAATATTAAAATGTAAACATATACAATATTTTTTCCACTGTTTCGGCTATTGCGATAAAAATATATTAAATAATTTTGACGTTATATTATCTAATGCAGCAAATCTGCATATCCATATTTATTTCCGACAGTATCCCTAATGTCAATTAGTCGTATATATGCACATTCGACGTACTATCCAATGCAACCGACCTCTGTTCGTTAAATGACATCCCTTGACAGGTTTAATTGCTCACTTCATGAATAATAAAACTGCCGAAAAGCTATACCAAGTAAGCTGTCACAGGTATATGCATTAAATATGTTCCCCGCGAGCTCGACTTTTCAATTTTTTCGTTTGAAAGAATATTCATGATCTGCAGTTTGATTTAGCATTTTAAAAAATAAATTCATATAACCGAAATCCATCTCCAAATACTCTACGTATTTAACTATAATTTACAAAAATCAGTTTCGATATACATATTATAGTGAAACGTATGTAGGAACGTACGAGGGTTGTCTGAAAATCTTTCGATCTAAAGTTGGCAAATATATTTACGCATGCGTTATGAGATTGTCACAACATTTGAGCCGTTTTGAACGTTGAAAGTTTCTGTTTGACACTCGTATAAGCGATTCGTTGCCGAAATGAGAGATGAATACCGAGCTGTCATTAAATATTTATTTTGGAAATGGAAGAGCTCGTGGACACTGTGTACGGATACTCCGCACCATCATTTACGACCGAAAGATTTTGTCCAGCTTCGATCGACCAATTATACCATGCTTGTTCAATACGAACTTATTTGAACCAGCACAAAGCAAAAGAAAGGAAAACCAAATGTAATTTGTGGTGTAAATAACTATTCATATACAAATTCATTGTTCGTATTGAAAATACATCCTCGAAATTGTCACAAATATCAAAAGATGTTTGCCTAAGTGGGATAATGTTGGACAGTTCGTAAGAGTAATATTCTGAAAATGGGCGAATCTTAATGAGAGCTTCAAGTCGCCTTAATTTTTTTGTTAGAATTGAAAAATGCAAATATAGAGCGTTCCATTGAAAAAAATCGTATGTCTGATTAGTTGAGCTACTTTCGAAGCATCCTGTATTGTTGGAAATAACTTTAAACGTGATTGATATGACTACGAGAAAAAAATGTCAAAAAATGTCACCGTTTGCCCATTCGTGTAAATATTGTGATTCACCCTGTATGTACAAATCTTGTAATACAGTCGACCTGTCATATTTTCAAATTGCCAATGCATTTATCTGTATTTTGGTAACAGTATAATCAACATTTAATAATGAGCTAAGCTACTATATTCAAAGACCTGTTCCGAACAATACAACAGTGACTTTTGAAAACCGGTTTCTTATGGCGATTTACCCAATACATATTTGCAAATGTAATAAAACTTTGCTAAAATTGTACATAAACACAATGATAAAATAAATGGTTCTCTTATTTAAGTTATTACTGAAAATTTATTAGGCCCAGCTTCAATTGGTAGACTGATTAATTAGTGGAAAAACTTGCGTATATGATGCGCGTTCTAACACTTCGTTAACTTTTGTAACAGTACTTGGTGATACTCGTTTGTGGAATCAGTAGTGAGAAGGAACACGTGTTGGTTGACGGCATTTACAACGTAATTCATCTGGCAGTCGTATCAAGCTCTAATTTTTCTTTTCCATGTAAGTATTTTACACTAAAATTGGATGTTTCTTGGTTATTATGTACCACACTACTTATAAACATTAAATTGATGCATATGAATAAGAATATTGTATCGAGTATGTCAACCAAACATTTTTCTATAAATTTTATATCCCAATGAAATAGAAAATCATTTTATAAAAAATATATTTAGCGCCCAAATGACAAAAATGTACTCAATCCCCCCAAAAAGCAAATCTCTATCTGAGCCTCTGCTAATTAAAAAAATATTAATGAAACTGCTTACAGTATTTTCGCTTTAATAGTAATTTTTAAATTGTTAGATTTTTTAGATAAATTTAGATAAAATCACGACAGGACCTTCTCGATATTCCAATAGCAAGTCTTCACGGACTCGTATCAGGCCAGGGTCGATAATTTTCTAGACAAAATAAAATAATAGTAGGATAAAACCGATCGGAAAAGGAGGAGAATATAATACAAATGAAAGGAAAAGTTATTTACGGGTGATCTAAGGTCGGGAAAGGGGGGAGGGGGTGAGTTTTTAAGGGTGAAAAACGGTTTATCTACAGGCCCTATAGAAATAAGTCAAATGGCGAAGTTGTAGATAATAAAAAGATCTACAACAACACTTTTTACGTATAACCTCAAAATTTATGTGAAAATTTAAGGTAACCAAAATTCTTTTATGTTTATCTTTTACAAAAAATATTAATATGTCAATAAATTTAGTAAAAATCTTTTTATGACCCAAATACTCAGTAATTTATTTAATGTGTAATATTTTTTTAACATTATTTTGAGTTAATATCGAAAAAATATCAGTCGGGGATATTTTTGTTCGTTGAAATTTCAACTTTCTGGTGGTGTAAAAAAATCCTTCGTAGAATATTGAAAAAATACCAGTAGTTAATAGTCCTTTGCGAGTGCATGAAAATTGCAGAATTTCAAGTTACTGATATTTTATGAAAAAGTAAAAATACATTGCAGCCTTTTTTATTAAATAACACCACCATCGACGTCTTGAATCTGTAGAGATTGTTGCGGACAATTCCTTGAAATGGGAATTATCTAAAAAATTAGGTTCTTCCTATTCCTATTTTGCTCTAAGATCAGTTTCCAAAAAACTAAAATTATTCATCTCTATAACAGTTTATTATGTCCTTATCGAGTCGCATCTCTTTATATACCCTTTTGGGGTACGCGTGGTGCGACTCAATTTGAGCGAATCTTCAAACTACAAAAGTAAGTTGTTAGATATTTACTGGGACTAAATAGCAGGGCTCACTGCAGGGACTTATTCAAAAGATTAAAAATTCTAACTCATCCTTGCTTATTTAACTTTGAATCTGTTTGTACTTAGGAACGCGGAGCACGACCTTTATCTACCTGCTCCACGTTCAGAATTAGTTAAATGCTCCATACTTTACAATGAAAAAAAATGTACAATCACTTGCCAATTGAAACCAAATCGATATTATATTTTCCGGCATTCCGCAATAATGCTGCATTGCTATAGACTTTATATTAATTATTATCTATTACTATTACCTTTAATTTTGTTACTCATTTTGTTTTTCTTCGGTATTTTGAAATTTTATAGTGTTTGTATCTTTATTTAGTTATTTTATGTTTATTTTTTAGTTTCTACAATCTTTTGTCTACAAATAAATTGTAACAATTTTTTGACAATTTCTATCTTTGTCTCTTTTCAGTCACGTTTTAAAAGTGATATCTCGGCAAATGATGGGTTCGATCACCCTCTGAATATTGTGCGTATTCAAACTGGCCTAATACTACAAATAATAAATAATTGGAATACAATAAACGATTTGAATAATTTCATATTCGTCAATCTTAATTGTCAAGGCTAAAAATCAAATCAAATCAAATGTCAGTTTCTTTCTTAACGTGAAATTCTATTTTTAGAAAGTTTATTGGCATCACATTTGATTAAGTGGTTATTAAAGTATTAATTTAAATAGTCTGATAATAATAAAATGTTTCAAGCAAACATATTCGTTTTGTTAAAAGTATTTCGTTCAAAAATTAGAACAATTATTAGAATCGATTCATACATTCTAAAGAAAATTCCTTAATATGTATTTAATCAATTTCCTTCACAAACCGACCACTATTGGTTCCCTATTGGCCAGCTTCAACATCGGTACTCAGCTTCCCCACCCCACTAAGCTAATTCTACCTCCAGGGCTATTTTCATTCCATAAATTGATAGTTTTCGTTATTTCTACGGAACTTAATGCTGTCGAATTCTGTTTCATTTTACAGAGTTTTTGTCGTATAGAACCGCAGGCAGCTCGCACTTGTTGAAATACAATACTTTTGAATGGGTCATTTCTTTATAATATTTTTCTTATTTGTTACGTTCCACATGGTTTTGACTGTAGTTTCTTTAAACTCTGTACCATCTTTTCTTCTCATGTTCACAGCCCAATCCCTTAAAACACCATTTTTTTCCCATCTAATTGATACTCTCTATTATTGCAAAAATCTATAAAAGCGCTTTCCGGACAATTTTTTTAATATAAACGGTATTTTTTGGTATGTCTGATTCTATGATTTCGTTAATATTATCGTCAGTAGTACAATCAAATCTTGATATTTTGAAATATTAAATATTTAGAAACGTCAAAATCGAAATAAATCAATTTATCTACGGCAACGTGAAAACGGTCCATAGGATCTGTTTTGAGTATACTGTTGTACTGATTGATTGGTTGTCTTCAATCATATTCAAATGAATCTACGGGAGCAAAAAATTTCTGTTATACGATCTCGAAATTACAAATTAATTTTACCCGGTACTCAGGCTGATGCATTTTGATATCTGAGCTTATACACTACATAAAATCATCCCAGATTCATAACATTTTTTGGTTGTTATTAATTCAGGAAATATTTTGTTTATTGTTTAGAAAAAAAAGTTATAATTATTAATTAAATGATTTATATATTCACGTCAATCGAAATCCAGAATTTCATCATCGAAATGTAAGATTAATATGTTTATTGCACATTTTCGAATCCTATAATAATAAAAAATTGCTAAAATAAGATTTCTGCAATCATAAGCAATATTGACAGTAAGTAGTTATCATGGTATAAAAATCATTGAAGCTGCACTTGAATAAATAGTATACAATTAATCTATTGATTTTAATTTTTATACAGTTCCATATAACGTCGACTTGATAACAAAATATTCTCCAATACGATGGTGTAAGTACATTTACTAGTTAAAACAATTTTTACTTTCCAATTATAACCTTTTCGTTGCGATTAAACATACTTTTTAGTTTTGTGATTTCAATCGAAAGTGAAGGAGAAGACAATTCAGTGGTAACAACTATAAGAAAATGATAGATGTAATAATTATAGATATATCGATAAAGTTAGGAAAATGATGGGCACAGACATCTCATTCAATGTGATAATCACTGACCTCCAATTGAGATCTTTCGCAAGCTGTAAATGCATCTCTCTGGTGGTTCGCAACTAACATAAGGAGCTTGATTGGGCATTTGTGAACCAAAATGCAAACTGTCCATACCACTATCCACTATATACAAGCACTAAAGTAGCTCTAATGTAGCTACCATCCTAACAGAGTATACCAGATAATGAAGAAGCTGATAATATTGCCCTACTGGGCCTTATAAGATGTCACATCAACAATAAACTCACCCGATGGCTAAATGATAAGATTGGGTTTTCTGAGAAACTACAGATCTAAGACAATCCCAAAGATTCATAAGCATATCAGCTAGTAAGTCTGGAGAAGATGTAAATTGGTGGTCAAATACCACTTTATGACAAAAGGTATGCCAATTTCAGCAAAAGACTTAGGTACTTCGAAGGGTAAAATCTTGGGAAATCGGACAAAAATATCCCACTTTGGAAGAAGTCAACTTTTTGGAGACGGAACAATAAGATACAGAGTCACGCACAAAATATCTTTTTTGATATAGGTGTAGAATAGATGGAAAGCCGCAACGACTTCCCAAACAATCTACTGTAGATTATTTGCAGATTATACCGCGTACAATTTTTCATTTGTCCTTTTCCTAAAAAAAATATATGTACAAGGGCCGTTTTTTTTCAACCGCCGATAGGCTATAAATAAAAGACAAGTTCATATGAAACAATAATTTTATTACTAAAAGATTGGTACCCCTCTCGATATAATCACCGAAGAGATTGAGACATTTGTCATATCTGTGGATAAACTTTTCAATACCCTCTTCAAAGAAAGTTGCCGCTAATGAATTTAAGTAGTCTTTGACCGTGGTTTAAAGGTCTTCATTGGTTTGAAAGCGCTTCCCACCAAGCCACGTCTTCAGTTCAGAAAAAAAATGAAAGCCATTACGGCCATCTTTAAACTTTCGACACCATTCACGCACAACACCATCACTCATGAAGTTTTCCATTATCCGATGGATTTAACCAACTCTATCGCCTTCAGCCTATAGAATACGAATCACACTTGGTGGGAGCATGAATAATGTTTACGTGACTGTAACATAACGCCGACTGACATCTGAATGTCAACAATGGCGGAGTGTGTAGTGCGAGAGCTTCGCAGTTTCGAAGGTATATGAGGTGTGACAAATATATCAAAATAAATGATTGGAAACAACTACTTTCCTGGCTAATGTCTCGACGAATATTGAATTACATCTCCTTTGAAGAGCGTGATGAAAATCGATCTTTTTGTCGATATTAACATCCCCAATGGCTCGCAATTGCAAGAAGAGATTTGGTGAGCTAAGGTTACTAGAAAAAACTGTCGTAGATAAAGATACGAATTCCAATGAATTTAACAACTCCAGCACATTTAAACACATGGTAGACATCAAATATTTGATAGTTTGTTTTTGAATAATTTTTCAATGTTGTTTAGTAAATTGTTGGTAAATTCTAGTGCAATCTACTTTCTTACGTCAAACATACTTACCTAATTACCAGAAATATAACTCACACGTTTAATAATATTTTCAAATGATATATCAGTAATTTTATTTATTTAATGACCTTCTGTTCGTAGTTACGGTGTAATAATACCATGATAACAAATTCAAGGCTAATAATAATTCAAATTATATTGTTAAATACTTGAGCTGAAACTTTAGATTATCCACTTTAAATATTATTATAATTTATATACGAGGTTTGTTCCAAAAATATCGTGCGTACCTTCATAGCCTCGAAATCATATTAAGCTATCAAGCTTAAAGCGTTTTTTGTCCCGGAACAGAAGTTTTACGGAGGTTAATGAAGCTGTACAAATTGGAGCTTTTTTAAAATTGCGGCACAACCTTCGATGAATTCACTGGAAACATATTTCTAATATTCATCGAGTGCCTTCTCAGAGCGTATTTGTGATGCACTTTTATAAGCAAAGAATACAAACAACGTTGTTTTGTTGGCTTTTGACGCGACTTTGACGCTCTTTTTTAGTTTCATTGTGCTTCCACCATTTCCAAAATCACAACAAAACTTGATTCAAGCTTATTGGTCTAATATATTTTGTATAAAAAAACACCTCAGAGTTTATGAAAAATGATTAGTGACGCCCATGCTTGCTAGATACTTTTGAAATGAACCTCGTATATAGTGAAAATATAAATTAAGTATCTCACACCAATGCAATTTATATTTATAGTGTACCGTTTTATCATTTTTAATCGCTACCTTTGAATTTAAAAATGGTTTTTATGTGACGAAGTTTTTTATACATCCTTAGCAAAATTATACAGTTTCTTTCACAAAGATTTTTTAGTGAATAATTCATTTCCTTTCAAATCTGTTTAATTTACGATAAATAACCTTCAAGCGATTCTGATAATATTTTTTATCGTTTTTTTTTATGATGGCAATGTGAAATGCACAACCTAAATAATACATTAAAGGTCGCGAAAATACTTGAATGATTAGTTCGTTCTCGGAAACCAGACAGTTTAATCACATCGTTTTTAAAGTGAAAGTGTATTGTCCAATTTTTGTAGATGATTAATTTCTTTTATTCAATAATATATACTAAAATGTAAGTATTCGATATTCAAATTCAATTCTCTCAAATCAGATCGCAAATAAACACCAAAAATTATTTTTTTCTACGTCCGTTATAATATTCACGTTTTTTTTTTCATTGATTTGCATTCATGAAGAATTCTGAATCGGTCAAAAAGCGTGAAAAAAAGTATCGTAGCTTTTGAGTTAAAAAAATGCCGTATAAAATTGTTTTATCAAAATAGTGGGCTTGTGAACGCCTTCTACCTCATGTCAATTCGTTTCTCCGATAAACTTTCACATTTGTTTTCTTTGAAATATTCGCCCTAAAGTTCTATACATGTTTGAATACGCTCAAACCAATTCTGGAAATTTCCACTATGAAGCTGATTTCATGGAAACATGCTTCTGAAAGTCTTAAGGTGATGAAAATCGCTGTCCGCGCATGCTTTGTTTCACAGAAAAGTCATTAGGTGATAAATCCGGTGAATACGGACAATAGTCTCTTGCTCCAAACCCACGTTCCAAATTGTCGTTTTTAAGATCTATGCATTGAACTCAGTTGCGTTTGTTCCTTGCCAATCAAACACCAGATAATCGTTTGAGCTTCAAAATTGTGTTTTAAACACAAACTGTTTTGACGTTCTGTGGGCATTTATTCCAAATTTATTTCGACTTATTCAAATTCACATTCAATTAAAACAATTTTTTCTTATATTATTGGATTCGAAAACAAATTGGGAATGTGCATTATTACTTAATGAAGAATATTATAAAAGAGCTTAAGAAAGTATATATAGTAAAAAATACAGTTTCAAAGAAGTACTTCCATAGTATTGAAGTATTTGAAGCACGGCAACAAATAAACAATTGATGTGTGAGATTTTTTCAAATTTGACATTTGACACAACACCTACTGAAGTTTGTTCCAATTAATTCTTGTGTACCAAGCTCATGAGCGTCGAGCCCATGAGTTTCATGCACAAAGTGCTTAATAAATTGAAAAGCGATTATTGAGACTTCTGGAACACATTTTTCTCATACCTATATGTTCATGCAACGTCGATTGTATTGCTGTATGAGATAACCTATGATCTGTCTGTAAATCACATGTCGATCTTCTGTAATCACTCTGCAAACCAATTCTAAACATCCTTCTCCGATTGTGCTTCATTACCAAAAGTTGCACGAAGCAATTCTATACATTGTTATTTAGTAAGTCTTTTTTTAAAATAATAAAAAATCATCTAACGTAAGACTTTTCGGGTGATTTCCATCTTGGCACAATCAGCAAGTTACCCAATCAATTTCTGAATTTGCAAAATTCAATTTGAACAATGTTCACAATCAAGATTATTTCAATGATAGTTCGGTTTTAGGTTTTTTCTTCATGTTAATCAAAGTAAATGATTAAGAATTTTCAAGGTTGTATAATGATGACACCTTCTGAAGATATAGAAACAAAAAAAACTATCCTCAATAATAATAATAGAAGAAGAATTAGAGCTCTGATAGCCTACTGGATTCTCGGACTATGCAACAATTATGGATACGTTGTTATGTTGACAGCTGCTAATGACATAATTAGCAGTCAGATGGGAGAAGATTCTTCCAAAGACAAGGTAAAATGTGTTGATGAAAAATTTGATAATAGGTAACAGACGTTTGGTTTTTTGCGTTTTAGAAAAGTTCAACTAGAGATTGTACGTATCTATCAACAGGTGCTATTTTATTAGCAGATATTCTGCCTGGACTTTGTTGTAAGATGATAGCTCCCTTCCTACCTTTTTTTGTACAGTAAGTATCTAAAAGTTTGCTTCGTTTTTCGTTTCCACCTTCCACCTACTTCGGTCTTAATCATAATAAGTAGGTCGAAATGTCAATTTGAACATGTAAAGGTTAAGTTGTAAGCATCAACGCTCGCGCCCCCACGTTTGCATACATTCGCGCTCGCGTTCAAGCTCACGCCGAGTTCGCGCTGGGATATAATCAACTTTTATGTTCGACGCCCTCGTTCCAACGCCTAACCAATGAAAACAGATATCCAAATCATATATATTATGGTCATAATATGACGACGTATACAATAACCTAATTCAAAAAATAAATGCTGAAACTTGAAGCAAATGAAACATGAGATTTTTCGTCTACCATGCAAATGAGATATCTAAATACGAAAAATGTACTTATGTAAAATAACATTTCTGATTGGTTCAAACAGGGCCAGAAAATCAAATATTCAAAATTTTATGCCTAGTTTCCAACGAGAATTGGAAGAGTTCATAAATCCGACTGATTTTCATAGAAAATAGACCTAAAATTGAGGCAGATCATGACGCAAAAAATAAAAGTGCAAGGACTAAGGAGTTAGAGAAAAGTTCAATTTTATCTAAACAAAATATGAAGTCCTACTTTAATTATGTTCTTTTTTCAATAGTGTGCCTTTAAAATTTCAAATAGAAAAAATCAATGGTAATATAATTAAATAACATAGTAATTACTTGTTCACATATTTCTAGTTGGTGATTAAGATAAGTATAATTGAATTTTTTCATAGAAACATTCAAGATAAAAAATAAATCAATATAATAATTGGTACTGATATTTGAACACATCTGTCTTATAAGGACAAAACCTTAGCTTCTGAATTTTTATTATAAATTACCCCGAAGTGTCCTAAATAGACTTGTTCAAAATTTTTTGAAAATATTTATTCCAATTATAAAAAACCGGTATAAATTAGTTTTAGATCTAATATTACACAAAAACATTTAGAGAGTTAGGATTGCTAGAGCTTAGAAGATGATTTAAATAATTCGTACATGTTTAAAAATTTAGGAATCTTAATTTAGTAGTAATATTTATTTTTAATTGTAAAAACTTAAAATGATATTCTCTACTACTATACTCAAAAATATTTTAAAGTTTAAGAGCTTTTAAAGCATTTTTTAAATTAAATGAAATCAAATTTTAAATGAATAATTAAATAAATAAATTGTATAAAATTGAATTTAAATAGTTTTTTATGTATGATTTGTTAGCGAGTTATAATTTGCTAAATCATGTTGGAATAAAATTAAAAGATTTTCAACTTTGATTTGAATTTAATGTTTTCCTGCTTTTTATTTATTTATTTTTTTCACCCCTATCTGGAGAATGATGTCAAATGATTCTTGCTTTTATGATTAAAGTACGGGAAAATATGTAAAGATTTGTCTTTGTGGTCATCCTTCTATTTATAACTTCTCTTTACTTGTAACTAAAATTCGACGGAAGCTCCGCGCCTTTGTGGAAATTGATGTTGGAAACATCCGAAATCCGTTTGATGTTTGTTTTATATAAGTTTTTATCTTAGCAGGTGATTTATTCACATTGTTTCTTTTTAATAATTTCTAGGATTGTCTATTTATTTATTCGTTTTGTTTCTTTATTTTCTAGAACTTTTGAGAATTCTTTCTAAATATATATAAGGAGTTCAGTTTATAATAAATAGTCGTAGTAAACAGAACGATTAAGCAAAGTAATCCTAGAATTCTAATAAACTATTTAAGTTAATCAATTGATAAGTGAATTATATGAGTTAGTTAAGTGTAAAGTGTTTTAAATAAATTAAGAACGTAAGAGACTAATGGACAGTGTTTATGAATTCACCCCACGAATATAAAACGTATAAATAAATAAGAAAAACATTACAATACATTACTTTCTAATCTTTTTGAAAATTCAAGTTGCAGCAAAATTTTTGCTCTCACTCCATTGTTTGTGTAATTATTCTTAAAGAATTGTTTCTAAATAAAATAAGCTTTTTGTTATTTTGATAATATTTATGTATTTCCAGTGTAAGAGTAGCCCTATGTGTCATCTTGGCAGCTTCAGGATTCATTAGCGTCGCGTATAGCCAAACTTTATTCGTATCTCTTTTAGGAGTTGTATTTACTTCATTAGCTGCTGGCTTAGGGGAAGTTACCTACATGCAGTACAGCAGTTTCTTTGATAGGTAATTTTTTCTACATTTACGAAGTAAGTTTAGGCTTTAACAGAAATTATATTGTAGAAATGTGGTGTCGACATGGAGTTCAGGTACGGGAGGTGCAGGAATAATAGGGGCACTGTCTTACACTATTTTATATCGCCTGGGCATGAGAACTACTCTGCAAATTTTGTTAGTAGTTCCCATAACCATGGGATTGACGTAAGTATCAATTCAAATGAATCTTGTAGACACACAAACAACCCACAGCAATATGTTTGTACAAATTTCAATTCAATGCACTTTTTCAACTTTCCCTTCTAGAATGAGAAGAGAGGATCGAGATCTGCAGAGAAGCCGTTTATCTGGGAGTGAGATTCACTCACACTCACTGTTGGTCGGCCGATCTGAACGATACTCTAGACAGAGTATGGAGACGAGTATGTCTCATTAAGGCACTCGGAGGAAATTTCGTATTGACCTACGTCCGTCCCATAATCGAATATAAATCAAACATAAAAAATTCTTGTCTTGAGAGTAGTCCATTCTAAGTTATTGCCAATACAATACAATACCGATTCATCCCCAGTAACACCGTTTATGCCGCCAATATTGACATCTAAATAACCTCCAAGCCCGTTATGTGATTTGCAATATCGAATCAAACAATTCAATTACCAAAGATACTTTCCTCACCCATTGAAACACCACTAGACGACTGCTAGCCTCAAAGCCCAAGGAAAATTATCCGCTCCAACAAATTATCTCAACTTCCGAGACAATCCCCCTATCGCCATTTCGTGAAACTCCACTCCAAATTCTACCTCGTCGATGTTGCAGGTTTTCAGCGGTTTTTCTGTGACCTAGTGAACCGGTTCATCAGTCAAATGGCCGACGATAGGGAATAATGCAGCCCCTAATTAAACAAAACTTGTACTTGCTATCAACCAAGTATCGAAAAGACTGTCTCGGAAATGGTTCACAAATGATACCAAAGTCGGTTGGAACGCGTAATCTCTAACAGCCCGGTTGGAACACGTAATCTGTATTGCGCAGAATCGTCACCGTGCCGAGGACGGTCTTTTGATGGGTTAGAACTAACCTTACATGAGATACTCCTCCTTACTTCTACCCTCCATAATTTGGGGTAGCAGTTTAAAGTGGAGATGTAACTGACAGCTTTGCTTTTTCAAATGACCTCTTTTCTAGAATTGATGACGAATTATTTATTAAAATACATGAGTCTTGTTTTGTTAGATTGTTGTAGTTCATACAGTGGATGTTTGCGATTACGTGCTTTTTTAATTATTTGATAGATAAACGCATTTCTAGAATATTTGGATTTTTAAAAAAAAAAGTAGGATATGAAATCGATATTTTTTCTATAACGTAATAATGGTATACAAATACCAATTTGGTTCGTAATTTTCAGATTTTGGGTATTACTTCCAACCCCCTCCGAAGATGATATTGCTTTCGCTTTGGAAATTCAAAAATTGGTGAATAATGAAGAAGTAAAAAATCCCAAAGCAGCATTTGTAAAAAAATTAAAGTTATTACCGGGTCTAATAAAATATATCATACCATTCACTTTGGTATATGTATTTGAGTATTTCATCAATCAAGGAACTGTAAGTATGAATCAAAACTTTTTAATTTATTTCTTTCTAATTATTTATCGAATAATTTTAGTTTGAATTAATTAGAATTAATCAATCGGGTATGGACCCAGAAAAACAATACAGATGGTTCCAAGTAACTTATCAAATAGGAGTATTTTTATCTAGATCTTCTGTTAATTTATTTCATATCAAACAAACTTGGTGGATGACTCTGTTCCAAGTGAGTAAGGGAACACACTCTTATTTAAAAAAAATTACAAATATTTTTTAATTTTGCAGGGGATAAACGTAGTGATATTCACTACAGAAGCCATATTTTATTATATTCCGAATTTCTACATTGTTGTCGCACTTGTACTTTGGGAAGGACTACTTGGTGGATCGTCGTATGTTAATACATTTTACAGAATTTCAAATGAAGTGAGTACTGGACTTTTCAATATAATTTAACCCTACCATTAATTTTTTAACCAACAAAAAAATTGTTATGATCTTCAATATACATTACGGGTTAAAAGTTTTTGCCCACCCTATAATTTGCGTTCAAACATTTACATTATATAAAATAAAAAAATACGTACTAACCTCCTCACTTGTTCTTTTTTAACTTTTTTCAGGTATTAGAAGAGAATAAGCAGTTTTCGATGGCCATAACCACTTTTGGTGATAGTATTGGTATCACACTTGCAGGATTTTTGGCTATTATTGCACATAATCAGATATGTGATTTACCTCTTCCTCAATAACAAGTATTATTATTTTTTATAAGTTTATAAAAACATGTTATTTATTGACTTGATATATTTTTAATAAAGATTTTCAACAATTGAGCTTTTTATTTAAGTACCTTATAAAGTTACCAGAAGCAGCAGACAGAACTGGAATAGAAGTGTACAGAACCAGAACCAAACACTTCAAAAACCTAGGCAACACACCAAGCATTTTTCGAGCAGGAAAAATTTATGCAATTGAAAAAGTACAATAGCAAACAGATGATCATCATCCTGTCATCCAATAGCCCAGCATCCATTAGAGCTTAAAGCTCCAATATAATAAAATATACTTAAACTAGTTCAGGAATGCCTGGACAAATTAAACGAGTTACTCTGCAATGGAGGAAGTAGAACGAAACGAAATTGCTGACAGACTCGCTAAGTAGGAGCAGAAACCCTTCATGGGCCTTGAACCTTTCTGTGGTATCAGCTACAGAACAATAGAAAAAGAACTGGAAATGGAGGTAGGCAAAACCAATTATTGGGACATGAGTTCTATCGGGGCACTGTTGCATCAATGGAAACCTGAAGATGTTAGACCTAGAAGATAATGCGGCGTGTAATTTTTGTTGCACAGAGGACGAAACCTTTTTCCACATTCTCTCAGAGGGTAAAACACTGAGGAACTCCAGGGCACTGCACCTGGAAGCACATGAAATAGAAGACGAAGATGTCTGGCAATTAAAGCCATCCCACATTATAGACTTTTTATAAGGAGTGGGATTAATGGATCAGCTATAAACGCAGGGTTTCCCAGTATTGCGGCAAAAAGGTAGACACAATGGATCTACATACATACAAATTTCCAGATGGAAGAACATCATCTTCGTTTGTTAAAAATTAAAATTGATAGCCAGTCAAAGAATGACGTTATCGAAAAAAACTTCACACCTGTATGAGGTGTTTGAGAATTGAAAGAAAAACAAAAATAGTGAAATACGAGCCCTTTTTTAAATGTTGGAATATATTATATTTGGCCCTGTTTACAAGAATGGTCCGTGGAGGATCCAAAAGAATGCTGAGCTGAGACAGATGTATGGAGAGTCAGATTTGATGGCGTTCATCCGGGGGGCGCGTCTGATATGGCTGGGACACGTGAAAAGGATGTTTTCAGATCCTGCGCAGAATGATTAACTGTGAGACCCTACTCTATTTGGGAAAAAGTGCCAGATACATACACACTTTTTTCAGTGTACAAATAAAACAACTAATTATATGTTACGTTTATTGGCACAATAGAATGTAAATAATGATACAAAGATATTTTCAAAATATAAAAAATCAGACTTTCAAAATTTTTAAAGCTAAACAAATGAACACTAATAGGAACATCACTTTCAAAATGACTTATTAAAATTAGTCCAAATAAATGCACCTTGTTACAAAAGTAAAAAATATAACATTGAGACAAGAAAGGTACAATTGGATTTGATAATACACAACATGCATGATACCAACAGAAAAAGTAGACAAAAATAATCATTTTATTTAAACTATATATAAATATTTTATTCAAAACCAACCAATTCTTTCGTTTATAACTAAAGCAGGAATCAGCTGCAGTTTGTTCAAAACCTATGATTAATAGATTGCTGTAATTGTAGAAACCTAAGCCTGGCTGGTGATCTACAGTGTGCCAACAAATTAAAACTCGAAATTTACAAGATTCGCCCAGCAGAACCACATTGTCCGCTAGGTGAAACCTTATTATTGTTCTTGAAGTGTTACACAAAAAGTTTCAAAGAATGTGTGACGTAGTGTCCTTCTCTATTACACAGAATCTGCACGCCCGACAGTACGAGATTTCAGCCAGCAGAACCACTTTGTCCGCTAGGTGAAATCTTGATATCGTTCTCGGAATGTTGTGGAATATTTCAAAGAATGTATGACATAGTGTCTTTCACTATTCCACAGAATCTGCACGCCTCGCTTTGTGATCAAGCAAACAAAGAAAACTCGAAATTTACAAGATTCACCCAGCAGAACCACTTTAACCCCTAGGTGAAATCCTAATGTTTTTCTTAGAGTGTTACAAAAGGTTGCAAAGAATGTGTATCGTAGTGTTCTTCTCTATTACACAGAATTTGCACGCCTGACAATAAGTATTCTCACCCAGCAGAACCACTTTGTCCGCTAGGTGAAATCTTGATATCGTTCTCAGAATGTTATGGAAAATTTCAAAGAATGTGTGACATATGTCCTTCTCTATTACACAGAATCTGCACGCCTGACAGTCAGATATTTCACCCAGCAGAACCACGTTGTCCGCTAGGTGAAATCTTGATATCGTTCTCGGAATGTTGCGAAAGATTTCAAAGAATGTGTGACGTAGTGTCCTTCTCAATTGCACAGAATCTGCACGCCTGACAGTCAGATATTTCACCCAGCGGAACCACTTTCTCCGCTAGGTGAAATCTTGATATCGGTCTCGGAATGTTGCGAAAGATTTCAAAGAATGTGTGACGTAGTGTCCTTCTCTATTACACGGAATCTGCACGCCTGACAGTAAGATATTTCACCCGGCAGAACCACTTTGTCCGCTAGGTGAAATCTTGATATCGGTCTTGGAATGTTGCGAAAGATTTCAAAGAATGTGTGACGTAGTGTCCATCTCTATTACTCATAATCTGCACGCCTGACAGTCAGATATTTCACACAGAAGAACCACTTTGTCCGCTAGGTGAAATCTTGATATCGTTCTCGGAATGTTGCGAAAGATTTCAAAGAATGTGTGACGTAGTGTCCTTCTCTATTACCCAGAATCTGCACGGCTGGCAGTACGAGATTTCACTCAGAAGAACCACGTTATCCGGTAGATGGAATTTTGATATCGTTCTCAGAATGTTATGGAAGATGGAACTGTCGCCTTGACTCCCCTCAATTTAGCTGCAGTATTTTTGCCGCCTAGCTTGAGGGGTCGTTCGAAACTATATATCCAGTGATATCATTATTAAATAAAAGGTTCATGGTGGAGGTTGCAGTTCAGTTGCGTGGTCACCAGAATTTGTCTCCAAAATTATAAACACTGGAAATTTTCAATTCCTGAAAGCCAAGATTGACTTGAGGATATGTAAATATTATAGTCCGAGGAATTCAGGTCTGGCTGTTCATTCAATAGGACCTCTTGTAACTATCTTCTTGGAAATACAGCGTGTACAAGTGCTTTATATAGTTAATACTAAACTTATTCAGATGTACTTCCAACGACAGCCTATTATTTTTGTACCCAAAAACATTTTCAAAAATTTTTTGTTACTTCCAATCAAGATTCGCCCAGCAGAACCACTTTGTCCGCTAGGTGAAATCTTGATATCGTTCTCAGAATGTTGCGAAATATTTCAAAGAATGTGTGACGTAGTGTCCTTCTCTATTACACAGAATCTGCACGCCTGACAGTCAGATATTTCACCCAACAGAACCACTTTGTCGGCTAGGTGAAATCTTGATATCGGTCTCGGAATGTTGCGAAAGATTTCAAAGAATGTGTGAAGTAGTGTCCTTCTCTATTACACGGAATCTGCACGCCTGACAGTAAGATATTTCACCCAGCAGAACCACTTTGTCCGCTAGGTGAAATCTTGATATCGGTCTCGGAATGTTGCAAAAGATTTCAAAGAATGTGTGACGTAGTGTCCTTCCCTATTACACGGAATCTGCACGCCTGCCAGTAAGATATTTCACCCAGCAGAACCATTTTGTCCGCTAGGTGGAATCTTGATATCGTTCTCGGAATGTTGCGAAAGATTTTAAAGAATGTGTGACGTAGTGTCCTTCTCTATTACACAGAATCTGCACGCCTGACAGTCAGATATTTCACCCAGCAGAACCACTTTGTCCGCTAGGTGAAATCTTGATATCGGTCTTGGAATGTTGCGAAAGATTTCAAAGTATGTGTGACGTAAGGTCCATCTCTATTACTCATAATCTGCACGCCTGACAGTCAGATATTTCATACAGCAGAACCACTTTGTCCGTTAGGTGAAATCTTGATATCGTTCTCAGAATGTTATGGAAAATTTCAAAGAATGTGTGACGTAGTGTCCTTCCCTATTACACGGAATCTGCACGCCTGGCAGTAAGATATTTCACTCGGCAGAACCACTTTGTCCGCTAGGTGAAATCTTGATATCGTTCTCGGAATGTTGCGAAAGATTTCAAAGAATGTGTGACGTAGTGTCCTTCTCTATTACCCAGAATCTGTACGCCTGACAGTCAGATATTTCACCCAGCAGAACCACTTTGTCCGCTAGGTGAAATCTTGATATCGGTCTTGGAATGTTGCGAAAGATTTCAAAGTATGTGTGACGTAAGGTCCATCTCTATTACTCATAATCTGCACGCCTGACAGTCAGATATTTCATACAGCAGAACCACTTTGTCCGTTAGGTGAAATCTTGATATCGTTCTCAGAATGTTATGGAAAATTTCAAAGAATGTGTGACGTAGTGTCCTTCCCTATTACACGGAATCTGCACGCCTGGCAGTAAGATATTTCACTCGGCAGAACCACTTTGTCCGCTAGGTGAAATCTTGATATCGTTCTCGGAATGTTGCGAAAGATTTCAAAGAATGTGTGACGTAGTGTCCTTCTCTATTACCCAGAATCTGTACGCCTGACAGTCAGATATTTCACCCAGCAGAACCACTTTGTCCGCTAGGTGAAATCTTGATATCGGTCTTGGAATGTTGCGAAAGATTTCAAAGTATGTGTGACGTAAGGTCCATCTCTATTACTCATAATCTGCACGCCTGACAGTCAGATATTTCATACAGCAGAACCACTTTGTCCGTTAGGTGAAATCTTGATATCGTTCTCAGAATGTTATGGAAAATTTCAAAGAATGTGTGACGTAGTGTCCTTCCCTATTACACGGAATCTGCACGCCTGGCAGTAAGATATTTCACTCGGCAGAACCACTTTGTCCGCTAGGTGAAATCTTGATATCGTTCTCGGAATGTTGCGAAAGATTTCAAAGAATGTGTGACGTAGTGTCCTTCTCTATTACCCAGAATCTGTACGCCTGACAGTCAGATATTTCACCCAGCAGAACCACTTTGTCCGCTAGGTGAAATCTTGATATCGGTCTCGGAATGTTACGAAAGATTTCAAAGAATGTGTGACGTAGTGTCCTTCCCTATTACACGGAATCTGCACGCCTGCCAGTAAGATATTTCACTCGGCAGAACCACTTTGTCCGCTAGGTGAAATCTTGATATCGTTCTCGGAATGTTGCGAAAGATTTCAAAGAATGTGTGACGTAGTGTCCTTCTCTATTACCCAGAATCTGCACGGCTGGCAGTACGAGATTTCACTCAGAAGAACCACGTTATCCGGTAGATGGAATTTTGATATCGTTCTCAGAATGTTATGGAAGATGGAACTGTCGCCTTGACTCCCCTCAATTTAGCTGCAGTATTTTTGCCGCCGAGCTTGAGGGGTCGTTCGAAACATTATTAAATAAAAGATTTATGATGGAGGTTGCAGTTCAGTTGCGTGGTCACCAGAATTTGTCTCCAAAATTATTCATTCAATAGGACCTCTTGTAATTATCTTCTTGGAAATACAGCGTGTACAAGTGCTTTATATAGTTAATACTAAACTTATTCAGATGTACTTCCAACGACAGCCTATTATTTTTGTACCCAAAAACATTTTCAAAAATTTTTTGTTACTTCCAATCAAGATTCACCCAGCAGAACCACTTTGTCCGCTAGGTGAAATCTTGATATCGTTCTCAGAATGTTATGGAAGATTTCAAAGAATGTGTGACGTAGTGTCCTTCTCTATTACACAGAATCTGCACTCCTGACAGTCAGATATTTCACCCAGCAGAACCACTTTGTCCGCTAGGTGAAATCTTGATATCGTTCTCGGAATGTTGCGAAAGATTTCAAAGAATGTGTGACGTAGTGTCCTCTATTACATTATTCCCCTCAATTGAGATGCGGTATTTCTGCCTCCCAGTTCGAGGGGTTGTGCGGAACCATATCCAGTGATATAATTATTAAATGAGAAATTCGTGATGGAGATCGTAGTTTAGTTGGTTAATCACTAGGATTAGTCTCCAAAACGTCATAAATACTGGAAATTTTCAACACCGTGTATTTGCACCATGTGTTAATTGTAACAATACTGATATTACAAGACACTTGACAGGAGCCGACATACAAGGTGCTAATCAAATTTTTATGTTCAATCTTAAAAGAAGATTTTTCAAGGCAAGGGGCTCAGAGCGATATAAGCTTTTTGAATGCAGTAGTTAATGGAGCAGTGCGCACTGTAGTTCAATATATAGCCAAAAAATGAATTTTTTTGAAAAACACTAAAAAAAATCGAGTACTAACTATTTTTCTTGGTTGGTTTCAATACAGTATTTATATATAGACAAATAATCATGAAATTATTCTTAAATAACTAATAAAATTGAATAAAAATGAATTTTTATATGAACATAGGGTTGATTATCTATCACAATTTTAAAAAATTAGCACTATAAAATAAAAAAAAACAGCCTTGTAGGAAACATAATTAGTTGAATATGTTGATGAAAATGTATTAAACATTAGTTAAAAAAATAAATTTTTTGTTGTATCAACATATTCATTTTGTTCTATAACATGACAACACTGATTTCAATTAAATTCAGTCAGTGGATAAAATTCAAAATTTCTAACAAAAAATTGCAGTATCTACTCTTTTTCTAATAAATAAATATTCTACTTAAAATTGAAAATTAAATTAAAGAAAAGCACCGAAATTAATCTACATATTATAGAGATCAAAAATAAAAAATTAGTTTAGAACCATTTTACAAACATTTTGATTGGACAATTATTTTACCACTTTCTTCATACTCTTGCTTGGAGACCCAAAGTTGTTGGAACGATCCGAGCGAGCTAAGAATAGAGCCCCCAGTCCAAGCGCCGAATCTGCGTTCTGAGGCTCCTGGAGCACTGATTATTTTCAAACGCATACTCTAAAAATAATAAAAAAAAAAAACTTTATTTCCCAATTAGTTCTATAAAATATCAGTTCTTCAAAATCAGAAAGACGATACTCAAAATAATATAAACCTACTTACGACTCTTTTATGATTATTTTCATTCATCAGATATTACCCAGATTACCATTATCTTTCATTTCCCAACGAAGTAATACCGCTATTGAGAAAACATTGCACCATTGGATTTTTCATACCCAAAACCCCCGTTTTCTATATTTTCATTGCCATTGTACAAAAAAAATTTTACCAAAGGCTAACCTATGAAAAAATTTTAATAATAAAAAAATTAAAATTAGTTCTACCCCCCAACACCTTTATAAAACACGCTCTACTTTTTTCTAGCCCCTAGTTCCAAATATATACAAAAAATTTTTAAAAAATTAACTCATGAGGATTTAATCAGCAATAATATACTATGTATGACTATTGATATTCTCCCAAATTAAATAGTCTTAAACGATGATCAAGGCAAACATAATCATAGAGAATTATGAATATATCAGAGATTTTAAAAAAATTTCGACTCGAAGTAATGTTAAAAAATTCGAAAAGGTCAAAAAAAGGGACAAAAAAGTTGATTTTTAAAATAAACGTCATTTTGTGATTTTTTTTTTGGCTTTTTTAGTGACAGAAAGTTTTTCCAAACATAATTGTGTAGGGCTTTTTAAGAGCTACAAGACTATGTGAATTAAATTCCTTGATACCTCTTAATTTTTAAATATATATCGCCAAAATATTCAATATATGCAAAATCTATACACAGAAAAATTTTAGTTATAAAAAAACTACAATTTATTATTGCGTAATTTTTTTCGTATCTCCAGTATTTTCGGAGATATTTTGAAATAAACGGTGAAAAATACGAATTTGGAAAAAAATACTTAGCTCTTCAAACTCCAATTTGACTAAAATTACGAATTTTCAATTGGTCAAATTTTATGAGTGTATTGATAAGACATATATAAAAAGAATCACTGAAGGGTGATGGTCTATTTTTATAAGGGGGTTGTTTTTACTGTTTTTATCATAGAAAAAAGTTGGAACCGATCTAATATTGATCATGTCACTCAATTTTCATAGTAGACATTTTTTATTTTAAAGCTCTAATTATATACTACTATGAAAGATTCTATGAATTTTTCTTGGAAAATGCAAAGTTTTACCGTTATTTGGATAAGAATTTTTCAAATTATAGATTCAACCAAAAACCCTAACCATTAACAGTATCTCGGTTCCTGTTGGTCGTAGAAAAATTATAAAAAAGTATTTTGTTTATTTTTCTAAAAGCTATAATTATGCTGCTCACAGTTTATATGATAAAAAGCAAATTTTTTGAGTTATCACTTCCTCCATAGATTCCTGTAGTCAGAATGTTAAAGGAGAGGCAACCACCTCAAGGTTTTAGCGTACAGTGGCATGACATAGAAAATGACCCTACATCTGTGAAATTTCAAGTAAATTCAAGCAGGAAGAAAAAATTTCGAGCCCAAATACATCATTTCCTGAACAATATCTTTCAAAAAGCTAATCAGGCACCTTGGATTGAGCTATTAAGCATCACTAGAAAAACTGTAAGGATTGTACAAGTATTTGAACCTCATGTCGAGCATTCACCGATTATATTGTTTCATCTCCTCCATGCACCAGTGCCATTTCGGATCATCCGTGATGATTATAGTATGGAGATGGTGTGTCCGATCAAAAATTGGAGCAGTTAGTAAGAGAGGCAGAAGCCAGTTGTTTCCATTTATCTCTTGCAAATATTGTCTTGTAAGCAGCGGTGATGGATGCCTCCAAGGCCATTCAGTCACTGATTTAGACACTGGTGATTGGACAATCACCTGTATTTAGACTTTGTTCAAACCCAGTCCTTATAAATGCAATTATAATGGATACAATAAATCAAATTATCAATTTCAGTACAATTATGATTGAAGTATATATTTATTTTTATGTTGATCTCAATTGAATTGAATAGAATGTTAAAACTTTTTATTTTTATGGCAATTATAAGATAATTCAAGTATCCTGTTATATTATTCTTTTATGTTTAATTCTATTTCAGAATAATAAATTGATTGATTGTAAAATTATATACATACAGGAGGTGTTTTAGCTGCTAAGTCTCTGTTGAGTCTCTCTGTGAAACCTTGAAGACTGGAATTTCCACCTGTGACTACAACGCTTCCATACATTGCCTAAAAAAGAAAAAAGTTTTATTTCTCTTAGAATATTTCATGTGGCATAATATTGGAAACTTTTGCTTTAAACGAAACAATACTTTTTGTAAAAATTAAGAAATAAATAAAATTTGGTAATTGTTTTACCGGTCTAATGTCGATATCACACATTCCAACACTTGTAGTTACTAAAGAACCAACTCCTAGTATTGGTTGAATCCCTGCTTTAGCACCAGTTGTAGGGTTAAAAAGTGGTTCTGGTATCTTAAAACGTTCAACGCCAAAATCTCTATGATATCCATTGGGAAATTCATAATGATTCGCAGGCATAGTTTTTACAATTTCTTCATCGTATGACACATCCGAAACTTGCAGAACTGAAGCTTGGAAATCTTGCATTACTTCCTACCACATTTAAAAAAATTTATACTTGCGTACATATAAATTGGTCCACTGTGAACTTTTGACTTTAAGTACATTTTTTTTAAATTATTCATCAGATCAAATAAAAAAATATGCTGTTAAAAGAGAATTTAATATGCTTTAATGAGTATAAATTTATGAAAACTTATTTCGACTTCCTATGTTTAACATAATGAAATTAATGCATCAAATAATGGGTATGACTTCCTCTTTTGCCCTAATAACATCTCTCATACGATTAGGATCAGATCAAATCAAGTTAGCAAATGTTTCTTGTGGGGTACTGAACACACTGTTTACACCACCACTACACTAACACTTACGATTACACCATCTGACGCGCATTTTTTATAACCAAGTTATCATCTAACTTCAATTCAAGTCGTGGTGGTGTAAACAGTGTGTTCAGTATGAATATCACCAACGGTTCCAGAAATTTCAACTTTCTTGTGGGATGTTAAGCCAATCTTCTTCTACTGCAACAATAAGCTCTGGTGGGATTGAGTTTGGGGTGGGAAGTTTAGCTCGAATTCTTCTTTTCAGCTCATTTCATAAATGTTTTATAGGATTTAGGTCAGGACTGTATGCTGGCCACTTCTTAACTCGAAAAGAAACTTCTGAAATGTAATATAGCATGTCTATCAGATGTTAAACCTCTTCTTTCGTGAACATGGTCACTCCTACCAATTATCGCTGTAACATGCCATTCGACTTCTTACGTTTTTCTTCAAAGAATCATCAAGAAATTCATTAAAATCTCCGAATGTATTCAAATTCTTCCTCTACCTATCTACACTTCAAATCAAGTCATCACGAACAGTCGTAAATTGCCTTCTGCCTGCTCCAAGCCACATATGGACGGATTCAGTCTCGTATGTATGTATGGACGTTGGGGTATCATATACACTGATACACTCTTCGAATCTTTGCACAGGTTATATCCAATTGTCTAGCAATAGCTCACTGACCAAGTCCATAACTTGGGTGGCTTTTTATGCTGTAGTATGCATTAAACTAACACTAACTTAAACAATATTGAGATAATTAAAAACGAATAATATACAATAATTTTAATATTTGACAAATGTTTTTATTTTTGTTACAATCATCACATAAATACGTTTCATTTGTTTACCGTTGTGATTTGATAAATAATTAAAAAAATACATAGTTAAAGTCAAAAGTTTACAGTGGGCCCATTTCTAAGCAATTTTATGTTCATATCAAGAAGGGCTGAGTGAATATATATATAAAAAACTATTTGTACTGGATCCAAACTCTTTTTTTGATATAGAACAGATATTTTAAGAATATATAATAGATTTTAATGAAACTTTATTTAAAATAATATTAATGTCTTAAGGGTTTCGGTCATTTTAATTTTTGGCGGATACACCTCAAGTAATTTTTTTATTCACAAAATTAACAGAATTTGTTTGAATAATAACATCAAATAATTCACAAATTTTTAGAAATCTTCAAAATAATTATGACCATCTGTAAAATTGTGTAACTAGTTTCCAAAGATTTAATATGACTCAGGCTAACTCTGGTAATTTTATGACCTGTCTCTCTTTGAAATAATCGAAAACTAGAAGAAACCTTTTAAACATATTTCACATAAAGTGTTCCATTTAAATATATACACTTTTATTCGGCTCTACAGCTGTAAATATCTTAATAAATAGTCAAAACATATGTAGTAAGTACACAGATAAAATTGTTGAGACATACCTTAATCATGAAATTAAACCAAGATTCTGTCAACTTAGTAGGTATTATTCTTTTTTTCCATATGGGTGACTCCTCGGGCTTGGTAAGTTCTTTAGATGCAACCATACTTGGAGGTATAATTTCAATACCTCTTTCTGTCAAATGTTGTCTACACTGGATGCTTAAATAGTCACCACCAACTGGTGATTTCACTACTGCTTGTGTCAAAACATATCTATAGAACAATAATATGTATTGTGAATTTATTTATTGAAACTAGCTAATTTGATCCTACCCGTCATGTACTGGTACTGCTGAAGTGTGAGTTGCACCGCTATCAACTACTAAACATGTAGGTCTGCCATTTGCGAAAGCAGCCAAGCTGGCATTTTTAGCTAAGTATACTGCCGGGACTCCATATTTTTCAAACATCAATTCAGCCATCTCCTCCCTTTTAGGAGGAGTAATCCAAGGAGGTTCAGTCAATAATATAGGATGATCTTTTGGCACTGCCCTTAGTGCCTGGTTATAGATATAATCCAAAAAATTTTCAAACATATCCCAATTTTCAACCATACCTTCTTTCAAGAAAGAAACTAGTTCCATTTCTTGGAAATGAATGAAAAAATTAAATTTCATATTGTGCCCACTTAAACATCGATATATTTATAACACTGAATTAAAAAAGTTTTTCTTCATAAAAATTACTCACAATTAGTTCTATATATTAAATCTATATATTAAATCTATAGAAGAATTCACAAATTTATAGTTTTTTTTATTTTTTAAAAAATACTTCAATTTGTTTCTATATAACACTTTACCCGTGGTTTATATATCAAGAATAGGATTGAAAATATTAATAAATCCAACTTGAATAAACAATATACGTGAATAATTTTATGGTAAAACGATCATATTACATAAAATAATTATTCATTTGGTTAATATTGTTGAAGTTACCTGGCCTCCAAACATGTATTCCCAATAGACCAATATTGTATCGTGTTTGTGTAACGTCATCTTCTGAATCTAACCACACTCCAATAGTTGATGGAATATCAACTTTAGGACTATCTTCTCCTGCATAACCCGCCCTCACAGTGTTATGTCCAATATCAAAAACCAAAGCTCCAACTTCATCTAAAATGATAGGTTAAAACAATCATACAATTACTATTTCAAATTTGATTATGTTACCTCCTCCGTATACAGCTCCACTCATATTGTGTTTGTCCGATTTTTATTAGGTTTTTTGGACACCTATAAGTTTTGTATATAAGTCAGAAATTGGAAAAAACTGGTAATTTGTAGAAAAATTGCCGGTTGAGTTAATGTCAACAAAACAAATATGGCCATTTTCTTATTTGCATCGATTCGCCCAACAGCGTTGTCTAGTATTATAAATAATAACTTTTATTATTCCATTTGGAATAGTATTTGAAAAAATTGTTTACTTATTAGCAATTACTAATTTTTTTAATTTGTTTCTTAAAAAAAAGGAAAAAAATCATGTTTTTGCCAAAAACTGAGACGATGGGTTTTATAGTTATTTCGGCAACACTGTATTCTAGTATTGTAGCATGACGGCGGTAAAATGAAATTCTTAAAAATGTATACAAAATTCAAATATTTAATTAATTCGTGTTGAAGTTTTTTATTATTATAGTTATTTATTTATATAATTGATTGTTTAAGGTTTATTGTGAAAGAATGAGAGGTTTTGAAGAAGTTAGTGGTTGAAAACGACCAAAAAGAGCATACTTAAATTGTTTGTTTTTTTTTCAGAATAATTGTCGTTTATGTAAAAATGTATTTTGTTGTAAAGGATGTCGAGAAAAACATGAAACAAAACGCCATAATGTGTTTCCAGCTTGTGAGATCTGTATAACCGGTAAAATAATCATTTCTTCAGCGTCTCAAATCGTTATTGAACATATAAAATTAGTGCATTGGCCATTACATTGTTTGTTTTGCAAAAGATTATTCGGATCAGTTGAGGAATTATTTCAACATATCAAGTGCCCTCTTACCAACGGTGCAACAAAAAATGAAGAATTTAGTCCCTATACTCCTTCCAGTACAACAAACTACAGTTATAATTATATGAAGGGAAAAATGGATTTGGGAACTAGGTCTAACGTGGCTGCAAGCACTCCCATGCAACAGGTACATGGTAATAATGCGTTCAAAAAAATTTCAGAAGTTATCATAACTCCAGTGGATTCTTCAGAAAATATAAACGAGGCTAGTTCTTTAAAGAGGAGAGTTACTTTTTGTGAAACACCCATAACTGAAAGCTTATTTAGCAGGAAATCAAAAAACCTGTCGTCTATTACCGGTAGGTTCACTTTTTTTGTAATATTTGAACTATTCTTATATTTTAATAATGGCGAAATTGTTTACAGGAATTAAAATGTGTAAATATATGTCATGTTTTTGATAGGAAATGTGTTAATATTTAATAATTAAGATTTATTTAGGTAATTTATTACAATTTTACATTATTGGATACCTTTTTTCAAATACACATAATTTTTTTTACTCGAAATAGTAATTTTATATCATTATTTTTAGACAGCCACTATACGGTGGGACAATTTTTCACTCCATCCGCAACATCAGGTAAACATTTCTCATTATTATTTATAACACAGTAATTCAACTACATACGATCACAATCAGTTAATAAACAAAAATTTATCATTTAGAAAGGTATTATATAAACTCCATTTGATGCTAAATTGAAGCAAATGGCATCTAATTTATTTCAAATACACCATTTTACCATTCAGATTTATGATTGTCACAAATCAATTTGTACCATTTGAAATAATTATTTGGTCACCGTAATAGCACAAAGTATCATTTTTAACAGACATTCTAGCTACAAACTGAATCAAATTTATGAACAGCCTCTTTATTCCCCTGATATAGCTGTAACACACTCATTCGCGTCACAGTTTCGCGCCTAGACTTCTCCCTCTCCCCAAGTTCTATGGGAGATTCTGGGTAGTCTTATATTGTTGTTAAGCCTGTTGGCTTCTTATTCTGGATGTCTTACTGTGTGTGTTTTCCCTACCTCAGGTAAACCCTTTCCAACCTTCTTTGGCAAGAAAAGATCTAATTGTGATGGCTCTGATCGACTCTAAGTTTGAATAAATGATACATATTTTGTATCATTATAATAATATAATAAATATCAAAATATTTATTGGCGAAATTTTCAATATTATTAATATTACAAATAGCACTGAAAAAAAATCGTTTTTTCAGGATCAAGTACATTCTATTCAGCAATGGGTACACCTATAGAAAAAATTATTGAAGAGGATGAAGAAGATAATATAGTACCGCATATTATATTAACGGACGATGCAAGAAATCCCGAAGAAACTCAATTAAGAAGCGTCGTGTTTCAAGAAAAAATGGTTTGGATCAACGCCATTAACGTATCTTCAGCAAAATTAATTAAAAATAAAGAAAATGAAACCTCCATCGAGTTAAACGTTTCTGAGAACCAGTTTTTCACTCCAATGGTACCCAAAAAGAAAATAAACATTGTAGCGCCTTCTATTATACAAAACAATGACCAATCTTGTTTTCGATTTGACGGACCGGTACAGACCTCCTCAACACCAAATAACTCAAAAATTCCAGCACCTAATGTTAGAGACGTTTTTAAAAGCCAACCGAGTACTTCCAAATCAGATTTTGACAACTGGAATTCTGAGGAAAGCACAAAAGAAATAACTTCTAGTATTAATAGCACTGAAAATTCCTTGCAACAAAATCTGTGGTCTTCAGTTACAAAGCTAGTCAAAAATGTATTTCAAGGCTTTTCTGCAAGTCTCTCAGAGAACGAACGTGCAAATTTAATTTCACAGCCCTTAAAAAGGTATTGCTCTGACCAGGACTTAGAGGGATTTCCAATAGCAAAACGATATAAAGTAGCAGATGTACAATGTAGAAGGACAATAAGAGATATGACACCTATCAATAAATATATGCAGTCTTACAGATCTTCTAGGTCTAAGGAATTTAGAATTAGGATAGGAAATAATTTAACTTTCAAGACTTTTGTTGATAAAGCAACACAAACAGATGACTATATTTTTACTGATTGACTGTTTTCATGAATTTATTTTTTAAAGTGATTTGTATAGACTCAAATTCAATATAATAACCAATTTAAAAATGAACAAGAACCAAATTGATTACAAAGAACTACAAAGTTCTTACAATTCTCTTTAATATAAAACTTTGTTATAAAACTGTTTTTACCTATTGATATAATTAAAGAAATATAAAATATACCTACCTGTTGATATTAAATTAATTGATAATCATAAATCGCAAATATTTATGGTGTTCAAGTGTTAAATGCTTTATTTTCTATCAATACATTTCTACCTATGTTAAATCTTCTGTTATTAAGTATAAATATGAAGTTTCATAGAAATGACACCATTTATTAATTGTTTACATTTTATCAAATATATTTATCCTGTTTGTAATACTTATAAATATAATATATTGAAATTATTACCTATATATTTTTCAATAAATATCTATAAAGATGTCTTTTATTGTATGATAACAAATCGCCCACCATGTGTTCATTGTAGATGTTAACATCCATTAAATTCTATAGACAGTTCAATATAGCAGGATTTGGAAAAAACAAGAAATAAAACTATAAATACCATCCATTTCTTCATCAACACAAATTTGTATTAGAGGAAGGTGAAATGGTTATATTGTACATTACAAGCCATTACATAATATAAAAAATCTTGGATATGGATATAATTGATTAGAAATTTTTTGTCTCACCCTTAAGGAGAGGCAACCAATCATACATAACACTAAGTTTAGAAATGGTTGTTGAATTACACGGGAAAAAGTATTTATAGTTTCCGGTATCGCTCGGTAGGCAGCGACTAAATCGGTAATTCGTAGAATAAGTGAAAGTATTGAGGTTTAATGAAAAAAATTAGTATTTCATTGCAGATAAGACAGCCAAAACAAAAGCAATTGCGTCCTCTGTGCCAGAATGTCCGAACCTTATATTAAATTCCAAACTAATCTCACTGTACAGTTGAGTAGAGAGGGAAGTTTGTGTCATGTCGGGCAGATGGCGGTGAGTGAATAAGAGAAGAAAATTGAATTTTCACTTAAACCGTTACTCAAACTCAAAAACTGATGTGATTTTCAGGATCTCCATAAGAGAATACATATAATTACGTGTTTTTTCTATACTTTCGAAGTATGCCCTTTTTTTCGAATTTTCAAAGGTTAACCCCTTTGTTATAAAAATGACAAAAAAAATGCTTTGTCTCCGATTTCGATCGAATTTTGCACAGGAGGGTATATTGATATAAGGATCCCAGAGAAGCTATCAGTTTCTCCGAAAAAAAAATCATGAAGTGAGGAAAAGTGGAGAAGAGTCATGAAAATTGGAGACAAAATTTTTTTTGTCATTTTTATAACAAAGGGGTTAACCTTTGGAAATTTGAAAAAATGGCATACTTCCAAAGTATGGAAAAACAAGTGGTTACATGTATTTTCTCATGGAGATTCCGAAATCCACATCAGTTTTCGAGTTTGAACAACGGTTTTCGTGAAAATTTAATTTTCTCCTCTACATTCACCCACCGCCATCTGCCTGACAAGACACAAACTTTCTTCTGAACTCTACTATACAGTAAGAAATGTTTGTATTTCAAAATGTGGTTCGGACATCATGGTAAAGAGGACGCACGTGTTTTTGTAGCGCCTGTCGTATCCACAACCAACTATACGAGTCCCTTAGATGAAATAAAATTAATTTTTTCGAAATGCAACCTCCATACTTTCACTTATTCTATTCTTTTACGATTAACTCTCCGTCTACCGAGCGATGCCGGAAACTATAAATAGTCTAACCAGTGTAATTCGACAACCAGTTCTAAACATAGTGTTATGTACAACTGGTTGCATCTCCTTAAGGGTGAAAATGAATCAAATATATCCAGATTTGATATTTTTAAAAACAGCTATAGATTTGTTCCTCTTTTCCTAGCTTCATGATTTTTTTTTCGGAGAATTTGATAGCTTTTCTGGGATCCTAATACCAAAATACCCCCCCAGTGCTAAATTCGAGCAAAATCGGAGACAAAAGATTTTTTTAGTCATTTTATAACAAAGGAGTTAGTTAACCTTTGGAAATCTGAAAAAATCACATCAATTTTTGAGTTTGAGCAACGGTTTTCGTGAAAATTCAATTTTCATGACTTTTTCCACTTTTCCTCGCTTCATGATTTTTTTTTTTCGGAGAAACTGATAGCTTTTCTGTTCTCCGGGGTTGCATCTTGTCAATAGTTGGGTGGACTTTGTAAATCCTGTCCATCTGCTAAGATGTTATTTTTCTCGACGTGCTATAAATTCTGTACAAATCTCACAACCTTTAAGTATCTTTTATAAAGTGAATAGGCACGTGATAATCTGTACTGAGTGGGGTCATCCGTCTGGGAGCTCTTTGGAAGCAAATGAGTTGAACCCAGTGCTAATTATGTTGGGATATCTTCTGGGTTCTGCAAGAGGTGAGAAAATTGCTTCGCTAATTTCCTGTGTACACTCGGGAATTTCTTATACCAGAAAGTTAGGATATTATCAATTCCAGGTGCTTTCCAGTTATTAGTATTTTGGATTACATCAGTGATTTCTTTTAGAACAAAATCATCAAACTGCATCGGAACAATATTTAATCGCATTTCTCTTGTGGATTTTGGGAGTTGACCGCAATGATGACACAAAACTTTTCCAACGTCTGTTTCGATGGCATAGGTTGATTAATGTTTTTTTTGGGCGTCTTCTTCTTCTTTGTGTACTTAATGCATTATTTACCTATCCTGGATACAAGGTAACAAAAGTATTAAGCTCGGTTCACATAATAAACTTGCGCACTTTATATTCAATATTATGACCTTCTGGATGTCAGGAAAGGTGTTATTCGATAATTTCCGTTTAGCGATAATATTGTGCAGGGTCTTAGACACGACGACGATATTATTATTATTGCATGATTTCGTAATTCCTTCAGTAATCCAGGATTTCCTTTGATTCATTACTACCTTTACTTATATTGAAGTTTAAAAATAAATTCGATAAAATTTTACAAATTTTTATTATAAAAAACACGTTAAATATAACAAGCTCAATTCTTTCTCCTCTTCCTAGAAAAATAATCCAAATTTCTTAATTTAGTAAACCAAATTAAAAGATAATGTGGATGAGGATAGAGATGTTAAAAATAGATTTTTTAGAAAAATTATTCATCAGTGTTATAATGAAAAAAAAACTACAAACATTCTCAATTTTTTAAACACAGTGACAAATAATCAACTTTGAAAACAAGATTCGGAGTAAACAATTAACAATAGCCATTTTAACAACATTTTAATTATAATTGTTCTAGTCAAATGAATATGTTTGATTATTAGGAAACACAAATTGAAATAATCTCTCATTCTCTGAACTTACTTCATCCTAATTATTCCTCGAATCGCATTCTTATTGGCAGAATTATTATTCGATCATCAATTCAAAAACTGCCTAAACTTGAGTTGAAACAAGAGGGATGAGTAAATAAATATCAATTGATGACAATGTGAAATATAAAAGAATGTCAATAAACAAGTAAGAATGACAAAAATAAATAACACAAAAAGTTACTCTGAACTATACAGGAAAAATACTGCATATAATTAATAACAATTTTTTTGTTGTCCATCATCCGGGGTGTGCGATTCATTCACACACACATCATCGAAATTTGATCCATCGGGCAACTGAACAGGGCTAGATGGCGCAGCTGCTAAAACAGAATTTTAATAAATACTTAAATTACTTTAGAAAACAACATGTATTAGTATAATTTTTGTAATTACTATGATTATTAGTAATGTTTCCAACTAAATCTGTAGCACTCGAATAGTTTTCTACCTATGTAAGATTAAAATGGCGTAATAGTCAGTGGTGGATATACCAGCACGTTAAATAGGCTGTAGGCTTAGGGGGCTTCAAGAGGGGGCAAATTGGATCAAAAACGCAACAACTATTTTGGTATATCGGTATCAAGTACTATAAGAAGAATAATAAGAGAAAGGATAGGGCAGAAATACACTTATTACAAAGAAGAGTACCTTTAGAGCTGGTGTTCTCTTTAAAGTAGTTGATAGAGAAAAAAAAAACAGAAATAAATAGACCTGTATACCTAATGTTTAGAGATTTACAAAAGGCTTACGATAACATACTAATATCAAAATCATGGGAAGCTTTTGAGAATACCAGCATACCCTCACAAATGCCATAAAAATATGAAAACTACAGTAAAAACGCAAATAGAGTATCTAAATCCTTAACAGGCAATACAGGCTTGAGAGCATTTCCCCAGAACTTTTCAAAATATATGTTTCAAAAGCTCATCTAACAACTTGGAAGAAGAAATTCAAAGGAATTGGAATCCAAATGGACGATGACACCTGTTTACACATCCTCCAATTTCCAGATTATCAGCTAATATGTACAGATGACAGAATACATGGCAGAAAAACTAAAGGAGGAATATGGGAAATGGGGACAATAGATTATTGTGGAAAATACAAAATAATTGTGTATAGGAGAGGATACAATCGACATGCAACTAGAAAAAAATAAAATTATTACATAATTAGATAATTATAAATATCTAGTAGTTATTTTTTATAAAGTTAGAACAGATGATACAGAATGTAGAATGAACAGAGCAACAACAATAATTAAATCACTAAATAGAATACTGTGGAATACTGAAAAAACTGAAAAAGGAAAATGAAATGATTAGGAGTACGTAAAGAGAAAATGAACACATTAAGAAGAGCAAATAGAACATCAAAGTTAGATAGGGGTCAAAAACGACACAGAAAAGAGCCAATGAACATAAAAGAAACAATTTTAAAACATATTGAAAAGAATAAGCAGTTGATTTAGTAAAGGGTGTTCTGACATAATAATTTCATATTTAAAATTAGGCAATATTGCACGAATGTAACACAGACAGTGTTGGGAACCATTAGAATCCTTTAATAATCTAGTTAAATGATAGAAAATGTCTCTTATTTTACACTCCATTAACGTATCATCTCGGATTACCTAATTTTTGTCTTATATTAGTGTGACTGTGAATAATCGTAGATCTACTTATTTAACCTCTAGTTACTATTGTATTCGTTAAGATTTAATGTATACTGAACGCTCCTAATGGGAACCATCGTCATAGCTAAGTGATTCCAAGTGTCCTTTAGATAATAACTTAACAGTTCACTTACTTTTATTTTATATTGATATGTCTCTAGAGATCAACAATATGACTATTTATAACTTTTGTGTACAGTAGGATTTTTGTTTTAAAGCGGTTTGTAAACAGAGTGTAATTAATTATTTTCTTGTATAATAAATAGTTTTATACAAAGTAGTTTTAATACAAAGAATACGGTTAGCCATCAATGATTAGCCAGAAGATACATACAGAAAATGGGGAAGGAAAGATTGCCAAAAAAAGTAATGAAGTGGATTCCTCAGAAAGACCAAGAAGAAAGAGTGTATGAATATGAAATCTGACCAATAAGAACTGCAGCAACGGGAAAAAGTGGCAATTATAAATTGAATATTCAAAATACCACCTCAACAGTAGTTTATGAAAGAGTATAATTACCACTACTTAAAATAAACTTTTGGTTTGGAAAAATGATGATGATGACAAATCTTTGGTATTTGACTCATGTTGTATCAGAACTAAGAAACTTACTTTGCTCAGAGGTAGTTAAAGATACCTGGGAAAGTGTATATTGGTAATTATCACTTTTTCCATCCACTGGGTCAGTATTCTCCTCTGATTTCTGTCTGTCACTTTCACCTAAGGTATCAGAACTAATTATAACTTCATCTATTGGCTTGTGAGGTTCTGAAGCATAATTAGTAAACATAGTTAACTGTTCTTTGAAATATCTAGTGAAAAATACGAAGATAACTTACCTACATCGCAATCAGGAGCATTAGAATCAGTTTTACCTTGCTGTAGGTAACTTGCACGATCTGCAGTTAATTTTCTACACAATCTGTCGAGAACATCAAGTTTCTTATTCACTTGTTCCAACTCGGAAGTCAAATCACGATTGGTTTTGCACATTCGTGTCCATTCATCATTAGCATTTTGCCATTGCTTTTGCCATTTATTACGGTCTTTTAGTAATTCACTATTGTTTTTCTTCATGTGTGCCATTTCTTCTTTGAAAGTATCAAGTACCTAAAAATTATTATTTAATCAATCAGCTGGAATTGTTATTAGATAAATCATCACAAAACACAGCAGTGAATATCTTAAAATATTCAAAGTAAAACTAAAAAAAATGTATAATAAATACACTAAATAAATCGCCGAAGGTGGAAAATCACTTTATAAGAAATTTATTTATTACTTCTATTACTCAAGTAACATGTCCTTTTAATGTATACATAATGTAGATGTTGTGATGAGCAAAATTTTATGGTGTCGTCAGCTTCTTCTATATGGGGTTCATGAAAATGGGTGCCATAATTCACTGTTCATTACAAAACTCACAATTACACTGTATAACGAGCGTTACAATGACCAGTTTATCATCTAGAGACATTTAAAACTTGATACAGAACATGATTTTTTTTGTGTTTTGAGGAACATTCATCTCGCAGACGAATATGAGTATTTAGCTTTTTTGTGGACTAATTCAATATTTCAAGGCATTTATTCACCCCGTCTTAATTTGTTTTTGTTAATTAGCACATAGGTCATTGATAAATCAATAACAGAAAATTAATAATCAAAAAATAATTCCTTTACTATTAGTCAAATACAAGAAAACCAGCTTATCGTCTGGTGAAAGGCAGTGAACATACAGTATTGGTGAAAATTGGGGTTATAGTGAGGCATATAACTCTACCTATTTATTCTCTCCCTAGCGAGGTCTAGTACCTAATCTGTAAACTATATGCGTCTCATAAACAGATGCTCCATTTGAAGGGTTAAAGTAAATAGTATGATTGTGAGTACTGACAGTAAACACCAAAGATTCCACAATACTTGATATTCTGTACTGAACCCTTCAAATAGATCATCCATCTTTTGGACAGATATAGTTTACATATTTGACAGTAGACCTCGCTAAGAAGCAAGTAAAGAGGTAGGGCTCCATATATACCTCGGTTACCTTCCTCTTCACCAATACCAGATGTTAGCTGTCTTTCACCAGACTCTAAGCAGGTTTTTTTGTATTTAACTTATAGTAATTGCTCATGTTACTTCTTTTTTTAATTACTTCTTCGTAATATTTGGCATTTTTTGATTGTATTTGTCTAATTGCCAAAAAAAGATTTTGTTACCTATGAACTGTCTAATTACCAAAAAAGTAAGAGAGGGTAAATAAATGCCTTTAAATATTGATTGGGATCACGGAAAAGAAGATAAATTCACATATCAGTCTGTGAGACTGATGTTCCTCATAAAACAAAAAAATCATGTCCTGTATGAAGGATTAACACACACCAATATTCATTATAAATCCATCTGATTAAGTTTTTAATAACCATGTTTTTAGATAGTTTCATGTTTTTTTTCTTATTATAACTGTGAAGGAAAAAATATTTACCTTATTGCTTCTCTTCATTGCTCCTTCAAAATCATGATACTGCTTCTGGTACGCAACTATTTGCTCTTGAAATTTACTTGAGTTTTCTTGTAAAGACCGATTAGCTTCATTAGTCAGACATAATCTTTGAATCAGATCCCTTTTCTCCTGATGCCACATTTCTTCTTTTTCTGCATATTCACAGGCGGCTTTTTTTAGTCGAGTTTCTGTTAGTTGCTGTTGGAGTTCCAATTGATGACTAAGGTTTGAAGTATAATTTTCTCTCTCTTCAAATTGTTTATATACTTCTGTTAATCTGTGTGCCAAATTTACGTTTTCATCGCGTAATGCTTTTGATTCTTGATTGCCACTTTCCATCAGAGAAATAAGAGATTTCAGCTTTTCACTAAAGTTAGTTGAAAGTTGTTTATGTCTTTCCTCTTCTTCCTTCAGTTTATTAATGCTCTCTTCCTTTATATCCTTATTTAGCTTTTGCAATTCTCTAGCCAAATTTTCCAATTTTGATTTTGAAAGTATATTTTTTATAAGATCAGCTTGTATCTGTTCCTTTTCTTTTTGAATTGCCTTCAATTCTTTTTCCAAATTTCTATTTACCATCATAACTTCTTTATGACCATAATAGAGATCCATATATTTCTCTTTTATGACTTCAAGTTTTTCAATTTCAGAAAGGCTGGAAACAGATTTTAGTAGTTTATCCCAGCATTTCTGACTCCTTCTTGGTATGGTGTCATCTTTTTTCTTTTTAATGGCACCTGTGTATTCATTATTGCCATTTACACTTTTTGCGGGTGTATTTTTTGTATTATCTCTAGTAGGTTCGACATCGTCGCCACTTGTACTTTCTACTGAAGATTTTTCCATTGTAGTACTTTTTGTCTTATTTTCGAGTTCCATAACCTGAAAAAATGAAATTTTAAAAATAATTTAAGAACAATATGTAATTTTCTTACCAGTATTACTATTTTATAAACAGTTTTATAGAGCGTGTGTACACAGAGCTTTCAAACCCCCGCTAAACTATTTACTTTTGACAGTTGTTTACAGAGGTTACTTAGATACATAGTTAGATATAATGTTCAGTTAGATATGTATAATATTTTGAAATTCTACACATTCTTACTATGAATTGAGTTTATTTTATTGCAGAAAAACTCCTTTGTTGATACGAATTAATAGAATTAGTCAATAAACATTACATTGAAATTGAAGAACTATTTTCTTCTTCTTTTTTATCAAACGAACTGTCATCTTTACTTTTTCTACCAAAACATGGGAGAGTTTGAAAATACTTGCATCTAAATGGTGATATGTATTCCTATTTTATACAAATACGATGGAATTGGGAAAAAACATCAACCTTGTTGAATAAGTAAAATTAAGATAGAATGTACATAGAAACTATATTTAATAAATTATCTCGTAGTTTATACTTTTTATGTCAGTAATAAAAAACAAATTATGAATTTCAAAACTAGGTATAATATTAAAAAATACAGTTAATTTCTCTCACCATCATTACAGTTTTATGAACACTATATATGTAAATATAAAAAGTGGTTTTAATTTAAATATTTGTGATAATCTAATATTCTAAATATTTTCTGTAATTTGAATTTACTAGATTGTAGGAAGCAAATACTTTAATTTTGTGGCTTTTCTCTTCATTTTTTTCTTTTGTTTCTTATTTAACGCACTGTTTATTATCGTTATCGATCGACTTTTGGAATTTAAGGAAAGAAATTGATATAATTATGTAAACCTATTCAATAAAAATTTAATGAAGCTGGGACAAATATTCACTTGTCTGCAACTAAAATATTTTAAATTTGAATATTATATTGCGACATTATGAGCAAATCCTGTTATTTTAAAGATTATATCTATTCTGATATATTAGAAGAACAACTATACCCACATGAATATGCAATGATACACAAAATAATCAACCCCCCCTCCCCCCTGTAACTACTCATTTTTGAATGTTGACAGTTATACACAGGTGTGGTAAAGATTTATTGAAAATGTTGTTTATGTAATTTAAACGTTAATAATAAATGTCTTTTCTAGTTTAGCTAAAAGGCAACGTCTTGTTCTTAATTAATTGATACTAATTTAATTAGAAAAAATATTTTGTTGGTCTTGATTCTGGAACTACAATAACTATTCTGCTTATTTTTAATACATCCTTTGATAACAATTATATTTTAAAATATTTTGTATATACTTAAGAAAGTAAAAGCTGAATACAATATTGATAAAAGCTACGATTCAAAGTAATTAGTGCTTAATTTCTATGTTTAAATTCGTGAATAATCTTATAGAAGTTTAAATTAGAGTAATGGGGTTAACCTGCAAACTACACACATAGTTCGATGTCTAAACAATATGCAACACAATTAAAAAGACATACCTTACGAGAACAATGAATTTCTTATTAAAAATTTAAAATGCACTTTCATTTGATAAATATTTATATAAAAGATTCCGCATAGACTATTTTATATTATATATGTAACACATGCAATGGACTAAATCTATTTTAAGCGTCTCTAACTTTAGATTTCATAGAACAATATGGTGGTCATAAAGCAAATAAATTTGTTCCCGCCAAATTTGAATTTACATTGATATTCACAATCATTATTGATTTTTCGACTCTTTGTGGTAATAGGCAATATTGTTAGTATACGTAATTGTTTCTGATCTTTAGACAATATTCTGATGTTTATGATACGTTGCTGTTAACCAATAAATGTGTGGATTTTAAGCAAAATATGCTTGTGGTCGAATTATCTAAGGCACGTCTTCTTCAAGACCAAAAAGCTATATACATACCTCGCAACGGCTTCTAATCGTCTACAAGGCCCAGATTCGTCCATATTCGGAGCTTGGCTCTCAAGTATACCTTGAGGTTGGTCGACTCCTGACTGAAATACCATCCAGGTTGCTATCAATGATGACGCTTCAGGAAGGTTTGAGGTGAACGCTTGTGTTTTCCAATGATGCATCTTGTCACCTACTCTCTTACTCTCTATTCGACTAAATTGCAAGCCCGACGATAGCACACTGGTGTCCTCGTTAAGATCAGCAGGCCCAATAAACTCGGCTAACACCTAAATCTGAAGCAGCTGTTTTTACAAAGAAGACTAGCACTAGGATTTGATCCTGTCTGGACATGAAATATCACCATAGCCGCAACGCAACGCAAACACCACATGGCCAAATTAGCTAAGGCAGCTCTATAAAAATTTGGAGCCCTATATAAGACCAATCCTCTACAAGGGGCAAGTTCGCACATTTGGAGCTCGGCTCCAAAGCGTAAGAGCTTGTAAAACTAAATTTTCTAAAGTTGGGGGGCCTCATTCAGATTTGCCGCCCCGAGCCTCTGACGGGCTTGGTCCGCCACTGCAAGAACGACGAATTGTTGCAATCTCCGCAACACATAAATGTTTTTCTTGGAAAGTTAAATGAATGTCAAATTGAAACGTATGTGAAAATACAAAGTTAAAATCTTAGTATCAATTCAAATGTAACTATTGAATAATAAACTAGTTAAAGTAAAGTCCATCACTAGTTTTTCTTTTTGGTTGTGATATAAAAACACGGCGCCCAATTTACGTATAGGGATTAAATGAATCCTTAAATTCCTTCGACCAATTTACATGTCAGATTAGTGGAGCAGGTGTTTACCACCGCCAAATTTGATAGTGGTTGGTAGTTTGGTTAAATACAGATCCTTAAAATTTTTAGTAAATGCCTGTCCGCGATTTTCTATAGTGAATAAATAAAAATACAGAACTTATAAGTAATCATCATGTTACCAGAAAACAAAATTGCAAATAAATATCGACTTACAAAACGTTACGAATACAAAACAGTTGAAATTAACAATCGATAATTATTTTATTGTTAATATAAGACCAACGATCTACACTATCCCATAATGTCAGATTTGGACAGGATATATATTATAAGCCATAATAATTGATGTATCGCGTCATGGAATGAGAAAATATACGCTTGCGAGAATTATACTGGTCTATCACGTGGTAGCGGGAACATCTCAGCCACGTTCAAAAAGTTTTTCGTGTTACAGAGGGTAAAACGAGGATACATTATTTCATCTCATATTTCTGAGTAAGTTTCATGTTTTATGTGTTAGCTACTTTCAATAATATACGAATAAATGTTATAAAAACGTTTTTAATTATTTTGAGAAAATCGTTAAAAATATTTAATTTAACTGTTTTTTATTCAAAAATAAGGAAACTACAACGAAAATGTGACTAATTGTAATTTATTTTATTAATTCTAAGTATAATGATATAAGAATTTTTTATTAATTTTAGAATCTTATTTGAATATAATTTGTTTTAAAAAAAATGAAATCTCGTTCGATTAAATTTAGTATTGAACGAACAATCTTAGTATTTATAATACCAATATATTATGAAAAGAAGTAAATTAATATACGTGGTAATCCATTAACTATTTCTAGCTCCAGTGTTCAAAATATTAATTCACCTCTCCCATATCTACTTCATAATAATTCTACGTCTTTTAATTTTCTTTTTCATAATTTTTTTCCATTATTTTTATCCCCAATTTAATTATTATTAATCATAAATAGTTTTTTTGTACAATTGTCAAAAAAACTTCACATCTCTGCATCCCTATTATAATAATAATTCACAAATAAACATAAAATATTAAGTTTTGTAGGATTTATTTTAAACAGAATCAATTATAAGTTGATTAAGCTTGATAGATATTATTGAAGTTTCAACGTTCAACATTCCTTAAAAAATTGATATTTTATAATGGAAAACGTTTTATTTTGTTAGGAATCTCAATTTTGTAATTCGAACTATCTCTATTATGTTTCTGTTATGGAAACAGATTTCCAGCCATCGTGCTTTAAAGGACTTATTATCTCAAGACAACAGTCGTTTGAAAGCTGTAACTAGTTAAAAAACCACCTCAAGACAATATTTATTTTCGATATATTTCAGACGATGTAAATTCACATTTACAATAGATAATTTTTTGTTATTTGTTACGTCAAAGTTTCTGTAATTGTAATAATTTTGTACTGTCATTAAGTAATGTGAAACGTCACTGACATTTCGCAAAATATTTATCAAATTTTGATTGATAAAACACTGACTGTTAAGCCAAATAAATATGCAAGAATAATCTGATTGCATTCCTCCTAAAATTGCAGAAACTGCGTGCAATGTAAATCAAAATCTGCTTACGGAAAAGTCAAAAAAATAATATATGAAATTGTCAGGCGATTTTTTGGATTGGTGTTACACTAAAAAAATCAAAAATTACAGGGAAATTGTTCCTATTGCATATTCCTGATATTTTGTCGTAAATATGTAAATATCGTAAAATGTTTTAAATCTGTCTTCAAAAGTATTTTTTAACGTGGTCGTAGATAAAATTTTGTATGATACTCGTGCGCCTTTTATACATTTGTATCATGAATAACTATCGCATATCCTTTATTGAAAACAGATCTTTTGGAAATAATTCTATTAAACTACATATCTTTTATTTTTCCGGTGATTTTCATCATCTCTAATGTAATTTTTCGATTTCTACATTATATTTCTTTAACTTCTGACAGCGTTTGCAAAATCATAAAGTAACCTCATCACCCTCCGTTTATAGGGGACATTCCCTATTTATTTTTCACATATTTGAACTTTGGCCATTAAACATACGAAAACAGGTAATAAAATGTATAGCAAAGTGGATGGCGAGAAAATTTAGCACACGATCCGTTGGTTTCGAAGGAAAATATTCACTTATCACCTTTGCACATCAAACTTGGATTGGGTTTGGAGTTTGAGCAGTTTGTGAAAGCAATGGATAAGAAAGGAGGCGCTTTTCAATTTTTAAAAACTAAATTTTCACGTTTTACCGAAGCTAAAATGAAGGAAGTAGTTTTTGTGGGTCCCTAAGTTATACACCGTTTATTGAACACCTAAATCAAAAAGAAAAACCTCTTTGGCTTACATTCCAAAACGTGCCAGAACTTTTTAGGCAATCACAAAAGTGATGATTATGTCCCTCACGTCGAGGAAATGGTGTTAGCGTACCAGGCCATGGGATGTACCATTTTTCTTATACTTCCTTCGCCCACTGGACTACTTCCCTGAAAATTTAGGCGCAGTCACCGATGAAGAAGACATTTTTAGAGAAGTGGAATACTGATGGTTTTTAAGACGATACAGCTATACCTGTGGGTATAAAATCAAGCACTTAATAGTTAAATCAATGTCTAAAGTTTATTATTATTACCGAAAAGGGGTTAAAATAAAAGTGCGGGGCTCCCTCTAAAATGATTGGTGATAGAAAGCAGTTATATTTGGATTCAGGACGTCATTTTACATAAGAACCACCCAGAATAATGCCAGGGCTTCATTAATTTTTTTTCTTCGCAGACCAGTGTATTTTTTTGACTTTAAGTATAAAAAGATGTAAGAAACATGAAACTATATGGAACTACAGTTAAAATCTTCATTTCATATTAAATATATATATATATATATATATATATATATATATATATATATATATATATATATATAAATCCTTGTCACTATAGTTATATGGTAATATAGTTTAAATATTTTAATATAGAAAAATATTATTACTAGTTCCCCTTATAATTTTTCTAAAGCAACAACTCAAACTGTATTAATAACTACTAAAAAAAATTATATACATCCTGTATTATATTTTCTAAAAGTAAGTAGCAGTTTCTATTTGAAAAACCTCATAAAATTAACGCACTTAGCACTTTGTAATATAAAATATCAAATTTCGATCGATATAAATTGTTTGCTTATTAGCTACTTGACTTTTAATGTCCAAGCAATTCCATTTTTTTAATAGTTACAATGCGTCAGTTATTTTTTAATGAACATGAAAAATGGAAGCGTTTGGAAAATTATTTTGTTTCAATGAACATATTTTTTATATTGAAATATCATTTTCTAGTCACTATCATTTGATCGTGTGGGAGTTTTGGTTATTTGCCAAATAAATCGCTACACAATTATTATATATCTGCTTTTATAAAAACACTGGCGCATAATCTTTTCGAAATTACGTGAATTCGCTCTACATTCCCAAATAATAAGAACTGTCAGAGATTCTGAATTCTCAACATTTAATACCAATATGTAATAAGCTCTAGATCATTAATTTTTTCTAATAACAATTTATTTTAATATATAACTAATGGTATACTGTATCTGCGTCAATGAATCCTCTCAAATTGAGACATCGATTTCAATAGAAAAAAATTACTTGTGGTTAACAGCTTTTTACTTCAATCTTGACGAGAAAAGTGCTGTACTGATGATGCCTAATAAATTGAAACCGGTCTGTACCTTAAGATAGCTTGACATGATGCAATACAAAGTGCAGTGCAATGCAAGACGCGACGTTTCTTGATTAAAAGCATGTGCAGATGAAATTTAACTGTTTGTTTCATGGGAAATCTCGCATTTGTAACATTATCGATTTGGTACCATTTTGATTTAGTACAAGTTGCGACTCTAGGGAGAATTCCAGTTGCTTTTGGAGTGACAACCAATCCGTCCATCAGGTTCCAAAATATAATTAATGCCAGTTATTCATTGAGCAACTTTTTCTTGTTCACTTAGTTTTGGTAGGTTGTCTTGCACCATGACAAGCTGCCTTTAGCGATATCCATTCTCAATAAGATACTTAATCAGCGTGGACTTTACAAACATAAGTGAAGCCGCTAGGCTGGTTCTCTCTTGTTCCTAAAACTGCTGTCTTCACAGTTGTGAATGAAAGAGTAACAAAATGTTGAAGCATTCATAATCCATAGGCGTATCACGTAAAAATATTTATTTTAGTTATACCTCGACTATTTTCGTATTAAAAAACATTTGTCTAAATAAACTCGTGACCATAAATAACGCACCACCCTTTATTTCAATATCAAAACCTAAAATGTTAATCTTTTGGGTTTAGTTTTTTTTCTCTAACAAAAAGTTAAAGTATCTTAAATGTTAGCGATAAAATGTAGCAAAATTTCTTACTGTTTTTGTGGTTTTTTAAAATTTTCTTTCATTCTATTGTTGTACCAACTTGTGGACAGAAGTAATTTAAGTCAATCAAGGTGTGTTAAAGTCGAAACTACACAAACAAACAACAAAAAATGTTGGCAGTCAAATGAACGCGAAGCTGAAAGAATAGACGAGTTAGTTGGATAGGGATAAAGTTATCGTGAAGTGGTAAATCTGTTTGGCGTACACTACACAACCATTGGCAGATTGATGCAAAGATTTCGTGAGGTCTGGACAAGGACGTCCTTCAGTTTTAACTCCTCGAGATGACCGATTTTTGCAATTAAATTCATTAAGAAATCGGTCAATGACAAGTGTCGAGCTCAAGAGTCTTTTACGAGAAGTCCGAAATGTAAATATCTAGATCAATAAGACGACACCTTCTATACAGCAGAAGAGCTCTCCAGGCACTTTTGCTAACCAGGCAGCATCGTATTTCAAGATTAAGATTTGCAAAGCAACATTTAGATTGAAATTTAGTAAATTGGTGCCAAGTTTTATTTACTGATAAGACAAAAATCAGTTTAAGAGGTCCAGATGGAATTCGAAAATGGCGAGGAGAAATCTTTGCGCAGTCTTGTATCATTCCCAGGGAGCCGTTCCAAGGAGGGTCTATCATGTTTTGGGGAGGAATTTGTTTTTATGCCCGCACAGAATTAGTGTCTCTTCCTATTAACGCAGCAAGATACATAACTGACATTCTTGAAAATCACGTCGTTCCGTTTGGTCCATTTATTGATGATGATTTTAGTTTAATGCATGATAATGCTAGAGCACACGTTGCGGCAGATGTTCTGAATTACCTAAACTAAGTAGGAATTCATACCATGAACTGGCCACCAAGAAGTCCAGATATGCATCCTATCGAGCAAGTCTGGGACATTTTGAAACGCCGCATTCGTCGTCGAAATCCATCTCCTCAAAATTTAAATGAGCTTGAGCAAGCGGCATTAAAGGAATGGGAGAACATACCTCAAGAAGTGATATAGCACCTAATTGAAAGCATGCCCAGAAGAATGAATTACATCCAGAGGTGGAAATACACGTTTTAAAAAAAGGAATGTTATTGTTTAGGATGCAAGTTTTATTTTTAAGAAAATTTGGTTTTGGTGCAATGTTTTTATTTTTTTACTTACTGAAAAGAAGTTAAACAAAAAAATATTTTCAGAAATCTGGGTGGTGCTTTATTTTTGACCACGATTGTATAATGAATATATATTTTCACCCAATTAACCTGCCTTATAACTTCCGAACAGCTACTTACAAATCCAATGAATAGTTTGATCGTTTCATCAGTGATATTTTCCAGCTTCCGCATTATCTCTTCTTATTTAATCGAATAATCAGGTGCCTTTTCTCAGTTTTCAGGCTTCAAATTATTCAGAGCTTCCAAAAATAAATGTTTGCCTGTAAATGATTCAAAACAATTATATGTTGGTGTTGGAGGATCGATTTCCCGGCGTTTACATGACCCTTCCAAATTTTCCGTGACCATACTAGAAATTCACATTAAACTGCACCTTTCAAGTTGCAATTAAACTAAATTGTTGGGGATACGTAACATTTGAAGCTCTTCACTAAATGTAAGACCGAAAACTTGTATTAGCTCAGGTAAATTTATGAAAATTTCAGGAAATAATCTGTAATAATATTTAAAATGGCCGTACTAAGTTATATATTTACATAAAAATAGATATATAGTTACAAAGGTCTAGCATTCAAAGTCAAGAGGAATTTTTGGAGAGGAGCTCAATCGTTTGTGGATACGCCTAGAGGTGGCGTATTTGAAGAGGTCCCCTTAGGCTTAGATACGCCACTGGACCTAATGCCTAATTGTATAAGTACGGTAAATTGCTGTGTACTAATTTAGTATTGTGATTATTGGTTAGTTAAATATTTGGGGTATCTATTCATCAAAAACGGAAGTATGAGTAGTTTTAATTAACTAAACTAGATGCTGATTAACGTCAGCTATCGATTTTCCATTTCATTCAGCTTGTTTATAGACAAGTTAGTAATTATAAGGACATGTCTAAGAGTAAACGATGTAAAATTTTTTCCTCCGTTTTAGTCCAACGTTTCTTTGAGGAAATAAAAATTGTGTGGGTTCATTAATAAACTAGTATCGATTTTTCAATTTAAGGAGAAGCACGAATAAACATTCACATACAGACTCAGAAAAAACATTTTTTATCATTCGAAAAAATTTAATAGACGAAAAAATTTAATAACCATTAAACACGTGGTCCTAGAATTATCACGTGTTTACAAAAGTAAAGTGGTATTTTGAAGCACCACACCTTCGGAAGTTACCACATACAATTCAAGAATACTTCTGGGTTAAATAACAATAATATTTTGTAGGAGGCATATTAAATTCAATAGCCAGCGGATGTTTTTACCTTCCAAGTACACTGACATGACCCAAAGGGCCTTTTAAGACTGAATAAAAATTCCTTCATATGAAACATAATGCAAAAACATAAAGCTATTTAACAATAAAATTTGCAAATGATTTAAACGTTTATTTTACATACAAAGTTGGTATGTACTCGTGTTTATACTGAGCGGCATACAAACTACAAATAATTAACAGTGTTGCCATAGGAAGTACCATAGAGTACTTATTAAAATTTATTCACTGTTTAACTACTCAGTCTAATCATTATTTGTGTACAAATAAGATTTTGAGATATAAAGTTGCTTAATATGGATGGATAGTTCCTAAATCATTTACATATTCAATCAAATTTACCTTATTTATCAACGACTGTGACGCATGAAAATTTTTCTTTTTCTATTTGAATCATTATGTTCCGGGATTTACAAAATTTAATTCAAAATACTCTCGATCTGATATTGACTTACATTTTTCAATTTTTTTCCATAACAATCAGCAACGTCAGTAGTTGCTATGAGTCAAATCCGGACTGCATAGTGTCTCTTCATTTTTTTTCCCTTAATAATCAAATTGGCCAGTAATTAAGAAGATATTGATAGTAGATAGGAGGGTTTTTATGAATCATGGGAATAAATGTAATTATTATTTATTACAATATGTGCACTACTAGAATGAATACTACTAAAAAAATTTTTTAAATATTTCTAAACCAAAATCACACGATACATTGTTTCTCAGTAGAATATTTGCCTGTTTCAGCCCCTGTAGATTTTTCTCGTGTCTTCTCTATTGTACTATAGTCGATCCACAAAAGGTCCAGGTCCTACGAAATGTTTATATGTCTCTATTTCAGCAAGTCTATTTTGTATTTTATGTCTCAACCTAATGTTTTTTTATCTTCCTTCTTTGTTAGGGTTTCCTTTATTGTCCTGTAGTTAATTCCACAAATGGGGCTTAGATCCTACGAAGGATTTATCCGCATTTTTGGCAACTCAGCTATTTTTTCTTTCAATTCCTGTGTAGTAGGACAAGTTGATAACTATATTTTTTATTTAATTTAACTTGTCCAGGCATTTCCAAACTAGTTTGGATCTTATTATATTGAAGTTCAGACCTCTAATGGTTGCTTGGCTATCAGACAAGATAATTTCCTGTTTAAGATATTCCCTTTCTAATTTGAAATAGAAATTGCATATATTTCTGCTTGAAAAATACTTGGTGTAATGACCAGGCTTTCAAAGTGTTTGTTTCTACGTCAATTCTGTCTGCTGTTATTGTACCATCCGTATACCATTTCATGGCATTTTTTTTTAATCCCGTGATTATCAATTTTAAGAAAATTATCTGTAAAGTTTTGCATCAATAAAACTGAAAATAAATTCTTTGTTTATCAATTTTTTCCAGTAATTTGAAATATAAAAATATTTGATTTGCTGGCAATAATGAAAATTTTTATTGAGAAAACCTACAAAATTGAAAATTTTAATTAAAAAATGTTTTATATAAATGATTTCCTGAAACGAAATATATACAGGGTCGACAATCTATTAAATGCAACATCAATTTTTCAAATGAGACATTCTGAATAATTTTTCGTTTTCTCTTAATCTGGAATTATGCATTTCGATAACTACAGTTTTTGATTAAAAATATGGAATACAAAAAAATACGAAAATACTCTACTTGAACATTTTCTTCAAAAAAATCCTTACTCTACTTATTCCTGATGCCCTACCTTTTTAGATGTAACCCTTCAGTTGATTCATTACGAAAGCTCCCTTTTCCACAGCTGTTTCTATTCTTTACTACCCCTTGTCTTTTTTTGTATTCCTGCTTTATACATCTTCCGAATTGATCGTTCTCGCATTCTCATGACATTGCCAAATTATTCTTCTTCGATTTTGTTTAGAATTGATTTATGCTCTATTTTCGTTAGAAATCTCTTTCTCTACTTTTTATTTTGCTTTTTTTGGTCTGTATGATTCTCCATATTTATAATCCAAATGTCGGGTATGACTGCTGTCTTATATATTTCTGTATTTATTTATTTCCTTACATTGTATAGCCTTCGAGCTGCTCCAGCTCTCTCATTGATATCTTGTTCCAGTCTTCTATATTGTGCTAGCCCCATGCCAAAGTATCTAAAGCTTTAGACCTGATTTATTTTTTTTTATCTCATGTGTCTTCTCTTCTCTTTCTCATTGTCTTAATCTTGTGTTGGTTTATTTATTTTATAATGGAATTATCGTCTTTAGAGATCGAAGGTGAAAGGTTGTAATGTGCATCAGGCAGTGCAATTGTGAGTGTTGGTGTAGTAGTTTTTTCAATATGAATATCATCAACAGTTTAAACGCGACGACTCATAAAAGACCTTAGGCGGTGGACCGAAAAGAAGTTTGGAGAGGGGAACTTCTACATTATCCAGGACAGGACACGGCTACAGTGTACAAACACCTGAGTGGAAACGACTCAGATGATGCCGAATACACGTTCTTCTGGAGGGACCTTGCCTAGATGATCCCTGATGTAAGCAAGTTCTGCATCAGTCGTAAAGACCTTATGAGGCTTTGATCTAACGTATCCCACAGCTACTGTAGTTTATCATCATAAACTGCTATGATATATTAGCAAAATATTTTTTTGGCACTTTTCCCAAGTCAATATTTTTCGCTACAGTTACTGAAGACATTATTTTTCTTTGATAGCAAACTGAAGAGCAACTAATTTATCAATGGTTTTTTTATACTAGTCCAAATAGGTACGGCGTTAATAATTGCTATTATAACTATTCATTTACCGTATATTTAGATCTCTCCTTGTATTTAACCAAAAAGTTATTTAAGTTAAGCAATACAATGTTACTAGTTTCCAAATTTTTTGAGTCATTATCGTTCGAAACATTGGAAATAACAGACTAAAATAAAATAAAACAAAACGCTCAATGGACGTTTGGACATAATACCTACAACACACGTTCTTTTTATAGTTGTCACAAATGTTCGGACACGTGTTCGTCGAAATTAAAAAACTTAACGATAATACTTATGTTTTGGAATTTTGAAACATCGTTTTGGCATATATTATATTTTTTAACACCCAAATTCATACGACACAAGTTTTTATGTAGGAAATAGAAAGCAGACGCGTGTGACCTTGCAGTTTATGAAACACCCAGTGCATATTAACGATAATAATGTCTGTATTTGGAGATACAAATAGTATAAAACGCTAATTATCAATTGATGATTGAGTCGATAAAAAACTCAAAATATAAAACAAGTTTTAGATTTATCTTAATATTTATTTGAATACTGTCCTGTATACAATCCTATAGAAAAATAAATATTGTCAGCGTTACTAAGAAAACCTTCAAAAATACTTAATTTTAGATATGTGATTCGAGATCTTTTTTGACGTTCTGAATGCCACTACGTGTGTGTGTGGATGAGGGATGACATTAAGTTAATCTCAATTCGCCACAATTTTTTTCTTCCTATTTTTACAATTCATCTATGTTGGCATCAATAGTAATTTCAACAATGAATATGTAGAACTTGAATATGTAACAAATCAATTATTTCTTATTTTTTTATGCAGGGTGAGAACGTATATTATTTCATGTCTTACCACGTTTCCATATCTGTTGTCGATATTATATTCCTTTTATTTACAATTGCGGAAGTTGTTTAAATAAGGAATGATGTGTATGCGATCTAAATATAATGTTTACTATCCATATACCATGACCAAACCTGAGATATGCCTCAGGATTTAATACCAAAAACGTTTTATCTTTAAGAAAAAATTTCCGTCGAATACTGAGCTGTAGAAGTAAATGGTATCAAAACACCAAAAACACCATACGAGAAATGCCATCAAATGTTACACTGATGGTTCTAAAGCAGTACACAGAACTGAAATAGTGTACGAGCCCAAAACCCAAAACTTTAAAAGCCTAGGCAAATATTTTTCAAACAGAAATATTTACGCAATTGAAAAATGTGTCTAATTAAATCTAGATAGGCAGAAAATAATCATCATATCCGATACCCAAGCAGCTATCAGAGCTTTAAGAAGACAAGAAAAATAAAGTTACCCTACAATGGATTCTGGGACACGACGGAGCTTTGATGCTCGCTAAAGCGGGGACAGAGAAGTCCTTCATGGGACCTGCTACAAAACAATAGATAAATAATTGAAAAACAAGATAGATAGGGGTAACATCAATTACTGGGTCAACCTACAGGGGGTGAAAGATGAAAAGACAATATAATGTATCAAGTAAAAACAATTTACGGATACTAACAGGATTCCTATTAGGGCACTGTCGTCTCAATGGACACCTGAAGACGCTAGATTTAACAGATAATAATGCAACGTGTATATTATGTTGTGCAGGACTAAGCCTCCATCTATATTCCCTCGAAGTGTAAAGCACAGAGCACTGCACCTGGGAGCTTATGAAATAGAAGACGAAGATGTCTGGCAGCTGCAGCCTTCCCACATTCTGAATTTATTAAAAGAAGTGGGATTAACAGGGTTTTCCATATTGCAGCAAGAAAGGATGAGATAATAGATATTTTGAATGGCGGTGTATATGATGCCCCAAAAGTACTGCGACTAGTGTTCTGAAAATTTGCTTGCATGGGTTTTCCGAAATGTACGTTTCGGTTAAAATAATTTCAGTTTTCTGAAACTTCCGGTTACACCGGAAGTGGACTGAAACTTCGTTATTTTAAATGGAATGGTATGGTTTTTAATAAATTACCAGCAAATTGAAATAATCTTTATCAATAAATCCTAAACGGGACATAATGAACACTTTTGCAACGTTTAAACGTCAAGCTGTTTTCATTGTTTCTTTAATTTAAAACGTAGAATCCTCATAAATCCTCAAAAATGATTTTCAGAATTTTAGCTCCACAATTAGAGAGCGTATTTCAAAATATAAAATTATAAAAGTAAAATTTTCCAAAATTTAACCAATTAAGGGACACCTAACCTAACAATTCCGCGTATTTTTCATTTCATAGTATCAGTTTATCTCTCCAAATAAGAGGTGGGGGAGAGTGGGAAAAAATGACTCTAAGTTCGATTCTGTTTAACCGATTTCTATAAAATTGATGTTGTTTAAAAGAGTTTTCATCCAGCAATACGAAGAATATATATTCCAAGAATTTTAATTAATGGAAATACTAGAGATAGTTGTTTCACATAGATATTGTGATCTCTATTGACAAATGTAAACAGAATCTTAACTATTTAATTAGATCGTTTAGTAATAAACTAAATTCAAACTAAAATAGCGGAAATTGTATGTCGATATCTTTTTTTTTGGTTCGCTAGAACGGAAATTAAAAATTTCTTCTAGATGTGAAGCTTTTATATTGGCCTACATACAGTAACTTAAACTGTACTCATAATAATCTCATTATTACCGCTAGATGGCGTGTGAAGTTGATATTAATAACAATGAGAACAAATCATTAAGTAAACCATGTAACAAATCTAATTATTAACACCTTACATAACTAACTACGTAATTAGTGGCGCCCTAACCTAACCTAACCTAACAAATTCTGCGTATTTTCCATTTCATAGTATCAGTTCATCTCTCCAAATAAGAGGTGGGGGAGAGTGGGAAAAATGCTTCTAAGTTCGATTCTGCTTAACCGATTTCTATACACAAAATGTCGTCCATCGTTTTCTACAGGTACATTAAATCAGTCACTGACGAGTAGATATGACCGCAGTTTCAATTTCTGCCATTGAAACACCTCGTATTACCTGTCGTATTCATATAATTTCTTGTCATGGATCTATTGGTGTGAACGAGTTTTTTTATTCGGTTCCACAGATAAAAATTTAAGCAAGTTAGATCTGGCGTTGTATAGGGCATCATATGATGTCTCAACGAATTGGTAAGGGTATATAAATGATGAAAAAAAATTAAGACAAGTTACTTTATCAGTTTACTAGACGTTCGAAGAAAACTTCCTATCATTTACACATTTATTGAAATATGTCGGGACAGAAAGAAGATTTATTTATAAGACACCCTTTATAGATCGAAAAATAATGTTATTCAAAATTATTGTCCTAATATACAACACCTCTCTTATCACATATTATCAGTGCTCTATGATACAATTTATTATTGTTTTTATTTTACAGATATTATAGTTGTATCTACATAAACTTTTTGATGGAGTCTTTAGTGTGCATGTAGATCCCGAAGTAGAATCGTTAGTGGACCATTAACGGCAAGATGCCGTACAGCCGCCGTCACGAATCAGTTTAACGTTTAGTGATATCTGTTTAAGAGACAACAAAATGCTTAATACTCCGTGGTCGTATATAATTCAACTGGCTTTTCTCATAGGACTCATTGCTAATTTAGCCGCCCTTTACATTTTACACAAAACAGCAAAAAGAAGAAACAAAAAACATCTTTTTATGCTCAGATGTCTAGCTACCAACGATCTCATGGCTCAGATCGGAATGATCATTTTGACCAACAAATTTTTTTATGAAAATGTACATCCGTCTATATATTGCCCTAGTTTTGTAGTTGTAAGAGCATTTGGACTCGGTTCGGGGTGTGTAGCTTTTGTTATGGCACTTGAGAGATGGTTGGCACTCACGCGACCCTTCCTGTATCATCAAGTAAGTTATTTTACATATCGAAAGTTTATTTTATAACGATATTTTAGGGGAAAACAACCTGATATCTATGATTTATTTATAGTAATATCGTGTCAATACAATTAATTAATTATGAAATGTGACATACAATTCAAAATTGTACAATAATCTATAAAAAAGGTTAATCGTAATGAGATAACCCGTTTGTTGATAGTTTCACAATGTATTTTTGTATGAGGAAAGGATGTCACGTTTAAAAGGCTTAGAAACATTTTTGAGGGTTGAGCAGTGCAGTATGAGCAGAAGTACCTGGTCCAACAAAGAAAAGACGAGAGTTTTGGAAAATAATATACTTATTATTCAACGTAATCTCCTTTTATACACACTTTTTATACACCACCGACACACCACTTCATTGTTAAAAAATCTTTGACACAAGAACCATTTCTTCAAGTCTGGGAACAGAAAATAATCCGAGTGAGCTAAATCTGGCTAATAGGGTATAAGGTAGCAATTCAAACTTTATTTCTCTAATTTTGGCCATTGCAATAACGGATGTGTGAGCTGGTGTATTGTCTTGATAAAACAACATTTTCTGCTTAGCCGAATGTTTGATTTCTTCACTAAAACATTGCATAATACTCACAGTTGATAGTTTTTCCTTTTACAAGATAGTTAATGGAAATTATCCCACGCAAATCCCAAAAAAGCGTCGCCATAACTGCAGATAAAACGATCTTTGAAGCCGGTTCTGTGAAACATTGCCAAACACTCGATGGAAACATCTTCACGTCGTTATTTTTATTCCATTGTGAGCAAACGCGGCACCCATCTTGTGCACAGGTTTCTCATGTCCAAATTTTCAGTTAATATGCGACGTGCAGCACTTTTTGAAAGGCCCACTATGTTTGTAAGCTCGCTAACTTTCAGTCGACGTTCATCCAGTGGAGTTTCTTCAACATTTCTGGAGTCATCACTTCATTTGGTCTACCATTTCGATGCTGATTTTCTTATTTCGTACGGTCTCGTCTAAGCTTTGCTACCTAATATTCTACTGTTGATAACCAAGGAGCAGTCTCACCCAGAATAGAATCTAATTCAGCCTTTAAATTGGTTTGGCTAAAGCCTTTCAAATAAAAGTATTGTATCACATAATGATCCATGTTACAAATTCACTGAAAACTTTCTCTATTGATGGCTGCGAAACAAATACTAGCACAGTGGTATTTTTCAAGCAACTACCATCATCTCTAGGTCATGCTAGGTACTTCCTGAACCATCCTCGTAAATAGCAGATAATCCCAACTGAAGGGTAAAATTTTTCACAAAGAAACAAAAACTTTGCTATCCAATTAGTATTGAAATATTTAATTAATATTACTTATTATTTACAATAAATGCCTCTAGAAGCTATTTAAGCAAAACAATTTAAATATGATAAGCAGTCTTCTTGCCTTTTTTTCGGCGAATTTATTAATCAAAGCAGAAGATGATTTCAGTTGTTCAAGATGTTTGGCCTCTATAAATAATAGGGACAAATCTGAAAGCCGTTCTTATCTCATAGAGGAGATTAATAATTTTTCAATTTTTAGCTGTTTCATTTGTAACCGGAAGGGTCAGAAATGTTATCACTTGATGCAAGGCTATTGAATGTTACGAGTAATTATTCCGTGAGGTCCTTAATGGAATGAATTTACTGAATTTCGAATTTGAAACATATTTTCATATTTTTTTGCTTTGTTGTACAATAAAGAGGTTCATGCTTGATATTTATTTAAAATTCTCCATTTGGTCCAACCCTTAATTCATTAAGAAACTATAATTGTAACTTGCATGTTTTAAAAGTTTCCGTATGGAAAATTTGACCGAGTTTGAGTGATGTTGTGGGTAACATTGTACGAATTTTTTAAGACCGATTGACACGATGCAATATATAAAATATTGCTTGCTCTAAAGCATGCGCGAATGAAGTTCAGTTAATTGTTTCATGCAATATCACGAACTTGCAACATTATCGATTTGATGCCTTTTTTTATTGCGTGCAAGTAGCAATTCTAGGGAAAATTCTGACTTTTCACAACGTGACAACCAACCTGTCCATCAGGCCCCAAAAACGAGACAGCAGCAAATATAATTATTGCCACTGAGCAATTTCTTCTTCTTTATTTTACTTATCTTTGTTATTTTTTATTTTTTCAAAATGTTCAAAATATTAAATAAAATTTCACGGTAGGAATTTGTTTATTTTACTTCTGGAATTTTTGTTACTGACAGCCATTATCTAGTGACACCTGTAGTTGGGGGCCCCCTGTTTCTTTTATACTGAGGCAGATACGCCCCTGACTAATACCGAAAGGGAAAATAGATGAATATATTTTTCCAAGTCCATTTCTGTATAAAAAACCTTGAGTGACAAGTTTTCCATCTTTCCATTAGATATCTTTGAAATAAATCTATTAACGGCTAATGCAAGAAGCATACTAATTTCAAAAATTTATCGTATCATATGTTAATTTTATATGCCATATTTATTTTTATTTACTCATATCCTACCTGAAAAAATTTTTAAATAAAAATTTATACGCACTATTGTGAAGTATTATACAGAGTGAGTTCTATATATGGGATGCCTCAATTATCTCAGAAACTTCTTGTACGATTTTTATAAATTTTTGTGCGCAAGGAACTTGTAATATGGTCGGTATCTCTATTGTTGTCAGATCTTTCCTTTTCCCTGAAAAATAACGAACTTTGTCATTTCAAATGGATCAATCTGTATATTTTTCGCTGATTATAAATAACAAATTTGACGTTTCAATAAATTATTATTGAAAGCACAATGGATCGTTTATCTGAAAAATTACGAATAGTGATAAGCGTAAAAGTCAACAAGAAACGTGTGAAATCTTTAATAATTTAGATCCTAACCGAAATCCCATAACAAGATCTCATGTTAGTAAAGGACGCAGACTGCATCAACTGTAAACAAATCTTTAGATGTTTTTTTCCTGTTAGAAGACGATTCACACTTGAGTTCTAGACAAATATCCAGGGAACTTGATATTTCGCAAACATCCCAAATGAAAATTTTACATGACAATAAACTACATCCATACAAAGTAGGTACCGTTGGTTCAAGAATTGTCAGATGACGATTTTGATAGACGTGAAGAGTTTACAGACCTCATGATGGAAAAACGATCCAAATTTTTTTAGTCATGTTTTGTTTTGCGATGAGGCCACCAGGATACTGGTCACGTAACAATCCTCGTTGGATGCGTGAATCCCACACCCAATATCCCGAAAAAGTGAATGTATGGACGACAAAATAATTGGTCCTTTTTTCACAACTTAAATCATCCGAATATTACCAAATCCAAGTAAGTACTTTCAATTAAATTTACAAATCATTATTAGAAATTTTTGGACAATAAAAATATCCCAAACGACAATATTTGGCTACAACAAGATAGTGTCCCACCAAAATATGCGTGTGTGGTGAGGCTATACCTAAATAAGGTGGATTGGAAGGCGTGGCTTTATCGAATGGCACACGCAATCACCCTACATGAATCCTTTAGACTATTTCCTGTAGGGTTACTTAAAAAACATCTTTTATAAAACAAAACCTACCAATACAGCTGACCCGACCTATCCTTATCTCACACTATTTTGTTTTATATAGAGTCAAAGTTGGTAACAATGTTCATGTTAATTTAGTTAAGTTGGCAGGCGATAAGCACTTTTTGATATGTTCCCGCAACAACGAAAAAGCGAAATGAAATGGCGACAGGCAAAACGTGCTCCAATTTGTAATCTCAAGAATTGTTAGGTATTGAGCAACAATCCGACGATTGTTTAGCAAAAGTTTTGGTAATCAAAACAAGTATTGTCAAACGATTCAAAAGGTATGTTTATTTCGTATCAAATTAAGATTTATTTTTGTGTTCAAATCTTGTCCGCACATGCCAAAACTTTGTTCGTTAATGTTTTTTCACAGAATTGTAAGAATTGAACAAATAATTTGCTTTTATATGAAGTCCTGAATATTTTTATTAAAATTGTGAAAGTTAGATACTGATTCTGGTGTACATTGTCAGGTACCTTTTGAAACTCTGAACTGAAAACTGAACATTTTGTCAACTTTGGAATTCATCATTTCTTAACGAAGATCCCATACCCACTGAAAATAACAATTGCAAAGTTTTAAAAATCGCATGGTTTGTTGTATTGAAGTAAATGGACAACATTTTGAGTATACGCTGTAATCGCATCAACTGTATGTTTTCTAAAATTAATAATTCTTCTATTTGATTAGTGTGGATCTACTTCTAACATGATACAAATATTTGAAGATTTGTCTTCAGTTGTTGAAGGTTTTCTGTGTCATGATTTGGATAAATATTTTACTGCACCAGTTTTGTTAAACTTTTTACTAAATTACTGACAGTTGATATTTTTATGGGATTTCGATTAGGATATAAATTATCAAATTAAACGAGTTTATTTGATCGTGGCCATCTAAATGTACAATATTTATTGTAACTTAGGAGGAACTACTGTATATGTAGCTACAACTCGGAAATTAAGGCATTTCTGTAGATTTATAAAAACACAAATCATATACATTTGAAATAACAAGGTTCATTATTTTTCCGGAAAAAAGGAAAGATCTGACTACAATGTAAATACCGACCCTTGCGTACAAAAATTTATAAAAATCGTACAAGCCGTTTCCGAGATAATTAAGGCGTTCCATACATAAAACTCACTCTGTACATAATGTCTCCTTAGATTAATTTGTTTATAAATAATTACTTGAAATATATCAAAAAACAATACATTAAAAATAAATATAGTATAATGAAAAATAGATAAGTAGTTGTATTCAAAAATTGCGATTCAATATTAGATGATTTTTATAATTATTTTTAGTTGGTTACACATCAAGTACTGAAGAAATTTCTATTCGGTTTATGGATTACTGCAGTGACTTTAACTTATTTGCCGCTATTTGGATTCGGTATTTACTACAATGCCGAAAATAAAACATGCGCAAGATTTAGATATGCTTCTGAACCAAAGGACAAGGCTTACGCCTATTTATTTTTTGCATTTGGTAAGAAATAATATAAATAATAAAATACATTAGAATTCGTGTTGTTTAGGGTACAAAAAAGTTCGGTAGGTTATATAAGAAGTTTATGTTAACGATATGAAATTAAAAAAAGACAACGATGGAGATATGGACGTAACGAAATAATGGTAAATCCATACATCTAATATTTGAGCGATCCCCGGTCTTCACGTCTTTAAATAAAATACGTCTAGAATACCTTGAGTCATTGATGCCCATGTCTTCCAATCGACTGACGTTTTTTGTCCTAAAATGGATTCGTCGCGATGGTACGAACGCTGCATTGGGTACTTAGTTAAAAGAATAGAGATGAGGAAAAACTAAAAACGATAACTAAGTGAAAAATAAAAAAAAACGAAATAGTTTTGAACTAGCAAATTGGAAAAATATATTTTTCCTACATATTGATTATAAATATCTGGGTTTTACAGGTATCATCATTGATATATTCCATTCGTTTAGGGTACGAAGCGATTGAAAGTAAAAAAAATGAGGTTAATATTCGTTTAGAATAATCTCTATTTCAGTTTCCGACTCTTAATAATCGTTTGAAATGGAGAATTCGCCTACAATATTTACTTTCTTTCTTCTATATAATCACAGCAGTAACAAAAATAATGAAGAGAACTAAATTTTGGAGTTCAAAGACTACTTCAGAAAGTTGATTGCTTAATATAATTGGGGGAGAAAGTCGGTTTTCTACATGTTTTACGTGAATTTGTGTTGTGGTCTTACAAATATTATCTCGAAGAAATGAATTCCGATATTTTTAAATACTATCAATTATTGGATTTATTCTCCATCATAGTTTTATATACAAGGTTAAAAAAATCGTTATTCACAACCAACTGAAAAAACAGTTTATAAAGTACCTGTTAATTGAAAAGGGAGTTAGAATGATGGTGATACAATGATGAAAGTGTTGGCTATGATGAAATGTCAAGAACAATAGTTTTTTTTATGTAGAAACTTCTTTGGAGCTCCTAAAAAATATATGAATATTTCACCAATCAACTAAGGAGAAAATTCTATTTCTAAAAATGTATGCAAATTACGAAAGTTAATGTAAGAAAATGGATATTATAATTTTTCATCCCATGCTCTCTAATTGAAGAGAAATTTAGAAATTCTCTAATAGACAGATTATGTCTTGTACAGAACAATGATTCCTTTTTCTTTGTTCAGTTTAACTTTAGACATAATATATTGATTTTATTCTAGGAGCTACTTTGTGTTTCTGCATAGCCTTTTGCAACACTTCGGTAATTTGCGAATTATCGAGAATTAGATCCCAACAACGAATTCTAGTCAGAAGAATAAGTAGATCTATAATAAGTAGCCGGGTTGGAGCTGCTCGATATCAAACTCCAGAAGAAGTAGCGTTTGCTAAATTGATGGCCTTTGTTTGCATCATTTATGTTGTCTGCTGGGCTCCACAAGTGGTGAGTGGATACAACAAAAACATGAGAGTTGTACCATAACATCTAATTTTTTCATTCTATGTACGCCTAAAAATTTCTACTAGATGATAAATTAATTTCAAGACATCTGGTACAATTTTTTTAATAATCCAATAACCAGCTTTTTAGATTAATACGAGAGTTACTACTTAAGATTTTAAGATAGACAAAAAAAACGGACACGACTTTGATGTTTTTCATTAAGATCAAGACATTTTTGTATGTATTTTAACCAATTGTGGAAGTGATTTGACACTACTTCAGGTGTAGAAAAACGTCAACCTCGCAATTTTGTTTGATCCGCAGGAATAAGGAAAAATCACTGCAAGCCATACAATGACTGTACGTCGGATGACCCATCAATTCGATGTTTTGACAGTTCAAAAACGTTTTTGTTTGAACTTGTATTGTCTTATTGGAGAATGATTCGTCTTCTTCGATTGGTTTTACTGATTTTTTGGCAAACAAATTCTGATGTACCATTCAGAATTGACCGTAGAACGGTCGCAACCATATTATTCAATATCCAACGTGAACAAATGATTTTGATAGCCAAATATTCAGAAAAAAATTAAATGTATACTAATGCCCAAGTATGCCTCAATCTCTGGGTATATTAAATGACGATCTTGCAATATCAGTTCGATGTTTTCTGTCGGTCACTATTAAATATGCCAAACTTTATGATGGCAATGTCAGATTTGACATATTTACATTAGAGTTACTATATCTCCAAACTTGAGTAGCAACCCTCGTACAAATAATACTTGAATGTAATTTAAATGGCGTTTATATTATGATTTGAAACTTCCTTAATAAATCAATTGAAAACTGTCGCTTTTTCACATAAACATTGCTTTGTTTTTCCTGTCGCTTTTCACATATTCACATGATTTGTTCCGTGAGTTTTATGGTGTTTTTATTACAGCCAGATAGTTGTAATATCTTTCTAGGACTCACTATATTTTCTTTACCTAAGAGATAACACGCTAAACAAAAAAGTAACTCAAAAAGTTTTATATGAAAGCCTACAATTGTCCAATGTGAATACCCATCATAAGCGAATTCTTTCCAAACGTTAATCAGTATCTCTCTGCATTTTTGTCTGATGGTCAGTTGGTAGTGGAGCCACGATCCTTCATAAACACCCAAAGATAGAAAGCACACGGCGCCCAATAGGATGACTATGGAGGTACATTTTCGATCTATTAATCGGGAACATTAACGTTTGGTAATCAAGATATTTCGTTATGCCAATAAGGCAGCGCATCATCTACCTGGAAAATGAACTCCTCTGGTTAATCTTACTTTAAGGAAGCTAGGAAGAATCATAGCTGTAGAGTTTTAAGATAAGATCTAGTAGTTACGATTGCTTTATCAAAACAGGAAGGGTATCACCAGGATATGACACAAAACACGTAGTTGTGAGCGTTTTTGTAAAATTCTCCAGATAGTCTTTACAGAATTTGTTAATTCACAGCTACCCTACTAAGAGGATTTATTTGAGCAGCGAATGAACGACTCTCGTAGTAGCTCAAAGCTCTCTTCACTAACTCTAAGTAATATAGTACTCTTCACAAAATATTATGATCTCCGACTAAAAACTAGATGTAGTAGGAGTTCAACACAACCCCGTTCTTCGATCTTATTTCCCTTAACTTTGGAAGTACGTGGTTTAGCATTGTCTTCGTTCATAATTCCACCAGACTTTCCGCTCTAATCGACCTCTCTTTGTTGCGGTTTTGTTCATTGTCTACTGATTTTCCATGTTCGGTTTGTTTAGGTAAATCCATCGCGATCATCTTTCGGCAGAGCAAGGAGCGAGTGCTGGATTTGGGTTGGTTTGGAAACCTCAATATCCCACGCTTATGAACGACTCTCAAGGGTAAAATATCCACTATTAAAGCGATTTCACCAGCGCGGTGCCGTTTACTCATTAGCTGTGTCTTCCCCTTCAATTTCACATATTTTTCTTGCTGGCACCGCTCCTTTAAACTTTTGTTTCCAATAATATCTCAATAATTACAAATTATGAGCTCTGGTAGAACAAAAAGATCAAAATAATAGAAACTTAGTATATATTTCTATTAAGTTTACTTTGTTTATCAATTACGTTTGCATTTGAAACCTATTCTATTTTTTATTTAATCAATATTAAAGTCCAAAGAACTGTTATATCTATAAATTATTAGAAATTTTACGAGCCCATCATCGTGTTTTTAATATTTGTGAACAAATATTTTTCGGGTCATTAATCTACTGATAATATTTGAGATGTAAATAAAAATCAAAAGGTATCAGTGCTGATCCACAGAAAGAACAAATTCAGTATAGATATCAGTTAAATGCAGGGCAATTGACAATTATATTTCATTAAATAATTATAACATCGCTCGTAATTTTCCGCAATCTTTTAAAATCAGTGTTAACATCAATTAATCACTCTGTACTAATACTATACAAATAGTAACTGAACTAACAAAAATATATTTTCAATATCATCGTGAAATTATTTGCATCTTCCCAATTATGTTGTTTATTTACATTTTACTATAAAATGAGGTAATTTGTGACACCAGCCACGTATTTTATTTGTGGAAGAGTCCAAAACGTCAGTCCACGTGGAATCATCATCTCCACTGTTTACCAATGAAAACATCGAATCGCAAACACAAATGCATTTCTGTTGGCCGAAGCTGTATGTACACAATTTGTATTTTATGAAATAAAATGCCAGAAATAATGAGCATGCCATCTTTTGACTTTTCAGATGACAGTACCGATCGCGCAGTACTTTAAACTCACCAACCATGAGGACCATAAATTTAAAAAATTCTTTATAATAGCTGACGCTGGATTGACGGTATATCTACTGTTAGATCCTTTCATTTACGTGCTTCAAGGATACTTTGAAGGACGATTGCATGCAGATTGTTGTTGCAGTAAAAAATCTGACAGTAATCTTTCTATACCTTCTATTATGAAAACGCAAAATTCTGATATGTCCGTTTCTATACCCTTTGATGTAAAAGAACCTGCAAAGCCTGATGATGAATTTGTACATTTAGAAACAATGAAGATAACTTAAATTTTATATCTCTTAAAATATGGTGTACTGGGGACAAATGTATTGGAATAAATGTTTAGAAAATGGTTTTGAATATAAACTTTCTTTTTATTACTATCACAATCGTAATATGTCGAGAATTCTCAATTTTCTCAGTATAAATGAATAATTATATTGTGAAAATTTGTTTTTTTTTTAATTTTTATTAATTATTTGGATAAAGAAACTTAAATAATGTATTTTTTGTTGTCATTTCCTACAGAAATTTTTAGGAATTACATAACAATTTTTTTCCTTAAATGTGATAAATATTTTGTGTATTCAATCTGATTGTGACAGGAATAATTATTTTTATATAAAATAAAATGTATAGAAAAAGTCTGAACAAGTTTGCAGCATATGAATTTTTTTTATTATTAATGTTATGGAAAACATATTGTTCGCAATTACATATCGAATCGTAATTCTCATTTTTGAATACTTTTTTTCAATTACAGTTTACTGAATTCATATTTTTTTTAAAAGTTCTCATACAAATTAAAAAAATTCATCTAGTACCCGCGTTCTAGGTTGAAGATCATTTATAATAACTTTTACATCTAATAATTGTCAACTTTTTCAGACATACTGTATATTTAAAACACATTTTGGAATAAATAAAAATAATTTAGTGATTAGGACTAATTATCCCAGTGTTTAATAATGGCATATACTTAATTACTTTTAGATAAGATGTACTTATATATTTAACGTATTTTTTCAAATAAATTGAAATAAAATATACGGGGATACTAATTATGAATAACCCATCCCTTATTATCGTTATTATTGCCTACAGAACGAAAAGTCTCTTAAACGTTCAATATAAAGCAAATTTAGGAAATAAAAGTAAATCATTGTATTTATTATGTTATATATAGCATATTCACGAAATATATAACCCCATAACTTATTAATCATTATAACAGTGATAAGGGGTTTATAATTTATAATGAACAATATATATATATATATATATATATATATATATATATATATATATATATATATATACAGGGTATTTCTAAAATCATGAAGGTGATTACCCGTATCAAATATTATGCAAATTTTTCTGTAAATAACTCGCCCTCTTCGGACATATCATTCCTACAAGGCGAAATTGAGTTTTTTTTCCAAATTTAAGAGAAATAATAACCGATATTAATGTGAACTATCAATAAAATTATTAATTATTATTATTAATTAGTAAGCTTTGTGTGGATTGAAAGTTTTTTGTCACGTAAATGAGACGCCATCGATAAAACGGATACGTTTCACAAAAATCCAGTCTAATCAGTATGGGATCTTCTTTTTCAAAGTTATGTTCAACACTCATTGTTACGAACCGTGTAACTAGCGCCCTCTATGAGAGTCAGACATTAAAACAAACATCAATACAGTGTTGCCAATAGTTGCGGCAAATTTGTTTTTCTTCAATCTTGAATACGGATGGCGATACGAAAATTTTTTACCGAACAAACCCCAAATATTTTTCAGTTTTCTATCTATCCTAGAGACGGAATCACCTTTTTTGAAATACCCTGTATTTATAGAAACCTTGTATATAGATAAATATTTTATGTTTGCTAATTTTAGTTAAAAGCAAGGAATAAAATACTAACTTTCTACTTTTCGGCCTCTCTACGAGATGTATGAACCATTAAGTACATTCCAAAACTTCCGAAATATAATTTGAATTGAATAGTTTTTTGACTTATTCTATGTGATTTGATGAGAAATACTAAGAATTTAAGTAGATAACAACAAATAAAAGCAAACCGAATTAAATTATACTAGGTGTTATAATTGTTTCCCTCAATTTCATTATAAATATTAGTTTATCGCGAAATATTTTTAATAGAGTTCAAATCAATCGAGAGCTACGTACAATGTTATATAAGGTTGAACATACATTAAAGGAGAAATTTAAATAAGGATGACGTTGTGGAATTGCAGTTTATTTCGACAAAGATTTTATAGAAGAATGGGTAGACTTGAAATGATTATATTTTCATATCATTTATTCGCACTACTTTCATTAAAACACTTTTCTATTCTTTATTCTCTATAACTAACCTCTTCTCTGTTTCCTCTTCCAGGTTTCTGTACCAGTGGCACAAATATTAGAAACTACGAAAAATTCGAAACCAACAGCATTTGAAAAATTTGCTGATGCTTTGCTATGCATATATTTTTTAACAGATCCATTTGTATACGTTTTACAAAACTACATTGAAGGTCGAATGAGATGCTGTCAGAAAGGTCGGAATAGTTTATTAAACACTTCAAATACTGCTACACTTCCTCCTAATACTCTTACAAATGTTTTATTAACACCACCTATGTTGTCGCCTCCGAAACTAACAGTACACCCGGATTTATAACTACGTTTTATCTGAGACATTAACATCTCCTTAAAATACTTTTATTTATAATATGTACTTTTGGGGAACTATCAAAAAAAAATAAAAATTTTCATAGAACAAGTCTATTTTAATAATTAGTTTACCTAATGTAATGTATTATATAAATCATAATATTTCGAAGCGAGGAATGCAAAATACTTCAATATTCATTCTTCATTTTATACATCTAAATTTAAATCTTTTATTTTTTGAAAACAGACTGATGTACTTTTTGTGATAACATTATGCATTTTATTTATCTAAATAAATCTGTCACAAAAAATAACGTCGTACATTTTTTGTTTACCATTTTATCCCTTCGTTATTTTAAATAGAACACCCTCTATATTAATAGATTTTTGAAATCTACGTGAAATTTTAGTATACTTCTGTCTGATAACTTTTTGAGTGTACAAAGCTTAACTTCACAAACCACACCTGCATCTGTAAAAAATTTACAGAAAACATTTAATATCTGGATAACTGTGAGTTTTGGGTATAGGAAATTATACATGAATTTACCTTATTTTTTACCCCTGAATTCATTAGAATAGAAAAAACCGGGTGGTTCTATTGAAAAAATAGAGAAATTTGATATTTATGAAGTTAAACTTTGAACACTTTTTATACACACCCTGTATAAAATAAAAAATTTTTCAACATAGATTCAAATAAGTCTGACCTTGCTAAAAGCAACCAAATAGAAACTATTTTTATGTCTTTAAGGGTATGCTCATAAAAAAATAATTTATAAAGGTTTACAAAAAAATTAATAACTCAAAAAGTATGTATTTTTCGAAGAAAGTTTCCAGACAAAAGTATACTAAAATTTCACGTAGATTTCAAAAATCTATTGATATACTATATTCTATTCAAAATAACAAAGTTACAGTAGAACCGGAATTCGGCCATCTTTGAAAATATTTTAGTTAAAAAGATCGTATCCGAAAACCCAAACGTAGAAATTTTCATGATTTAATTATAAGTATTTTGCCATATACAGATGGTTTTTAGTCATCGTGGGACACCCTGTATAACTTACTTAATTAATGAAGTGCACAGACGGTTCGAAGTTAGTATAAGGAGCTAGACTGGCCTTTTCTGGACCAAAATACTAGCTTTCCATACCTCTAGAAACATCACTCACCTTTTTAAGGCAATGTTGCTAGCAATAGACATATCAGCTCGGATAGAAACCTCTCTAAAAAGCACATCTACATTCTCTAAGATAGCCAAGCGGTCTTGAAGCTCTTCAAAGCTATTCAAAGCTAGCTAACAAAAACAAAGTAACCCTAATGTGGTTTCCAGACCACCAAGTCATACCAGGGAATGAGAATGCAGAGAGCGTTGCTATGACTCCATACCTTCTTGATCATGAACCAAAAGTCTTAGAACAAATTTGTCATTCACTCGACTCATACGAGATGGGGCTCTGACTGCTTGGAGGTACATCGAGGAAGTCCTCCTAGAGGCTGTGATCCCATTCGCTCCATTTATTGGTGAGCAATTCATTTCAATGCTCATCCACACACCGCCAGAATTGTTACCGAATACTCGGAGCAAGTGGGAATTACAATTCTGGACTAGCCTGCAGGATATCCCGATATGAATCCAATAGAGCATTTATGGGATAATTTAGGGAGGCTTGCTAGACGTCCTCATCCTCCTGGCGGGAATGTCCAGAATTTAATTTGTTTGATTTAATTTATTTGATGCCTCACAGGGTTAGAGCCCTTCATCGTAGCAGACGGAGTAATACCCGCTATTAGAATTATGTAAATATTTAGAAAACCTAATAATTTTTTGTTTATTTTGTATTTATTTGTAAATAATCAATAAAAATTATTCACTTCTGGCAAATTTTGTTCAAATAACCTATAAATTAACCAATTCTTACTATAAATTGAAAATATTAAATATTTAACAAAAATTATGAGACTAAATACAAGTGTTCGGTTTTTTTGCTGTTGAGTTTATGTTTTGTGTATTTCTACACTCTTTTAAACTGGATAACTTCATATATCATCACCATAGACAAATTTTGAAATTAAGTAAGCTTCTTCTTCTTTTTTTTGACTTTTCAAACAAAACGTAATGTTGAATATCCATCCAGAAATTCAGTTCAAGATCCCTCTTGACATAGAGATAAAATAAGATAGAGTTTTGAGTTAATTGAAGTATGTCTAGCAGAAATAATGTCTTCAATTTGCTGTGAAATCTTATTTCCGTGCTTAGAAAGTAAAGGTGTTAAGTTGGTATAGATATTTATGTTTCGTGTAGTTAGTTTTACTATGCGTGTTCACTGGCTTTGCTCTTACACTATCCAACTACGATCTCAAAACCGAGTTTGCATGCACTATAATAAATCAGTTGTTCTGCTTTTCTTTTCGGAATAGGACCTTGCTCGAGATACCTAATTTGGGAGCGAGATAATAAATAATACCCGTTGTGGACGAAAGAAAATTCAACGAAAACCCTTTTATTTCATTTGAAAAAGTCTTGACCTTTCATTATCGCAAACTTCTTTAACGAACTTCTACAGAATATATTTCAAAAGGTTTAGTGACGTAACAGCAATTAAGATGGTATCAAAATTATATGACGTTAAATTTAAATTAATTACTGCACAAAATGTATAAATTATAGTTTATAAAAAACTAAACTGAAAAGTGAAAAATAAATCTTAATATAATACTAAAAGAACTGACGAGAAAAACTCGCTGTTATGAAAGGATGTGGTCTTTAATATAAATATTATTATTTCGAAAAGTAGAGTTAGTTTTGAGCGAGGACTCTTCCACGAAAAATGCGAAGGTTTACCTAACCAAATCTGTCTTCTAAGGCGTCATAAATTACACGTTGTTACCTCACATTATACTAAAATATAAACACAAAATATAATAATTAATAATTTGGCTTTGTTTGTATGAATTTATTTTATAAGATGAATACTTATAATGTGAGAAGCTTCTCAAGTTTGAATAAAATTATAAGCACTACATGAGAAACGGACTCAAAAAATTAAAGCGGAACAATGTATCAACTCAAAATATGAAGTGAACTCAAGAAATATGAATACAATCCCTCTGGAAGCTCTTATGCATGTCAGTAACTTAGGTTGAGTCTTGTCTTGGTCTTATTTATTCAAAAAATTTTTAATATAAGACATGGTACTATATTGACAAAAATATGGAATTTTATAAGTAAAGGATAAAAATCTTTTTCACGAAAAAACCTGCAGAATATACTGTTTCACCAAAACCTTAATAAATTGTAATAATTATTTAATATAAGTGAATAGTAAATATGACCATTGTCCATGTAAATTTAATCAAAATGAAAGCTTTCTGTAATTTATGACGTAACAAAATTGGATCGAGTGGGGATAATCAAAGTAGACCTTCAAAATCAATCAACTCTGACAGAACGCGAGATTTGTTCCATGACATTGATTATAATCACAAAACAGAAATTTCAGAAGACATATTTCTTTATTGAAAAGTATCATGAATTTTCATATAATTATATTCGTGTCTCTAAAAAATACGAGGGCTAGGACTACTTTTGAGATATGGCAACAGTGATGTATATATGTCAAATCTAACATTCCTAACTTTGTTTTATATTTGATAAACGTACTCAGAACGTGTTGTCACACGTGTGGTATTTGAGATGTTTACAGATACTTGAGACGTTCATATTTGTCAGAAATAGGGATTAAATGACATTCGACTTGCATAAATCAACAGCAACTCGCTTCGTCATTTTGTAATTAAGCCTTATCTCAAGCAATCGTGTTTCGCTGGTTTTTCGAATTCAATCATGGTCGCACTTCTTTACAGGATGAATTTCGTGAAGATCAACCAAAATCGGTTGCTGTGTGTAAACTGATATTGTAAAATCGTCGTGTGACATACCATAAGATTGTGGGATACTTGGGCATTAACCGCACTCCTATACATTCATGAATATTTGGCTGTCAAAACTATTTGTTGGATATCGCAAAATTTGATATTGATTAAAAAAAAGCTCGTGTCGGTTGGTGCAAAGAAATGCTGAAAAATATCAATCTTGGTGCTTCCAAAGACGTTTACAAGACTCGACGAATGGGTCTGTCAAGACGAATCAAATACAACAAAAGTTGTTCGAAGCACTTCGTAGGACAAGGTCACCGAAATAACTGGATATGTGGCCACCATTCCATTAGAGCATCGTAGAACGGTCAATTCTGAATGGTACATCAGAAGTGTTCGAAAAAATCAGGAAAACCAAGATGACGAATTATTATTATCTTCAGGATGCGTCTATAGAACCACATCTCAAATGCCTCAAGTTTTTTGATCATTTGAGCTTTCAAGGTCAAGTTTCCATTTTGTACAGACCACACATAACATTCCATGAATCTTATTCTTAGGAGAAGTATTTGACAAACGCCTTTCGATCCATTTCAATTCTGATCATGATTTCTTCGTCTGGATCTATTTGAGCGTTTATAAATGAACCAAGATACTTATATTTTGGTTTTTACTTAGTTTTTCCAATATTTATAGTGAGTCCTATATTTTCACATTCTCTGTTGGATCTCTCTAAAAGGATTTGGAGATCTTCTTCGTTCTCAGTCATTAAAGCAGTATCATCGGCGAATCTTAAGTCATGAGCCTCCTCCACCACTTTCTGAAATACAAACTGAGAATATAGATTGAATAGTTGTGGAGAAAGAACGCAGCATTGGCGAACTCCCTTTTGAATTTCGATTTCGTCTGTCTCCATGTCCTCAACACGCACTACTGCCGTTTGATTGTAATAGATATTTTTGATTAATCGTATATCGCTTGGATCTAAGTTTATCGTGTTAGACTTTATCAAACGCCTTCTGGAAATCAATGAAACCGACATATACATTTTTGTTGCAATCTCTGCACTTCTGTAGTAGTACTGTGATAGCGTAAAATGCTTCTCTAGTTCCTAATCCTTCTCTAAAATCAAACTGAGTTTCATCTAGTTGTTTTTCACATTTTCGATATATTCTCTGCTGGGTTATTTTCAAGAGTTCTTTCAATTATTGTTATTGACCTAATTTCAACAAAATACACAACTCAAAAATAGAACATTTTTCACTGCCACCAAACCGCATATCGTTTTTATTTTATCTTTTAGATGAAAATTCGAGAATGAATCGCAACCTATCATTCTGATGTAGGTGGCCAGCGTAAAATTGGAAATAAGGTATCTGACGTAAAGGTCACATTTCTAATAAACCTTAACGGTTGAATAAAATATGATATCGATTTTACATCGGCCTCAGCATTCGTCTTAGCATTACAAAACTGCATGCTTGCGTGTGGATTAATTATTTTTTTCATAGTGCGGTTTAATTATTAAGGCTTTACCTTTAACGCCCTTTATCTAAAATCTATAGAATGTTGCAGTTATTCCTCAGGCGTAAAAATACACACGATTATCCCTATAATTATTTACTCACCTAAAAAATACAATATTCCTAAAAACTAATGTGAGTTCGATATGTTTTGGAAAATTCGGTGTTTTTTCATTTAGTAAAATCTTTTCCAATCGCTTCATTCTAATTCACTTTATTTAATTAGGTTATCAATTTGTAATAAATCAGTAGACGAGGTGGAATTCATTATCTTGTGCGAAATTGTTCACGCTTGTTGATTTGCTGAGTTTTCCATCTAGTACTAGCTTGTATACATTTATAGAGTTGTTGAGATTTCTAAAAGTACAATATTGATAAAGTACAAATCAGCTAAGAAAAGGCCAGACGCGTCATAACTGACAAAGTCCGCAATAATTTCCTTCTCTCTTAGGCCCATCCCATTTATGTGACAGTGGCGTTTTTTACGATTGTTCGGTATTTTTTATATAGAAATGCAAGTGTTAAATAGACTGGCAACGCTGCACGACTGCCGCATGGTCCAAATCAGAATTCGAAGGGAAGTCGTCGCGCAACCATGGATCTCTTACTATTGCGAGTCCCTCTTCGATGTTGCCAAACCTTTACTTAGGAAGAAAGTACGGTAATATTATAAATAATTTGCGCTTATGGTCAGATGCGTAACCGACCGAACATCGGACATTCAGCATTTAGTATTGTTCGTTGTTTAGTAGATAGTGTGATTTATTGTGTTCGGTTTTATTTTTAGTCTGTGCCATAGTTTATTCTACAGATAACGCTGTTTTTGAACATTAGGGGCAAAATCGTTTTAAATAATGTCCGCAAAAAAAGTTGGAAAGCAAGGTCTTATTATACGCAGCCAAGGACGAGAAATCATAAGCAATATTATTATTAATTTCATGAAAAAGGAGGCAGATGAAGTTACTATTCCTTTGAAAAATTACAGGTATGTAGCAGGATTTAATTCGAGAAGTAGGTAGAAGAAATGCGGAGTTTACACATTTTTATACAGGCACCTACTTATTGAGTGTCATATTTTAAATTAGAATATTAAAATGTTTTGATATTTCAGGGAAAGAATGCTAGCTGTTACTGGGGTGTCAAAGTCTACTTTTCAGAAGATATCAAAAGAAGCTCAAAAATTTGAGTGGGGAGGGCCAAGCACATCTTTTCAAACACTAAAAAAAGAAAACTGGATCGTATCTCGCTAGATCAGATAAAATCTATAAGAGAACTTATCTACGATGTTTATGTACTGGAGAAGAGACTTCCTACGTTAAAGTGTAAGAAATTATTTTTATTAGTATTATAAAGTCATGTACCTACTTAGTTTGAGGTTTACTGTTGTTACTATTCAATTTGAAAGAGCAAACGTGCAATGCTAAATTATGATGAAATTACAGGTGTTTTGCGGAAAATTAATGACCGGGAAATCTTAACAGAAGCAATAAGTGTAAGCATATTGAATCGGCTCCTCACAAAAATTGGTTTCAGGTAATAATTTTGATTTTAAGTTGTCCATTATTACGATAATTACGATAATTAAAACCTTGTTGTCTATTACAGTGATTTTTTTTGTAGATGGCAGAAAATGCCAGACCGAAGAACAATTAATGTCAATATCTATATTTAGATTCCAGTGTCGACCAGACTTAGCCAGAATAGAAGAAATATTTTTTGTACAATTGCATTTAAATTGCGATAAACCATAGCACTTACCACCTACTTGTCATATACCAATAGAATTATAATTTACTTACTATATATACTTGTTTGTTTTTGCAGGTACAAAAACTGGTGATTACCATAAAGACATGAATAATCAAAATTTCATGACATGGGTTCAAAAGCAATTGTTGCCAAATCTGCCTGAAAGGTCCGTCCTCGTTATAGACAACGCAGCATACCATAATGTAACAATAAAAAAATATTACGGCGGCTTCTAAGAAAGAAGAAATGTTAAACTGGCTAACAGAAAATGGATTACCAGCAGACCCCAAACTAACAAAACCGGAATTATACCGCATTTTTCAAGAAAATAAATTTCGCTTCCCCATGAAGTACAAACTAGACGAACTGTTACAACAACATGGGCACCGTGTACTACGTTTACCTCCTTATCCTCCAGAACTAAACCCGATCGAAAAAATCTGGGCTTTAGTAGAAAATTGGGTAGCTGCGCACAATACAACATTTAAACTGTCCGATACGGAGGCACTCGCTAGGCAAAAATTTGATAGGTATCGGAACAAGAGTGGTATAATATTTGCCAACATGTTAAAAAATATGAGAATGACCTTATACAAAAAGAGCACATCTTAGACCACAATCTAAATCACTTAATATTTACAGTTAATACGGGTTCATCGGAAAAAAGTGAAGAGAAAAACAGCGAGGATACTGATAGTTCATTAGAGGATGAACTAGGATGTTCGTCTCTAGTTTCTGATAGCGAATAAAGTTTTTTTTAATTAACGACATAGATAAAATATTACACTCAACTTGTGCAAAAACTGCGTTTATTATAAACACACCATGCACACCAAACCTCTATGCAATAAACAGTTGCTATTTCTATAAGATAGTGTATATATGTGTAATATCCTACTGTAATATATGTTTAAATCTTCAAAATATATTTTTTTTGTATTTTTTAATCTAATAAATGTTTTGTTGCGAAATGCATTAATTTTTATTTAAATAAGAATTTACGCCACTGGTATATCAGTCTGAAGCGACAGAGAGGGAATATTTAAAGTGAGGCAGACGATAACTATTCGATGACGCCTGTGGCGTTTTCTTAGTTGATTCGTACTTTACTTTCTACCATCGTAGACCTCCAAAATCGTCGCTCTTTGGAAATCCATTCGACCTCAATGAGTGATATGGATCACTTAGGGAATCCTTGCACAACAAACTTCAATATAACTATTTACACCCTTAAAATCAATTACATTTTGATGTATACGAGTAGCTGTTCCAATATCAATTGCAGAACACAGTTATGCGAGGAACAATCAATGTTTACTCCCTGTATAAAATTCGGTAAACATCTAACAAATCGTCAGTCCACATGGACTTATAATTTTCACTGTTTAGCAATGAAAACATCGAATCGTAAACATAAATGCATTTCTATTTGCCGAAGCTGTCGGAAGGCGTATGTACACAATTTCTTTGAAATATCCCTGCTAGAAAGTCTACGATAAGCAGTGGCGTGACTCGGTGAGATTTATTTAATTCATAAGTTAATTTTTATATATTATTATATAATTACATATAATTTAGATATACAAACACAGCAAGTTATTTCAAATATATTCAAATGTTTAAAAAATATAGCAAAAATTAGCAAATTATCGAAAATACAATTATACCAGTTTGCGTCAAGTTTTGTCAGCATGCGGTTTCAAACACAAAAAAACTGGATCGTCAAAGATAGTTCGATAGCGACAAGATTATTTGCGTCAGATAAAAGATTACCGAAGTTCTAATAGACGAATGGGGTACAAAAATGGCTCGTCTGATACCCTGTTTAAGCCAAACTCCCTTACAGGCAGATACATTTTACTCGTCCAAGTAAGACTACAATTAAATGCATCTGTTTAAATTACATATTTTATTTATATTTATAAAAATAATGAATTTATGAAATGAGGTATCTACGCCTTTGGTAGACCAAACGAAATTGTCGGCAAGGTTTTTTATGATCTGCAATTGATATTGGAAGAACTATAACGAAAATTATGCAGGACAATTTTAAGCTTTATAAATTTAAATTAAACCTTTCTTTGTTTCACATTTCCTTTTTAGATTTAACTCAATTTATTATAGAACCATTTGAATTTTTCGTTGTATTCCTTTGAAGTTGGTTTTGTTGGCATTCTTTCACATGAAACAGGAACTAAAAATATTTTACTTTACATTTTCCAACTGCAGACAGTATCTCAAATCATGACCCAATTACTAAAAAATACGTTTTGACGCACAAAACATTGGGAAAAACCATCAAAAAATAAGTGAAACATGAAATTAAAAAGGGAATATTCTACTTAAAAAGAAATAGAAACCATAGATCGTGATAATGATGGAGAGAACTGGTGAAAAAAAATGTGTTAACAAAAATTAGTGACAAAAGAATAAATTTAGGATACAGTAAAAATTAAGTAGAACTAAGGAACAATGAAGAAGCTGATTTCAATATAAAGTAAAAAATTATTTTATTGTCTTCTTCTTCTTCTTCTTCTTATTTTAAGACTGTGTCTTGTGTTTTCAAAGAGGCAGCCTAAGTTGTGACTGCGAGGACCAGCTCTCATACCAGCGCTTGGTGGTCTTCCAGGCGGTCTACTTGTATTGGGTCTCTCTTCCTTTGCGATTTTCGCCAGTCGATCGTTGTTCATTCTATTGACATGATCTCTCCATGCTCTTCTTCTAGTTCTGGCCCATCTCACTATATCCGGAACGTCACACATTCTTCTGATTTCATTGCTCCTTATTCTGTCTCTTAGTGTTTTCCCTGTGATTGAGCGTAATGTCTTCATCTCGGTTGTTCTAAGAATCCGTTTAGTAGTTGCAGTCTCCGCCCGTCATTACTGGTCTGACACAAGTTTTATATATCCTTTTGCTTTCGATACTTAAAAATTTATTCCTCCATATCACGGTTCGAAAGAATCCTGATATCCTAGATGCTGCTGTTGTTTGCGTTTTGACTTCTTGTTTCAAGTTCCTATTGCTCGTGATGTTAACCCCTAAATATTTAAAAGACATAACCTGTTCTACGCTTTTATTATAAATTGCCAGTTTGCATCTTCTTGGTTCTCTCGCTATTGTCAAGGATTGTGTCTTTTGTTTCGATATGATCATATTGAATTCTCCTGCAACTGTTTCAAATCTGTGTAGCAGTTTTTGCAGATTATCCTCATCTTCAGATATCACAACCGCGTCATCAGCGTAGCAAACTATCTTAAACTCATGTTTTCCCATTCTGTATCCTCTGCCTTCCGTTTTGACTTCTTTTATGATTTCGTCCATTATAATGTTGAAGAATATTGGGCTGAGACTATCTCCTTGTCTGATCCCTGTTGATACTGGCATTTTACTGGAGAGTTCGTTGTTTACTCTTACATATGTGCTATTTCCGTTGTTCATGTCCCGAATGATGTCTATTGTCCTTTGGTTTACGCCTCGTTTTTTTAGTAGCTCAATGACGTCATGTAATCTCACTCTGTCAAATGCTTTTGTTAAGTCTATGAAGCACATAAACGCGGTTTTATTGTACTCTATGGCCTTTTCGGCAATCTGTCTTAAGATGAATATAGTGTCTATGGTTGATCTATTTTTTCTAAATCCCTGTTGTTCTTCGCTCATGCCGCTACTTGAGATTTCTTCTGCAATAATTTTTGTTAGTAATTTTGAAGTCGTGCTTAGGAGGCTGATCCCTCTATAATTATTTGGATCTTTTTTTTCCCCTTTTTTAATGACGGGGATCTTTATGCTTACTTTCCATTCCTCTGGTACTTTTCTCTGGTCGTATATCTTGTTGAACTTGACATGCATTTGGTCTATTAATTCATTGCCACCATATTTAAGAAGCTCGTTATTAATGTTATCCAGCCCTGGTGATTTCCTATTTTTCATCTTGCGCATTGTTGCTTCAATTTTGTCTTTTGATATTAATTGTTGTTGTATGTCTTCTCCTTCCTCAGATATATTTTCTTGTTTCTGTTCTGTGGATTGGCTTGTTATTATGTCACCGTAGAGTTCATGGAAATACCTTTCCCATTCTTTTAACGTTATTGTTTTCGTGTGGATGTATTCATTGATTGGTCTTTTGATGTTCCTTATCATATTCCAGATCTTTTTTTGTCCCCCATATAAGTCGTTTTCCATGTCTGATGAGTATTTCTCCCAGAATTGTCTCTTAATCGTTTGTATTTCCATATTTGTCCTATTCCTCACGACTTTGTAATCAGCATATGTAATTGTTTGACTTCTATATTGAAGATATGCTTTCCTTTTTTCTTCCGCAAGTGATTTGATTTCGTGTGTGAACCATGGTTTCGTGTTGGGCTTTCCGTTTAGGTTCACCTTTCGTTTGCCTAATGCCTCTTCTGCAGCTGTCCTTATATTAGTACTTAATCTTTTCCATGCTAGTTCTACGGTATCATCTTTCAAGATCTTGTTTTCATTTATTGCCTTCCTTAGTCTTTGTTGGTAGAGGTATTTTGTGGTATCATCGCTAAGGCTTTCTATGTTCAGCTTTTCTGTCACTTTCGGTTTGTTCTGGGTTTTCCTTTGTACGCAGTTCCGCATTATGGCTAGGCACCATATGGTGGTTAGTCCCTGTGTTTACTGAGGTTAATGTTCTGACATCTAATATTTTTGAGGGATGAATATTTCTGTTTGTAATAATGTAGTCTATAATCGATTTATGTCCTCTTGTGTTCTCGAACGTATACTTGTGCTGTTGTTTATGGGGATAAAACGTGTTGTTAATGCGTAGTTCATTATGTGCACAGAATTGTATGAGTTGTTCTCCATTGCTGTTGAGTTTTTCTTCGTTAAACCGATTCTTAATTCCACTAATAACCTCGTTACCAATCGTTCCATTAAAATCCCCTAGTATCATAATTTCGTCTTGCTTCGGTATCTTATCCATGGTGATCTGCAGTTCATCATAGAATGAGTCTGTTTCTTCTTGACTTTTACTCGTATCAGGAGCATACACGCTTAATATATGGGTTTTAGTTGTTTCTGTAAATTTAAACGTGGTTTATAGCAGTCTGTCGCTTATATACTTTATGTCTATTATGTTTTTGTCGTATTTCTCGTGCACTAATAGGCCTACTCCCGATGCTGCTCTTTCATCTTTTGGTTTCCCATTATATATCAATGTATACTCCGCGATTCTAAAGTTGCCAGCTCCTTTCTTTTTCGTCTCTGACAAGGCACATATGTCTATTTTATGTTTCTTAAGCTCTATTATGGTTTCTTGGTCTTTGTTAGCAATTGATGTAACATTCCAGGTGGCTATTCGCAATTGTTGTCGCTTCCAAAATCGTTTTTTCCTTAACTTTGCCGGGTCGCTATAAGTTTTATCAGTCCTATCCGAGGCTACTTTCTTCGTTCTCTGAGCAAATGGCTGTTTTACATGAGGTAGGTAGCTAGCATTGCCTTACAACCCTCCTCTTTTATCCGGGCTTGGGACCGGCAGCATGGTCGTTGAGCTACTCAATCCGCCCAACGGCCATACTGGCAGAGTTTATTTTATTGTGAATATATAAATTTAGATCTAAGATAAATAAGGGATAGTTAAAATGTGGGCCGAAAATCTATCTGACAAGTTTCCACATTGACACAATATTTCATCGTTTATATTCCAGTTTATATCAAAATTTCCCCTTTTTGACGTTATTATACAATCCATATGAATATTTATAAAAATAATCGTAGAGAGCTTTTTATCAGCACCGCATATCTAATTAAAATTAAAAAAAAAATCAACATGTACCAAAAGCTCCAAATTGTGTACGTCCGTTTGGTTTTTAGAGGCATTTTGTCACAGCCTATCGTGCATGAAATTTTAGATGGTGGATTTTATCTGGATAAATCGATTTGCGTATTACTATTTTAGCTTAAAGTCCCCAAGTAAGTTATAGTAAGGATCACGAAAAACTCACAAATTAATACACAAAGTCCATGAAGATATCGACCCTCAAAGGTTGATGCCGACCTACAAAAGATCCATGAATGCGTAAAAAAATAATTAGAGGTCAGTGGGATGTCCATGAAGTCACAAAGTTTGCTATTCATGGTATACTTTGTGACATACACACAAAAAGAATTATTTGAAGAACAGCACTGCTTGAAGGTACATTGATCAAATCGAATTTTTTCATTTCATTCGTTATCAATTATATATGATTATCTCGATGGAAAAGTCATACATCGAAATATCGTATTAGATACAAATTAGAACTAAAATATCAAATAATGCAACAGAGAATGACATAACTACCTATGAAGATGTGAAATATGAGGTTAAAGAGGACAAGTAGCTAGAGCAAAAAAGGTTACGGGACGTCTTCACAACGTACTATTCCGAAACGAACTCCTAAGACAAGTAACAAAATGATAACAAACTAAGCATTAGAAACAAGGCCAGAAATATCAAGAACGAAACCACAGAACTGAAAATTCTCGAACGGATCACTGAAAAAACACTACTAGGCCGAGAAGGAATCGAAAACATCGAACGATCACGTGACAGCATAAGTAACAATGGAACCAAGACGAATGACACACGATATAATGATAAAAATGGCGGGTGATAAATCTCCAAATGGAACATGGAGTAGAGGTCGACCACGGAAGAGGTGGAGTGACAACATAGAGCAAGGATGAGGGAATATATACGAGGAGGTACCCAGAAGTAACCGGAATAGCATTGCCATGGGTGGAGCTTTTGTAGAACTGATTTCTGCCGCCAGTTCAGTGCCGCGCGGGCCTTTGACCTGCCACGTTCTGTTCGTCACTAGTGACCGTTTTTGCTAGTGCTGTTTCACTGCTGCTTCGTTTTTTTATGATGGCAAATTTAAGTGAACAAAGTGCCAATGTAAAATTTTGTTTTCTACTCGGTAAAAACGCTACCTAAACTGTTTTAATGTTGAAAACTGCTTACAAAAGTAATGCTATGGGGAAAACTCAAGTGTATGAGTGGTTTTTTTCGATTTAAAAATGGCGACATGTCGATTGATGACAATTGTCGCTCTAGACGTCCATCAAGTGCCCGAATCGATGAAAATGTTGAAAGATTTCGTGCACACAGACAATTGATCAACTGTCTGAAATCAATGGAATATCTTGGAGATCGGCTTAGCAAACAGGTGACTGGTTTTTCCACCATGACAACGCACCTGTACACTTAGCCATTACTGTTAGCCAGTTTTTGGTTAAAAATAACATGGTTCCGCTGCCCCACGCACCTTACTCGCCCGACCTGGCTCCGTGCGACTTCATGTTGTTACCGCGCATGAAAAGGGGCATGAAAGGACGGCGATTTGAAAAAATTGAAGACATCAAGAAAAGAACGAGACAGGAACTTGCAGCCATCTCTAAAGATGAGTTCAAACAATGTTTCGAACAGTGGAAGCACCGCTGGGACAAATGTATTACTTGTAATGGAGAGTATTTTGAAGGGGATAAGGTTGCTTTGTAAATATATAGCATTTAAAAAATAATTCCGGGTATTTTTGGGTACCCCCTCGTAGAAGAAGGAAACGAGCGATATACCTGTAGATGTTGACGAGATTGGAACGTTGTCTATCATGAGGAACGAACTATATAACATTTATAACATAACATAACGTTTGGTCGACCTTTAACCTTCTGCAATAGATTTAATCAAAATTAATGTGCTTAGAAAAATATTGTTAAAAGGAGCGCAATACCTTTCGGTATAATTTTATTGAGGAAGTACATGCAAATCTACAGATTTTAAAGTATTACACTTTTGAATACAAAGGATTATATAAATTAACGTTTTAATGACTTGTTGCCAGCTGAATAAGTATATTATATACATTCGTACGGGATATATTGATTTTATTTGTAAAATTATCATAGAATTTATTAACGGATAATATCTTGGAGAGACATAGGTCATACTTACACCAAGAAACTAGGTTGAAGTAACTGGTTTCAAGGAGAGAGAGTTTTTTTACAAATTGTTGGCTGTCAAAATTTAAATTGAGAGTAGCGAACAATGTCTTTTGCCTCTATGTATTCAATTCTAAGTATTCTCTTCTGCAGAACTTTGTAAATGCAAACACTTAGATTTCCGGGACACACCAAAACAAAGTAAAATGAAATAGCTGATAGGCCCTTCATGGGACCTATGGTATCAGCTACAGAGCAATGGAAAAAGCACTGGAAAAGAAGGTAAATAGGAGCAAAACCAATTTTAGGCACAACCTACAAGGGCTGAGAAAGGCAAAGACTCTTCTAAGAAGCTATAACCAGAGTAGGTCTGCAGAATGTATCAACCTAAGTAGGAACAATCTACGAATACTAACAGGAGTTCTATTGGTCACTGTCGGATTAACAAACACCTGAAGATGCTAGACCTAGAAGATAATACGGGGTGCAGGTTCTATCTACATTCTTTCGAAGTGTGAAACATTGAAGAGTTTCAGGGCACTGCACTTGGGAGCGCATAAAATAGAAGACGAAGATGTCTGGTAATTGAAGCCATCCCACATTCGAAAGCAATGGGATTAATGGATCAGATGTAAAACACAGGGTTTTCCACATTGCAGCAAGAAAGGATAAGATAATAGGCCCCAAATCCAAACATACAAATACTTAGATCCAATCTATGCAATGTTCAAAAAAGACTACCAAACAAATAATAACTATTATCAAAATATGCAAATTAGAATACCCCGATTCGGCTATTCGATCGAATCAGTTTTGACGTCATCTATATCAAATGTATCTGATAGGTTGTGTATATAATTATTTTTCTTCGACCAAAAATACCCGCCTAGAAGTTATAGAGAGAGGGAATTTTTCTATCGTTACGCTCATTTATATGTGAGGTAAAATTTCAGCAGGGGGTTGCAGGTTGTGACGTAACTGATTGCGTGAGGTGGTTTCTTCAAGGCGCCGCTATGGCCGCTAAAATGTTATCGGCTTAAGATCTTGTTAAGAAACTGGACATTATACGGCGAGCCAAACTAATGTTCTAGCTTCAATAATGTAGAAAATGGAAATTTTTATTTTGATAGGGATAAATTTGGAAACAACCGATTATTTTTTGTTATAGCCAATGATGGATCACGTGTTATACAACAAGTAAATACACAAAGTTTTCTTTTACTCTTAGAGAGTTGAAAGGCACTCAGAAAAGAGGATAAGTTTTGGCTCGTGGCAGCCATTATGACAATCAACCTGAAAACTTGTAAGTAATTTCTATCAGTGGACTTAACATCACGACCTTTTCGTTTTCTTAAGGAAACAACAAACAAGTATATCAAAGCTACTTCTAATTTTACTTCCACATCGTTCTCATTGATCTGTCACATATCGTGCATAATTCCGATGTAACAGATATTGTAGAAAATTTTTTGTGTTCATATATAACATCATGGATTGATTAAGAAGGATTATATGTGAAATCATTTAGCAGCCTATCCACTACTGGATATAAGCACCTCTTAATCTACATCAATCTGTTTGGTTTTTGGAAACTTGGATCCAGTTGGAAGATATATTTTCCAAATCGTCCGTACATCTCGTCGGCGGTGATCCCCTGTTTCTGTATGCTTCATCCCTGGGACGCAATTCTAGTATACCCTTCGTTTATCTAGAACTTAACAATCTTTTTTAGTTGCATCCATAACTTTTGATCTTTCACTCAGCTCTTCGTTCCTCGTAATTGTATCAATGTTAGTGTTTCTAAAAGTTAAGTCAATACCTGGAGGGCACATTGGTCACATACCTTTCGTATCAGATGTATCGTTACATATATATGACTCGAATACATGTCTTAACTTGCCAAATGTAGCTCAAGTCCTTTTGTTTAGTTCTCAGATTTAATTGTCTCTTCACATTCTAATCTCATGTTCCAGATATTTGTAGGATGTTACGTATTAGATTTCTTTTCCGTTAGGTTACAATTGGGGTCTAAATTTGTCATAAATTGGGTCCTGGCAATGTTTAAATATAAGCCTACTCTATGGGAAGCTGTAGATAGTTCTGAGTTCATTTTATTTGCCTCGGTCTGAGATCAACATAATATCGTCAGCAAAACTCAAATGGTTTAGCTTTTCTGTATTCATCTTTATGCCCTTACTGTTTAGTTCGGCATTTTTAAACAAATATTTTGAGAGTTTCGAAGAAGTGTCACCTCGTTGGGTGCCGTTTTCTGCATGTACTTCAACCTTCAGATATATCTGCCGTAATATAGAAATATACGGCAGTCAAATGTTTTTTCATAGTCGACGAATAATACTACTATGGGCTTTTTGTATTCTACACTTCTTCCTATTGATTATTTTATCACGTGGAAATGGTCATTCCATATCCAACTCGGAAGCCTGCTCTCTAAGCTGATATAAGTCAAGTTTGTTAGTCAGCCGCGCAGTAATGATTTTGGTCAATACTCACGTCCTGCGAAGACCAGCATCGACCAAATGAGGTGAAATCCCCAAGGCGGTAGTGGATTATCGTCGACTGAAAGTGTGCGACCTAGCTGACACAGTAGGCATTTAAAAAAGTGTTGTACATCGCATATTAACTGGACATTTGGACATGAGAAACCCCTGTACGCAAGATGGGTGCAGCGTTTGCTCACAAGGAAACAGAAACAGAGTCATGAAGATGGATGGATCCACGTTTCGTAACCATGGAGAATGTGGGTCTATCACTTTACACACGAAATAAAAGAACAACAACTATCGACTGAAAATAGAGAGCCAGCTCCAAATAAGGCAAAGATCGTTCCATCTGCAGGCAAGATCATGGCGTCGGTTTTTTGGGATTCACGTGGGATAATTTTCAATGACTATCTTGAAAAAGGAGAAACTATCAACTGTGAGTATTATGCGAACTTTTTACAATGTTTTAGTGAAGAAATCAAGCATTTGGCTAAGAAGAAAATGTTGTTCCATGGAGACAATGCACCAGCTCACACATCCGTTATTGCAATGGCCAAAATTGATTAATTAAAGTTTAAATTGCTACATCATGCACCCTTTTCGCCGGATTTAACTCCCTAAGATTATTTTCTGTTCCCAGACTTGAAAAAGAGTCTCGGTGGTCAAAGATTTTCCAACAATTAAAAGTGATGTCGGCAAATAATGACTATTTTGAGTAGCTTGCTGAATCTTATTATAAAAAGGGTATCGAGCTTATTGAACACCACGTGGAAAAGTGTATGGAGCTAAAAGAAGATTACGTTGAAAGATGAATATAATTTTTTCGAAAATTTTTGTGTTTTCTTTGTTGGTTCCATCCTCGTAGGTGTACAGCATACAATAGTGGCATTGTTCCACAATTTTGGGGTCGTTTCCTCCACTAAGCATTTATTGAAGATGGCTTGCACCACAATACCGTCTTCCTTCGCCCTGTGGTTTTCTTCTTCATTTCTGACAACGATTTTAGGACCTTTTCATTTGTTATCATTGGCATGTTTTTGAATCCCTGGTTTAATATGTGGGATGCATTTTCTGATGTTCCTACTTGAGTCTGGTTTCTATATAGTTTAATGTGAAAGTCCTCAACAATTTTTAAAATTTCTTCTCTATATATACAATAATTTGAAATTAAAAGATCTTCTAAACCGTGCGTTTTATTGACTTCAAACGAGAGTATCTTCTATATATGTTTGGAATTTAGATATTATACTGGTTGTTTTTTAAATTACAAATGCCACTAGATACAAGCCGCCTCTGGATTTTTTGCGTATTATAAATTCATTTATATAGTCAATACTCTATAAAATTATGTTGATCTTTTTACTTGCTTCCGAAATACTTGAAGTGAAAATTACCGACAGAAGTTGTAGAAGACAATCACGCAATGATTGCTAATTAATATCTGTGTATTACTTGATTTCTTTTATTATTATTCGGCTACCGGGTATTGGAAAACTAACACGTGCATGACTTAAAGAGAAAAGACGCAAGCGTATTATAGGTTAATAAGGTTGCAGCAGCAACAACGCATTTCAACGAAGACTGTGATTGCAAAATCTTGTGAGAAGCCTTTAAGACTGTTCAGTGCAAGATGAACGCTTTGTGTGTGACAGTGTCTATAATTCCAATAATTTTGGTGTTCGCGGGGTTTAACCACGCTCATGGACTAACCACTTTTGGAAAATCCAATAATCAAGGGCCTGTACAAACTACAATTGGTACGAGATGATACCGTTTTATTTTATATCGATAATTTTTGGCTTTTATTACTTTTTATAATAGGAAAATTCACGACATCGACAATTTCTATCATTTCCATATTTAGTGGTTTTCTTTTCATCATGAAAACAAGTTTTGTTTGTTACGTTCTATGCGTTATCTTTTTCTTCAGCTTTCACAGTGGTAGTTTTTTCAAATTTATAAGTACCATAAGCTTTTTTTCACAATTTTTTGTTAGATACTAAAAATTATTACAAATATCTCGTATCAAATTCGTTATTTCTAATATTTTTGGTTTTTCCACTTGAACTATATGTGCTAATTTATTAAAACCTTTGATGTTTCATGTGAGCAAATATGTCGCAAATGATAAACAATAAATTATTAGATATTTTATTGCGATGGTAATATTATGATCCAATATAATATTGTCCATCCGATTCAATATATTTTACTATCGCAGCTTTTTCATTAGTTAAATCGTCAATAATCATTATTACAAAACCATGAATTTCATCAATTCATGGATAAATATAAATTTTTTATTATTATTCAGTTATTATTCAGTTATTTGCTGAAATCATTGAAAATTTTTGTCCATTCTCACATTCTCCTCTTTTTTTTGTTTTCAAGTTTCTTATTGGTAGATTTTTCATTGACAATAATGCCTATTAAAGGGTAGTTCATCTTGTTACTTTATCATTTTGTCAAGCTAAGAACTAATCGTTTATCAAGTGAAGAACGATGTTTGAAATCTTTGAAACAAATACTCATCCAGAGGAACGATAAAGCGATTTTTGGGCGTTCCTATGATTGGTAAAAATTTTTTTATCATTAGAAAGCTATGACAAAACGATCTATACTGTAAATACTAATAATACACTTTTTTTGACGCCCATCTCGATAACTAAATTTACCTTCGGTCTCTGAAGACGATAAATTTAATGTCGAAACGCGCGTCAAATAGTGTAGTTGCAAGTATATTTAGTATGAATATCAAAAACGTTTTCAGAACTTCTAATTAAATGTTTAACGTGATTTTTCTCTAACACGCTAAGTTAAGTCTTTTTTTTTATTATTACAGTAGGTGGAAAACCATGTACAAATCAAAACAATTGTACATTAATCAAGGGAACAACGTGCTTACGCCAATACTGCTTATGTGGAGACAATAGTCATCCTTTGAATGGAATATGTAAGGCACAAATTAAAGGTAATTTTATTTGCTTTGGAATTTCCTTTTTGATTAAAAATTTATTCGATATTGCGTCAAATACGACAAAGAGACATTATGAAATTATTAAACAATTATAGTCTCTCTGTTTTATATAAAATTTCTGTAGCAGAAAATATCAAACTTTTATTCAACAGCATCACCCCAACGAGATTTGATTATATACTATTAACAGGGCGTTATACAAAAGTTAATAAAGTTCCACATTATCTCAGCTGGTCGGACCAATAGTGCACAATAGATGTTAAAGAGAAAATTGAAATAAAAACATCAAGAAATGTTGAGCACACACATTTCATATTTCAATTGCAAATTCCTAAAAGACCACTTCTCTTACCATTGCATCATGGTTGCCGCTAATAAAAATTCCAAAAGTAAAAGTAAACATAGTTCCAATCTCAAGCTTTATTTAATAGTTTGAACATTCAAAAAATAAAAATAACAAAGCTAGGTGAAGTAAACAAGAAAAAAAGGAGTCAGTGCGTGACTAGTAATAATTATATCGTCTCCATCTTGCTTCTGGAGTCTGATAGACATAAAAGAGCACACAGACGATGGTGGCTCTGGATGGATAGAACAAGGAGAGTTTAACTAAAGATTAAGACAAAAAAACATACAAAAATTAGTTGAGAATAGATAAAGAAACAGTTAGAAAACGTTAAATAAAACGTAGAATAACTCAGAAATTCTTTGCGAGAGACGTATCAGCAGATCAGAACCTCATTTTTCCCTTGAATTGTAAATTACACGCAATAAAAAATGTCATAAAATCGATAATATTGTAAATGCGAGATCTTGCATGTAGCAATAAGCTGAACTTCATCTGCGCATGATTTTGATCAAGAAATATTGCATTTTGCATTACATTGCACGTTGTATTGCATCACATTAAGCGGCCTTTAGAAATCGAAAAACATTTTAATAAGGAATGTTGAATTACTATCTGTTTATATTTATCTCCTATACATTTTATTCCATATTTCTGAAAGAAACTATTAGGAATAGGCACAATTATTTATATTCAAATTTATTCACTAAAATAAATTACTAACATTTGAGGTTAATTTAAACTTTGGTTAGTGTTACCAGCAGCCTGAGTAAGTTGTAGCCTACTGCGGTAAATTTCAGGTTCGGTAAATTTTGTTGAAAAATGTTTTAATTAAATTTATAATCTAGAAAATTATTAATTATATAGGGAATCAAAAGAAGGTGAAAACTGAAATATAGTGTTATGTGCAGTATACTAAATAATTGAACGTTTCTACAAACAATTCCTTAATCCTTTGTTAAATACAAGGTCTGGCTATTAAATAACGAAACTGGTTACGAAAAAGTGTTTTATTATAAAAATTATTCTATATTCTAATGCTCACCTTCAATATACTGCCCACATTTCACTACACACCTTTCAATACACTTTTTTCATTGATCGAAGCAGTACTGGAAGTCTTCTTTGGTGAGGGCCTTCAGGAGCTCTGCCGTTTTTTGCTTTACCGCTTCCATCGACTCAAATCGGGTCCGTTTCAAAACAGTTCTTTGTCTAACTTTTCAAAGACATCTGAGCAGTCCTGTTGACGCAAGAGCTGTTGATCAGGAGTCAGATTTTTTGGCACCAGCTTCGCACAGACTTTTCTCATGTGTAAAAATTTTTTAACCGTTTCTTTATCGGCGTTTACAGCCTCGGCAATCATCCGGATGCTCATTCGACGAACTGCACGCACAATTTGGTTGATTTTGGTCACTGTTTCCGGAGTTGAAACATTCACAAAGCGACTTGGGCGCTGGTCATCTTCAGTGCTCTCTCGGCCCTCCCTAAAGCGCTTACACCACTCAAAAACACTCGCGCGAGATAGAGAATTGTTCCCGTAAGCCTCTTGCAACAATTTATAGTACTCAGTCGAGGTTATTTTCAATTTAAAGAGAAATTTGAGATAGCTACGTTGCTCCTATTTTTGGCACGAAAAAAAGCAGATCATGATTTTACGAATTCACAGGTCTGCACAAATATATTGAGATGTTTTTGTGATTTAACTAGAATAACATCACATAATTAAGAAAAAATATGTATCAACGTTACTTGTTTACTTATTATTATTACTTCATTCATACCTTACCTTAACTCACTCACGAACGATCCGGAGTGCAGCTAATTTGTGGAGGAGGATGAAACTGCAAACCACGTCATTTGTGAGTGCCCAACACTTGGTTCAAACACTTGAGCAAGTCTTACAAGTTGAATAACGATATCAAAAAGTTAAAAAAAACGATTCATCAGCTTCTCAAAGGACATCGGCCTTTGATATCGTCATGTGGGACTCGACACCTATTTGCTCAACTGTCCTTGGCCGCAAACAACGCTGCTATGTACTATGAACCTTATTTTAAAAGTAGTACATGATTCGAATTTTCTTCGTTCAAAATAATGTCTTTTAAAAATTCTTTTTGGGGAGAATAAGCAATGACAACTTCTACAAATTTTATTAATAAAAAATGTAATTGAAATAATTGGGAACTAATTTTTGAGGTTAGTAGGAGCGGCAAAAGAGCGTACAGGTGGCAAATCCGCCTTTAATTACTGTAAGTGTTTAGTGATTAATACAAAACACGTGTGGATTGCACTAGCTCAGTGGCTAGAAGTATGTGCTTTTAGCAAATAATCGCCCGCCTTCACTTACAGATTGCTTCCTGGGTTTGGATACTTGTTCGGTTCAATGTTTATTGAGTGGTCGGGATTGTCACTTTTGGCAACAATGGCAAAGAAGATAAATTCTATTGTAATTTCTCGTGGTATAAAAGCAATCTTAAATTTACAACTAACTGTAGTACTAATTAACTAATTATAGATATATAATATAAGTATTCTGTTCTAAACCGACTTTTTTTATAATTTTGTTTCCTGTCCGTTTTTTTATACCAATGAAACTGCTACATCCTCATAACTTTCCTGCTTATTTCAGCACCCCCCAAAATAAAATTGTAGCTACGCCCTTGGATAGCGATACTTATTTTAGCATGATAGAATGTTTTTTAACGACTGTCACCTTTAAGATACTTCTGGGTGTCACCTAGACAAAAATCTAATGCGTATTCTCCAGATAATTCCACCGGTATATGGAAAAGATCAAGTGTGCACTACGGTGGCTATAGATATAGTTTCTGTCATCAGATAGAAACCAAATAGTTTCACCTTTTGTCCTATTTCAATAAAATTTAGGTATCGTGTAAGAAGTGAAAGGCCAAATTTATGATTCTGATTCCGTTGTGAAATCGCTGTATTTGCATATGCCTAATAAGGAATATGGCAACCCTTTATACCGTTAGAAATAAGACTGATATGAATAAAACATCATGGTCTTTGAACTCTTTTGGCCTATTTGAGATTTTGTTATTGATCTTTGAATTAGGGCTGTATGTTACTGTTGAAATGTCCGTTTACATAGATTTGTCTCTAAAAGGAAACAAAAGGTATCAAACTATATTTTTTTGAAAAATAAATTGGTTTAAAATTGGACATATCAATATGTAAACGTTATTTTTATCTAGCTACTTATCTTATATATTTGTTTAGGACCCAACCATATATGTCAAAATGATAATGAATGTGTGGACAACGCTGTGTGTGTAGAACCAAAAGACAAGAAATCAAATAATTTCCCACCAAATGGTAATAATAATCCAATATTAATATGTCAATGTACGGAGGGTTTATTTCCTAATGGAGGACAGTGTAGTGGTAAGTTTATTAGTAGCTTAAATTCAAAGTTCTCTCTTAAAATATCAAAACATACGTACCTAAAAAATTTAAGAAATACAAGGTGTTCCGGGACTTGATGCCAAAAATTCTGGTGTGAGTAGGTGACGTGAAAATAATGCTGTGACATAAAAAAAATTCTCATAAGACGCGTCATCTACTCGCTCCCGAATTTTTGGCGTCAAGTTCCGGAACACCTTATATAAGAAAATAAATACTCTAACCAATATATTAGTGTATATTTCTATGGTATAGTTTTCCGAATATCAATTGCAGATTATAAAAACTTGTTTAAAAACCCTTGCCGACAATTTTGTTTGATCTACCATAGGTAATTTAAACAGATGCTACTTGGACGAGCAAAATGTACCTGCCTGTAAGGAAGTTTGGTTTAAACAGGGTAACAGACGTGAACTGAATTGAATTGAAATAAATTCTTTGCAAATAAAACAAATACAAAAATTTTTACCTGGAAAAAAAGATCAAACTTAACGATTCTGTCTGTCATTTGAAATTGGAATTATTCCTTAAACCTTTAACATATACACCTTTTGAAACTAAGCTGACGTCCATTGTTTATTACAAATGTATCGCATCGGGTCGATAAACATACTGTTTATTTTTAGGTTTGTATAAAGAATCAGAAATATATACAATGTTTTGGTCGTTGTAAAGCAAAGTTAATTTTAAAAAGTGTTTTACAGTTACAGGAAAATGCTTTCCGTTCCATTATAAGGAAAATAAATATGTAAATATGTGTACGAGGTAAAGTGTTTCAGAAACTGATCAACGTGATACATGGTGTGACTTTTTTGATATTTAATATAATGATTGTGTATTTTACATGTCAGTTGAAAAAAATATATGCCTATAAGTAACGTGAATATTTCTGGAGAAAATAGATTGAGAAAACAAGAAAAAAGAAAGCCATGTTATATGAAATGGGAAAAAAGTTGAACGCAAATCAATGCACAAAGAATAAGATGTCTAGTACTTTTGGAGATATTAAATAGAAAGAGGTTATCAAAGTTGATGCTAAACAAAAATCCACTGGGAAAAGTTGAAACGAATAAAAAGAGATGAATTTAGAAGTAAATAAGATTGTGGAAAGTCAAAAACGGATGTTTGGTATTGATTAATTTAAGAAATATTGAAATACCTTCTGAAGAAAAAAATCTAATATCTACTAGCAGAAAAATCACAAATACGGCCCTGCCTATTTAACAACAAAGTGTTCTGCGTGTATAAACAGAAACTATTATTGTTTGTTCATATCGTGATTAATATTATTCTTTCAAATTATAGAACTAGTTTTAGGGGTAGTTTACGGTAATTATATTCTAATTTATAAACACACATTATACAGTTTCGTGAGCGGTTTTTGGTAAATTTTTTTATATTTATTAGTATTGATTATTTCAAATACAAGCTCAGTTCAATTTAGTGTAAACGATCTTCATTTAGATCAACTGACGTTAAATCTGTCAAATGTCAAAACAGAAAATGTAGCTAGTTTTCATTTACGTAGGTATTTCTAAATAACGTCACTTGTCATTTTGAAATTTTTCAGCATTGTTGTGGGGCATTAGTCTAATTGAAGTGGGAGTAATTTTATACCAACAAATAAAATTAAAAAACAGGATTTGATCTTCCAGAAAACAATTTTCTTATAAAAATAAGAATAATAATGAAAAAAACTTTTGTATACAGAGGACAATTACCGATCATAGACATTATGAATCAAAAACTTAAAACCATCGAAATTCTAGAACATGTATTAATGCTTAAAAATCTTAAATTATTTAATTATGCATTATGCATAGAAATTGCTAAATTAAACGTTAACATTTTATTAAAAACAAGAAGTCGTTCATTTGATTTTTTCAAAACAGCCAATAAGCGTCGAGTCTAGCTACACATAATCGGTAAAAAAAATATGGTGAAATTTCGAAAACTATGGTGAAAAAAATTTAAAACCAAAACTATGATATGGTATTTTATTTTTTTGTTTTAGGTGCTGCAATGAACACGATGTTACCCGGTTTAGTAATTTTTGTCGCAGCTTTAGCAAAGGTTTACTGAGAAGCGTGAAGATTTTTTTTGACTCAAGTACTCCTTCACAAAAAATAATAAAACTGCACAATAGAAAATAGGAATTGATAGATAGCTTTTGCTTCGATTTTGAACTGTTTCCGTCCAAAAAGATTTTCGTACTGCGTTAATGTATAGGTCATAAAATGTGTCAAAATTTAGTAATCCATCTTTTTAATAAGATGGATACCACTTAGATTTTTTCACTGTAAACGTACCTAAAAGTTTTGCTACTTAATTTCTCGAAATACAATTATATTTTTTCTATTAATAATAGATCTACAAGTCATTGGGTGTTTTAGAAGTTGAAATGAGACCATGCGAAAATGTATCATCATCAGAATAAATAATTTACTTCTATTGACGATTTTAAAATAAATCCGAGGTAGCAATTCTCAATATACATAGAGACCCACAGAAGTTGTACCATTCCCAATATGTTTGCAATTAATAACCTCCACTATTATTTATTTTGCACCTAGCTAAATTGTATACCTATTGTCTATACCTACCCCTTTTTCAACTAAATATAATACTATACTCTGCGCAAATCCTTATTTGTTAATTAATTGTTTTTTTTTCTCACATAAATAATTATTTCATGTAATATGTAATAACGACGAGATAAAGAATAAGTAATATTTTTTATTGTTTTTTGACCAATTAACATAAACAGTGACTTAGCGAGACGTGGGCCCTCGCCAACTACCTCAGTGCGGTGCTTCCAGACTTAACCACAGTCGACCAATCAAGTTTATCACCTTTACGCTTGAAACGTTATAACGTTATAACTTTAAAAACATGTTTGGGGTACCGTAACTGCGACTGCAAGGCCATTGTAACTACTTTCAACGGGAAATCAAAGTGAATCTTGTTTATAGTTTGGTTAGGTTATGTTAGGGTGGTCTAACCCTTTTACGGACAAAAACAATTTGATTTGTTCAATATTAAAATATTCTATCGTGGATTAAAACAAGTTTTGTAATTGATTCAAATCAGATATATAAACTAGAGGATTCATTCTTTCTTGGCGATTACACAGATTCATAAAATTGAATAAAATATGAGCTGGGGATTCGATCATAATTTTATGGGTCATTTGAGAATTAATGAGCTAAATTTTGAGAAAACCTATAAACCAACAATTACAATCACACTGTCATCCTTCGAGTCTTCCATAGATTCATTTATAACTCGAAAGATCAGGTAGTGTTATGGAAATGTTGATGTCATGGTAGGTTTTAGAATATCCCATTTTTAACCATGTCTGCTAAACTCCACATATTCAATATAAATTGTTTCACGAAATCTCAGATGTAATTTTTTTTACTTATTTCAAAAAAGTTTTAAACCATAAACAGAATAAAAGATCTTTTTGGTACAATTTGTCACAAGCCCCACTCAATCTCTCCCTGCCCTTTAGAATGGAAATAATTAACTGACAGTTCAAAGAGTCCAGGAGGACCGAAAACTATTCTTGTGGTGTGTATTAAGGATTGTATATCGTGTAGTCATGTTCACTGCCTGATGTATCGCAGCTATGATCGTCTCTTTCTTCCGATCCCTCTCTTCTTCTTCTTCATTTTTCAATCTAGCCGTCCAAGGATTCTGCAGTGCAGCCACATCTCGAAAGCCTTCAACTTGTTAATCGCAGTCGTCTTCAATGTCCAGACTTCCACGCCGTAGAGAAGCACCGACCAAACGTAGCACTTCACGAACCTCAGTCGTAGGTTAAGATCAAAACCGGGACAACTCTTCGAAACCTCAAGAATGCCTGTCTGGCTTGTTCAATACGACATTTTATTTATTTCTTTGTCTGATGCCCAGTCTTCAAGGAGCCAGATTCTCAGATATTTGAATTTATCCACCCTCTCTAAGGGCATCTTATGATAACGTTTTTAAACATATCTATGTTTCTTGAAATAATCATAAATTTTGTTTTTTTGATATTGATGTTTAGGCCTATTGATCAGTTATTGTAGGTCGTGCATATTATCAAAATTATTTATTATTTATATTATTAATCCACGTCCGATTAACTTTGATTCCCATTTCTATATCTTCTAGGGCCTCATGGAAAATTTCTGCTGAATATAAATTGAATAAGAGTGGAGTCAAAATGCATCCTTGTCGCACCCCCCTTTTGATTTGTATCTTGTCGGACATACTGTTGTCTAGTTTTAATTGCGCTGTTGAGTTCCAGTATAGGTTTTCAATGCATCGAACATCTTTCTGATCTATATCGATCCTTTTGAGGAGCTGCATTAGTTTGTGGCGCTGTACGTGATCGAATACCTTTTAATAATCTATGAAACAGAGGCAAACGTCCTTTCTCTTGTCATAGCAGTTCTGGACAAGCACTTGTGTTGCGACTATTGCCTTTCTTGTGCCTAACCCTTGCCTAAACCCAAATTGTGAATCACTTATGTCTCTTTCACAATTTCGGAATATTCTTTGGTGTATGATTTTAAGAAATATTTTTAGGGTATGGCTCGTCTATGATCGTATCTTTGAGATTTTTATTTATTTTTACTTTTTTATTATATTCATATACATAAATTTCTTTAATTTCTCATTTCTTAGACCTTTTGATATATTAATGCATCTAAATGTTCTTGATTTTAGGTCACTTCTGTTTTAAAATTAGTTTTTTTTCCAATAGAAAATGTTTTCATAAAAAATTGATTTTTCCTTAGTCCTTACATGTCAAATATGTAGGAGTACTTCAATCAATCAAATTATTTGTAGTTTTATTATAATTTCTAAAAATTCTCTTTTTCGTGTATTTTTTGATATTTCATGGTTCGTTAACGCAGCTTTCTTTTTTTATCGTACTGATGACTTCTTAGTCTATGTTCTAAATACTGAGATGTTAGCCCTATGTAGACAGCATCACAATTAGTACAATTATATTATTACTTCTTTTGTGGTGGTTCTTTTGGTGTTTTAGATTTTAGAACAGAAGAGACCTAAAATCAAGAACATTTAGAACCATTTATATATTTATTAACCTTATCGCGATAAGTCTTAAAACTTTTTCTATTTGTATATAGAATAGAAAAAAAAAATAATTTAATTGGTTGAAAGATAACAATTCCTTGTTATTGTTTAAACAATTTCGGCTTAAACAATATGACACGGGGTTGTTTCATAGTAACATGCTTGTATATCATAAGTAGGGCAATTTGAAGAGAAAAAAAAAGCACGAAAAAATTGAGGTGGAATAATTTTCGATACTCATGGGCCGATTACTCCTGGACTAAAAAATCTAAGGTTTTATACCAACTGATATAAATCTAATACAATTAACTTCGCTTTGTAGTTATTGTGTGCTTTTAAACAAGATATTTATTTCGATATGTTTTTAAATATCAAACATAAAAAATTTGGTGCATTGAAAAGTACAAGTATGGTTAGATAGGTTTTTATATTGTAGTTTCTACACATTCATCACTTGGAATTTATTTACACGAATTACAAATGTAAAAGCACCCGTTAAAAAATAAATTACAATATATATATATATATATATATATATATATATATATATATATATAAATGTAATTTTTATTGTAATTTTATATGTCATCATAATGCATCGTTTATAAATAAAATGTTGAAATGAGTTCATTTTTCAATTATTAAGAAAAACGAATAGTTTGCAGATATATATATATATATATATATATATATATATATATATATATATATATATATATATATATATATATATCGAATTAAATGAATCAAACAGTAATTACATTTTTAATACTTATACGAGATGTGGTTACAAAATATGCTGAAAGAATTTTTATAGCAAAAAATCGCGGAATATTTAACAAGTTATATTGATGAAACACTACATAGAAAGATGTAAGTCAAAATTACTTTTTTTGTATATACTACACTGAATTCATTTGATAGAAAGTAACCCAGATTAAATCTAACAATTTTTATTTTTTATTTCCTAGTCTAAAATATGATAGTAATCAAAAACAATATTTGGAAAATATCTCAACATGTTCTGTAACAATACATTCTTTTTTTTTGAACTGAGAAAATAACAAAGTCTCCCAAAACCCTTATGATACATAAAAGCCTAACCAAAGTGGCTTCCTACATAACCTAGCCTTTTTTGGTAGGACATATTTTCAAAAGGCCTAAGGACGTGGAACCTACTCGCGGATTCTCTTAGACTTTGTTACATATTTCCTGTATAAGCCAGAAGAGTCACACCTCTGTAACAAGCACTTCAAAGATACCAAAAATATCCTTTGGGGGTTATTAACGTAGTCTAATCAACTTATACTTCTCTAGCTACAAGAAGAGGTGAGGAAAAAAACAACAAGGTACATTACATGAAGGAATTTTATTGTATACTTATGCCATATAATGGATTCTTTGTAAATAAATAGTACATTGGTTCCTAATACTAAAGACAACGTTTGATTCTAATTTATTGGAGTAATTCAGTTAAAACTGAATGTAACGAATGTGGAACGTAACTAATACATCACAATAGATTGGTTAAGATACAAACCAAATTCGAGGACGACGTTGGTACAGAAAAAATAAAAAAGAAAACATCGCACTCAATGAATTACATACTATTCTTGTTACAAAGTAATAAACTTGTCAACACAGCCACGATTAATTTTGGAATGTAAATATAAAAACTGAGCTAATTCTTAACTTAAAACAAAATTACTAAAAATACGGTATATTCTACCTTTTGTTATGATTTACACAGATGGGAGCAGATATATACAAGTTATATAAATGATTAATTATTAAACAATTTCAAACTAATTATTCTAAATATCCTAAATTTTTTTCAAAATCGTGATAAACTACGAAACTTAGCAACGTGTACATGTTACTTGATAAACCTTTTATAATAAATGCATCCAGGCAATTTTAAAAATACTTCTTAGATTAAACAAAAACATCGAAATAGAAAGATAATATTAACCAGGAAGTAATTCAGTGAAGATCTATGCGTGAATAAAGTGGGGCTTTGCTAAGTCCCTTCAAATGTCTAGACACAGATGACATACATTAACTTTTTCAAATATTTCAATTCGTAACAAAACAAACATTTAAATTATTAGAAGCGAGTCTATGTACGAGGTCTGGCATTTGAATGTAGAATAATTTTTAGAATAAAATTTTTGTAACCAGTCTCGTTATTTAATAGCCAGACCTCGTATTATTGATACAGTGTTCCAAACTTGAAGAATCAATATATTATTTTGAGGTCATGTTATTTTAAACGTGGCTTATTATAAATGTATATGGTTATAACTAAATACTCACCTGTTAATAAAATAAATTATTGATTAAAGTTTTGGAAACATATAATTGAAATTAATTTATTTGAAACGTGGATAATGATTTAAGTGTTATTGCGAGGTCATTGCAACTAACTTCAAAGATTAATAGATTGAGGGAATACCAGACTTATCAAGAATTAACAGATATAATTAGCTTTTTTGCTTATATTATACATGATGAATAAATCTTGGGACCAAAAGGAATGGAACTTAACTGACCACAGGATTTTGAGTATTATAAGAAGATTAAAGCTGGACAATTCGAAAGCAAATCAAAGACTTTAATTTAATTATTTTGTGTAGTCTCCAAAAACAAAGAAATGTCGTAGAATATAGCCAGATTAGTACCCTATAAAGTATAAAATAATAATAAATTTCATTAAAATGATTTAATAGAACGAGCAAATATTTTCAATAAGTGTTTGAATCTGCTCCCATAGACTTGCCAAAGAACTGAAAAAATAATAAAATTTAATTACCTAATGATTTAGTGATTAATACGGAAACTCTTGGGCGGCTTGTACATGAATATCTCTCGTTGACTAACTTGGTCTAAAATTAGTCAAGCAGTACAATAAGAATCAACTAAAAAAGTACTTAGTATTAAGTATATTCGCTTTTCTATTTTATGTCCGTGTTTTAATTGGTTTATTTACATATTGTTACAAAAAAATCAGAAATTTGTGAAAAATACATAGACAAACTACCATGATAAATAAAAAGGAGCTTGAAGCATACAATATTCAAATGCCAAGTGACATCAGAAACATAACCTCTAAAAGTGAAACTTTTTCCTATATATTGACCCAAGGACACTTCTTCAAAGAATAGGGCGGTTTACTAAACCAAAATTGTCAGATTTTCTACTGACGTCAAAAATTACAAAGACATTATATCTCACTTTATAGTAAAATGTAAATAAACAACTTAATAATGGATTACATGGTTTGTGTCATGGAAACTCCAGCCTTCCCACAGTTCCATTATTTTGATATATATTCAAAAACAACACAAGGTGGATGTGACATCTTGCAATTGGTCTTGAAAACCTCTCATTATTCTATAACAAAAAATTTGCCATATAACTTACCACCGCTGCAAAGTTTATGTACCCGATGTAGCATAAATCACTGAATCAATTGAGTTTAGTATGACTATCGTCAATTCTCGAGTGATAAATATGATCATTTTTCTTGTTAATGTCACTAAAATTAAAATTAGATTGTGTGGAATTCAAGTTCCTTATGGAAGAGTTCTTGGTGCTGACCACTCCTGATTATTTTAACCTCAATGCCAGAACATAGACAAAACGTTTAGCGAGAGTAATTTCAGCTTTCCCTGTACGCAATTTTATTGGATTCAAGGTTTATTCTCTCTCAGGTTATATCAATGAGCATGTACAGCCGGCATTACAAATCCATTGAGCAAGGTGTCAAAAACGTTACAGTTGGTTTTTTTAATATTAAAACTAATAATGCCTTAGTCTGATATCTTGAGTTCGTTGGTGGGGAAGTTTGGTCACGATTTATTTATATCTTTAAGAATTAACTATAGAAGGTGGAAAATTGAAATAATACTATGTAGAAAATTATTAGAAAGAGAAAGTGTGACTTAAAAGTTTCAAAACCTTTTTTACACCTTTCAACTAAAAAATACTTCGTTCTAATTAGGTGATTGAATCACTTACTTATCTGTTTTATCACAATTGAATTCGATTGTTCGTAGTTTTAACAAACTAAAAAATTGTAAGAAAAGATTTGAAACCATCTAAATCTGAGAGATTTTAGTATTTTTAGATTAAATCAGTCGATGACATGCACATGATGTCTTATTTTGAAAAAAACAACTAAAACCTCATAGTATGACACTGATTAAACAACATACAGATAATATAGTATAGATAATATATGATCTACTTATATCTATTGTCATATAAATGCTAGTGTTCCTATAATTGAGAGAAGTAGAAGAAGACTGCTAGCTTTGGCAATATGGCAGCCACACTGTAAGTCGTCTCTTGGGTATGAAGTTGAAGGAGGTGATTCATCTCGCATTTTACAGCGTTCACCTCTTGAGCTAAATTCTTTCTGTAAGTAATAAATTTTTCATCAATAATTCAATTCAACAATATGGACATTTTATAACTCCTAATCTTAATAGTGAGCAGACTGTTTACACCACCACTACACCAACACTGTCTGACGCACGTTTCTATAACCAAAACGAAAACTTGTTTATCGAAACGCGTGTAATAGTGAGTGTTGGCGTAGCGGTGGTGTAAACATGGTGTTCAATAAAAACTAATAATACTGATATGACATCAATGAATCTAATTTCACCTAATGGCTATAAGGGAATTATAAAGAATGAAGGACACGTAATTTTTAGAAAGTTCTTTGTAGGCTATCTCTAGCGACCGTAGCCCAGATAAGTAAGTTTCCTCTTGAGCTTTAAGGAAAGATGCCGTCTAATAGTAATCTAAGGGTTTTTTGGGCAGAAACGTTCGACATACCATAGACAAATAAAAAAAACGTCGGCTGATCATATTTACCCACAGGGCTATCGGGGTTGAAAGAATCATATCACATAACTACACGACTCAATTAACCCGATTGGTTTACGAACAAAAATTAACGTGATACGGGTTAGTTTCCGAACATTAAGATCCTGATCGCGTCAAGCCGATCATAATTGCTACTTTTGCCGAGAAAGTAGCAAAAAAACTGAAAGGACCAACGCCAAAGCGATAGCACAATTCTGTACTCCCTTAGCTTTGATGACTCCAAAAGCATTTTCAAGACTTTTGTGTTTTGAAAAGTTAGATTCTTTAGCAAGAAAGATTTTTTAATCGTTTTCTAACATTCCGAACCTGATCGAGTTAATCCGATCGCAGTTATGAAATATTCTCGAATTGGCTATAGAAGCAGCTTACAACGAAGGGAGAATGAAGTTGACAGGAGTTGAGTTTGAAATTTAAGAGTCAAAATTTTCAAAACAAGGTATATTATAAAAAAACTAATAGAATTACATCATTTTTTCAAGATATATTATTGAAAATGGAAGTGTCTTCAATAATGGATTATTTATTAAGAATAAAACGGAAAATACCAAAAGATTCAGTTTTTACTGAATTTTGTTGTTGCGCAAATTTTCATAAAAGACAATTTGAGCAATCAATTACAAAATATTTTATTAATTTCACATGATATTAATGCTTAAACAAACTGTATACATACGGCACAAATTTCTTTACATGGAGGGCACACAATCGCTCCTTTATGGAGCCAACCATTACTAATTATCCGTATGGATATTTCTTGGTTTGGATGGTAGCACTCATAAGAGTAATTTCCAACCTACAAATAAATTTACTCGTAAGTATTATCAACTTTATATGAAATAGATTCTTACCAATATATGCAATCGTCCATTTTCACATCTATAAGCATAACAGCCCGATCCCCAGTGTTGCCACTGTCGCATTTGTTTACAGGATCTCTCTTCCCACATTTGGTTAGTATGTTCAAAACATCGAGATTTTTCACCGTATTTCTCCAAAGCGAAATTTTTGTCCGGTGCTAAGAGAAACAAAATAAAATAGTCCAAAACAGTTATTATTAGCAAATTAATAAACATCTAATTTTATATAAATAAATTAACCAAGAAACTACTTCATAGATTGTAATCTCGTCAGATATCAACGCCAAAAATACAATTTGTTCTGGAGTCTTATTGTCAATATAATTTCCATCTCATAATTTCATAATTACTAATTCATGTTGATTAGGAGTTGAATTGCCTTCATAATTTATTGTGTCCACTTATAATATATATATATATATATATATATATATATATATATATATATATATATATATATATATATATATATTCAACATTCTCCAATATTTATTCTGGATTTGAAAAAGTTAGATCCTACAGGTTCCGAGTATATACAAGCAATGGTAAAACATTCTAGAGCTAGATGAGTTGGAATTTCATTCTCCTCCAATAGAATTTACACGACCTAATTCCTTCAAGTGGTTCCTGTGATGGAGATACCCTGTAAGAAAACTACTGAAAAGGTTTTGAAGTTCCCATTAACTTTCTGGGGGGATCTAACCCTTCCAAAGCATTTCACTTTCATTTTCCCATTCCTACCAAAACTCCAAACCAATAAGATGTGTTCAAACTCTTTTCTATGTGAAGGTGAATTTTATGACGTCACACAATATGGCGGCCTAACTGAAATATTTAAACTATCAACAACCAACCAACCAAACCATGCAAGTACCCAATTAAGTTTGATTGCTGTATGCAAAGGAACCCAAACTAAATACAACTTGGTATTTTTACCTATTTATTGGGCACTCTAGTCTCAGATTCAAATCAATGATAGCTTTAATAGCTGCCTGAATGTGAGTTCTTTTGATTTTTTTTATTAATCATTTAGTCGCTAGGAAGATTCACTGGTGAGATATACTTAATAAGAGAGGACTATGATCTGATACTCCAATTGCATGTACCTTCCCTACTACTAGTAACTAATTTTATTGAAGTGATTGAAATATACTTACATGGATTATTTTCAACATACTGACAATGTGAACCTCTGACAACTACGTTTTTCGATCGCCATGTGAATTCTTGAATATAGGGACAATAATCTGCGAGGGATACTGATCCTCCATAATATCCTTCTCTGCCGTTCTCCACAAATTGTATATAATCAAAATTCTATAAATAAAAAACGATTGTTTGACATTAAATATTGTGAACAAAATCCACTATAGAATAAATAGAAATAGTGATTTAAATAATACACCAAACTATGTTTTTTATCTTCTTTCTTCTTCTTCTTAATTAACCGGCGCTACGGTCCTTTGAGAACCAAAGCCTTCTCAACAATCGACTGCCAATCCTCTAACGTCGAACCTCTAGCTGGATCAGGTCCGTCTCAACGGTCTCCAACCAACGAAGGCGCGATTTTCCCCTCAGGCAGCGTCCTCTAGGAACTCAATACATGGTTCTGCGCGAGTATCGATCAGAATGCATCTTCTCCATGTGTCCCAACCACCTCAGGCGTGCCCTCCGGATAAACGCCACCAAATCTGGCTTGCCATACATCTGTCTCAGCTCAATATTCCTCCGGATCCTCCACGCATCGTTCTCTGTTTTCATATTTTTTCTAATTCTCTTTTTATAATTATTTTTATAGAAATTTTATTACAAACAATTCAAAATAATCATTACAGTTTATTGCAAAAAGGAATAATTGTATTAATTATGTCTTTTTGTGAATTTATAAATAAAAATGAAGTTTCAATTCACCTGATACAGTTGAGGAAGTTGTTTCTGGTGTTCCACAAGGTTACATAGGGCAACTGATGTTCGATCATCAGTACATTCGGTTTGTAGAGGATCACGCTTTACTTTGTTGCAAAATGGATGGATAGAAAAACCCCTACGAGAAAAAACCAAGTATTAAAATAACTTTTGACAAAGTAATAATAATATAAAACAGCATTACACCAAAAAATAGGCAAAATTGAAATTCTAGATTGTCCGTTTGAAGACAAAAGTTAACAGAATTATAAGTAATAAAAAATTATGATAATTAGAAAAAAACTTACTTAGCTGATTTCATTGTTATCCAATCTTTGCAGCTTTTCATCACGAAATCACACCCTAGGTTCTTTCCCCATGACATATCTTCTGCCATAGAATAGTTAGCTATATACCATCCTGTATCTTCCATAAGGGCTAAAGTTATTCTCGAAATAATTGGGTTTTGTGTGTGAGTTCCGGTCATTGCCTCATTCTGAAAATCAAAAATATATGCCCCACATGAGAAAATACAATTTCAATTTTTCTTTAATTCGGTCTCTGAAGACGATAATTTGGTTATCGAAACGCTCATATCAGACAATGTAATTGCAAGCGTTGTTGTAGTGGTAGTGTAAACAGTAAGTTCAGTATACAAGATTTTTAGTTAATCAATAAGATTAAAATATTTAAGGTAAGTAATTATTTCATACAGGCTTATAATAAACTAAAAACGCTGAATTTTGAAATAAATTAACCTCAAAATGTCTATTTTCATTCAATTTACATTTGTAATCATAAGCTTTTTAGAGAGTTTATTTTAAAAGTTAATCCGACCCACTCAAAAAGTTCTTTCATCTTTGAGCTATGTGTATTTGCTTCTATTGTGGTCTATAACTTAATTTGTGCGTTTTTTTTCAAAATTTTAACTTAATTTGAATTTATTTAAGGAAAACATGTACAATAATATTATTCAAAGTATTACCCAACTGAAGCTATGACCTTTGCCCATCTTTCTGGCAATTTGTGGATATCACCCCAAAAGAACTGCGCCGGCTTGGTAGCCACGAATGATTCAAGCCAATTTTTGATATCTTGCTCTGTTGTGAACCGTTCTGCATAGACCGGAACAAATGGTAGTCAGAAGGGGCAATGGCTATAAGATGGGTGAGGTAAAATTTCCCATCCACTGTTTTCCAAATAGTTCTTAACCGGAATAGCAAAATGGAAAAATGGGGCCGAGCGTTGTCATGATAAAAAATTATTGCCCCGTGTCTGGTCGCATATTCTGGGAGTTTTTCGGCTACTGCTCTCTTCAAACTGATTAATTGTGTCCGGTAACGTTCTCCATTGATGGTTTAACCCGGATTTAACAGCTGATAACACAGCACACCCTTCTGATCCCACCAAATAGAGAGCATTACCTTTGCGCCATGGATTTTTTGCGCTTGGGGTTGTCCTAATGGATCCATTATTCATCACCAGTAACAATCCGATGCAAAAATGACGTTCCGGCAACATTTCGGACATGCGAAACCGCCTTTCGACGTCTCTCGTCTTGAGTACATGTGAAACCCAATTTCCTTGCTTTTGAATATATCCAACTGCTTTTAAACGTTTTGGAATGGCTGCTTGAGTGACACCCAAAGATTCTGCGAGCTCTTCTTGTGTTTGGCAACAATCTTCATCGAGTAATGCTTCCAATACTTCAAATTTTTTGGTTGCTCAGGACGTTCATCGTCTTCCAAGCCAAAATCACCACTTTTAAATCGTGAAAACCACTTTTGGCACGTTCGCTCAGCTAGAGCATATTCACCATAAACTTCCACCAAAATACGATGACTTTCGGCAGCATTTTTCTTCATATTAAAATAATGAAGAAGAACTCCCCGCAAAAACTTTTTCGGGAACAAAGCTCGATATATTTGAGTGAAAAAAAATTATTGTTGTTAACGCTTCAAATGGATGACATATACTGGAAAGACGTACAATAACAGTAACTTTCCAACGCAGGTTCGCAGTATTGGAAATATGTAATATTATACAAGTTACGCCATCTCTTATCAAACCGTAAGAATTAAGTTATAGTAATTCAAGGGTAAAAAAATTGGTTTCTGTTTGAAAATTGGATATTTAAAAATGGCATATCACGACTATTGTGACGTATAGAAGAGAAAAATCTATCAAAACGCATGAGATTAGAGAAAAATATTCTATGGAACGAGATTTCGATTGAAAGAAATTAAACTTAAATAAGTAGATAGTTATTTGATGAAAAACTCACTTCAAAGACTCGCTTTTCCCAATGTGTTAAAGCCGTCCCTTCCTCTCCTTGATCTTCTAACTCCGCACCTTCTAGCTGAGAACAGTTGAAATATTCTCTAGATTCTTTTACAACATTAGGGGTTACCATCATCTGTACCTCTCTCTTCAAATAACCCGATCTAACCAACCAGTTTGGTCTTGTGAAAGTTTTTATAACTTTATCACTCCATTGATATGTTTGGAGGCTGAAATAAGGGTTATTGGATGTTGTTCCTAATAGAAAAATGGTAAGAAACAACTCACGATTCGTTGAGCGGCGGTTTTCCAGTTTCCGGACTCCTTTGTGTCAACGGTCTACCTTCGGCGTCTCTGTAAAACGCGTACAAACTTACTGAAAAACCTAGAGCATGAAGTATTTCATGCTTGACCGTCGACAACAATATTTCCAATTCTTGTCGTTTTGTACTTATACTATTTGGACAGAGATTTGCATGGCCGGCAATTGGTCTAAAATTAAAATACAAATAACATCAAAAGATAAACTTATTACAAAATCATTTTTATGACATATAGTGAAATATAAAAATTATAAATTTTGCGTAAATATATTTTTTCGTACATCAATAATGTAATCTATCCTCAGACATTAACATTTTTCGTAATACCGGTGATATTACATAATACTGTCAATTCTTACAAGGGGAAACACAAAAGTGAGAAATATAAACACGTGAGCTAAAAAATCAATAGTTGACATTCGGAAGACAAAAAAACTGAACACGAAATTATATTTTTCTTAGTAAAATAATAAAGCGAATGGTTTTAGTTTCAAAACAAAATATTCTAATGTTTCTGGATCTCACAGTACAACAATATATATGCACGCCTTTTATGCTTGTTTCCAATACTGCTAATTAGGGGTAAGTGACCCTTACAAAGGGTTATAAAGGGTTATCTACCTGTACCACCACTAACAGTTAGGCTACCATTATACTAGGATGCTAGCATCCGGGATGATCAAGGAGGGTAACGGGGCATTAAATCAAATGGGAGCGATTAGACTAGGAATGCCAGCATCGGATGCTAAAACCCCGAGGCTCGATTTTGTCATCCCGGTTGTGAGCAGTCCGGGATGCTAGTATCCCAACACAAATTCGACTCAAAGTGGGATACACATCTCCCTTAACAACAAACAAGAAGTCTAGAGAACAAGTGATAAAGCTTCTCAAGCGGTTGCTCTATTGTGACAAGGCTAAAGTCACCAAGAAATGACCAGTGCGCTGAACATGAATCAGGTGCCGTTTCCAAAGTTTACCATATTTACCAAGACATAGATAAACGAAGACGCGGTTCCGGAAGAAAAAGGTGCACATCCGAGAGTGATGACTGATTCTCGTTGTCAGCAAATAGCTGAGAAATCAGGACCTCACTGATGTTCAAATCCAAAAAGAGCTCAGATAAACGCTAGGAGTGGTTGAAAGCAGAGTGTGATTGCATGGTGGCGATAGATAGGGACGAGTCTACAAAGAACCAGCGCATTTGAGGTTCCTAAATGGTTTGGGCGGGCACTTCAATGGAAGCAAAAACCGAGTTGGTTTTTACAGAAATTTTAGGGGATCAGGTCGTTCCCTATGCCAGTTTCATCGGCGGAAAATTAATCCTAATGCAGGATAATGCTCATCCATATAGTGCCTGTTGCGTATGGCGGTATTTACACGATGTGGTATGGATTGGCCAGCGCGTAGCTCGGACTTAAATCCTTTCGAGTATTTATGGGATGAAAGTTTGGGCCATGAATCCAACCACGAGATCAGACCTCAGAACGGCGCTCACTGGAGAATGGGATAGCTCCGAATAAAATCGAGTGGTAAAGAAACTATTCGATCCATGAAAAAGCCACATTAGAAGCAGTTATTAGGGCTAAGGGAGGAAACACTGTTATGTTCATTCCAAATGAATTATCATTTTGACGAATTTAAGTTTGTATTATCTTTACTGTTAATATTTCTTCTACCAAAAAAAAACAACTCAATAACAGCATAGATCACTCAATATAAAGTTAAGACTAATGATTTTGGGATGCTAAAATCAGATTTTTTGCTAGAGACTTTTGAACGCGAGCGACTTGAGGAGATTTTTTTGCTCACGAGTGCTACTTAAAAACTTCACACCTATCAAAATAGAGGATGATTCAAGGTTGCATTGTCAGCATTTACATTATAATAACTATACGTCCCACGACGAGTTAAAATTATCTGTATATGGCAAAATATTTATAGTAGATCATGAAAATTTCTACGTTTGGGTTTTCGGATACGATCTTTCGGTTCTAACAGAAGTAGACTGTAACTTTGTTATTTTAAATGGAACATCCTGTATATTAATACATTTTTTAAATCTACGTAAAATTTTAGTATACTTAGGTCTAAAAACTTTTGACCGTTGCAGACCCTTATAAATTATTTTTTTACGAGGATACTCTTAAAGATATGAAAATGGTTTCTATTCGGTTGATTTTAGTAAGGTCAGACGTATTTGAATATATGTTGAAAAACTATTCTTTTTATACAGGGTGTGTATAAAAAGTGTTCAAAGTTCAACTTCATAAACATCAAATTTCTCTATTTTTTAAATAGAACCACCCGGTTTTTTCTATTTTAATGCATTCAGGGGTGAAAAATAAGGCATATTTATGAGTACTTTCTTATACCTAAACCTTACAGTTATGGAAATGTTTTCTATATCTTCATCTCTAAAAATTTACAGAAAACATTTAATATCTGTATAACGGTAAGGTTTATGTATAGGAAAGTATACACGAATATGCCTTATTTTTCACCCCTGAATGTATTAAAATAGAAAAAAATGGATGGTTCTATTTTGAAAAAATAAAAAAATTTGATATTTATGAAGTTTAACTTTGAACACTTTTTATAAACATCCTGTATAAAATGAAAAATTTTTCAACATAGATTCAAGTACGTCTTACCTTGGTAAAGGCAACCGAACTGAAACCATTTTCATATCTCTAAGGGTGTCCTCGTAAAAAAATAATTTATAAGAGTTAAATTTTTTACAAAAAAATTAATAATTCGAAAAGTATGCATTTTTCGAAAAAAGTTTTTGGACCAAAGTATACTAAAATTTATACGTATATAGATAGTTTTATTTCGTCGTGGGACACCCTGTATAGGTATAAATGTAAATAATTTCATTTTGTTTAGATTGTAGACTTCAAACTCATATCAATATTTGTAATATTGTTGAATAATAATAAATATATTTTTGTATGTGCTTTTTAAGGAGGAAGAGAATCGGATATAAGAAAAAACTGACACGTACTTTACAAAGTGATCCGAGTAAAAAATTTTACATCACGTTAACTACGTAGCAATATTTCTATAATTTCTATTGGGTACGCGACTTTAGCAACGTTCTGGATTCGTGATATCTTACACCTACTTACTTCAATGTACCAATGGTAATTGTAATAATAATACTGCACTAACATTCATGTAATACAGAGTAAAATTTTAAGGTGAAGGATAGTGATAGTTATACATTTACTTTCAAAAAGAGTCTGTCAGAAAACGGTTTGAATTATAGGTGTTGGTCAAGAGCGTTCATTTATTGGTACAGACAAATATCAACAATAACTTAATTTTCAACAAAATTTGTAAAAAAAAATGATTGTCTACGGGGTGGACAACCAAGAACGGATGAGGGTATGTCTTCTATAAGATATGGCAATTTGTTTCTCAAAACGACATTCTTAGTTGCCCACCCAGTATATACCTACAATGAGTTCATAGAAAACAGTATATTCATTATGAGTTTTATAAATAGTAAGATCAAAAAATCTCGAAACCGGTCAAATTTTATTTTAATTCGCTATATTATGTTAATGAAGGAATAATTTTATGAGACGGGGTAAATAACCTTGGAGTGATAACGTCGCAATAATTTTTTTTAAATGAAACTCTTTCATTTATTCATTTCATGCGAATGTTCATTGCTGAAATCATTTAAAAAAAGTATCAAAATTATTCAAACAAATACAGGATGAACAAAAAAAGGTTTTTGTTATTATAACTTTGAATCTATCCATTTCTTAATCTCTGAACAGTTAAAGTTTGTACTAAATACACTGTTTACACCACCACTACACTAACACTCACGATTGCACTGTCTGACGCGCGTTTAGATAACTAAGTTAACGTCTTCAGAGACTGAAGGTAAGAAATATGAATGCTGTCTCTGAAGACGATAACTTGGTTATCGAAACGCGCGTCAGACAGTGTAATCGTGAATGTTGGTGTAGTGGTGATGTGAACAGTGTGTTCAGTATGAATATCGTCAACGGTTTCATAAATTCCAACTTAGTAAAAGCTTGGAAGGATATTAAATCTTTCCATCGAAAATGTATACTTTGAATATAAAATTTTTCCTTCGATATGAATATTTGAAAGTGGAAAATATAATTAAACGGTTGATTTTAACCGTTAAAAAATTTGATTGGGCGGTTAAGAACTTTTTTCTTTTTGATTTTTTACGAGAAGCCTTAAAAGTTATCAACGCTTTGAAGAGTTGGCAGTGAACATTTTTTCACAAATACGAGTTTAATTAAATATTGAGCAAAGCGGTATACATCTATTATGTGTACAAAAAGACCCTGCTTTTATTCTTTTTCAAACATTTTAATTTTGGTTCCGACAGATTTATAACAAAAATTGAATTTTGATAGAATTTTTATTTTGACACTGATTTAAATAACGTAATCCACGTATATCTTCCAGATTTCGAAAAAACCAATCCTATAAAAATTTTACGTCATTTGTACTGACATAACCTATAAAAATTCAAAAACAAAATATAACTTAATATTTGTCCGTTGTCATTTTTATGAATTATATGAATTTAATATTTCCTATCAAATTTGCAGTACTGGAATTCTCGATTAAATAATCAATTTTTTACTATTTTTAAGAATTTGAATTTAAACCAGTCATGTTCCCAACTCGAGTTATAAGAATCTCTAAAAAAATAACACCCCATCCCACATTTTTCCCTCTAAATTTGGGTGGAAATCCCTGATTTGGGAGCCCTGCTTGTTCTTCGTAATATAAAATAATATACAAATATACATACCTATCTAAAGCAGATTCCTGCTGGCAGTGTGCGGCGTAGGAAACTGTCAAATTTTTAGTGCATCTTTCAGTTTGCATGGCCGATACATAAAAAACGAAATCGAAGTCTGGAATGCCCGGTCCAGCCTTGGATCCTTTGGCAATACCACAGTTTTGACCAGTCGAATTGCATATGCGACACGCGTCAAGGTGATCTTCTGGTACTTCTACCTCACCACACATAGTTTTTTCTTTACAAGTGTCAATGCAATGAGTCCAACCATCTTTAACGAAAACTTGAGTATCACTACATTTTCTAAAAAAAAAAGAAATCAATTAGAATTAATCTAATATATAAAATACTAGTTCCATGGAGTTTTAATTAAACTCCTTCGAAACGTCTCGACCGATTTTCATAAAATTTTGTGAGCACTTCGGTTAGGTCTGCGAATCGGTTAACATCTATTTTTCATTCCCCTTAATGCTAACTCCTTGATTTTTTTTTCTATTTTTTAGATAAAATTTTTTTATGATACCGCACTTAAAAATGGATACAACCTCTTCTTCTACATTAGTACTTCTTCAAAGTATTCCCTCCACCGCTCTATAATTTCTAAAAGCTTTTACGAAATCCTCAAAAATGAATCAATTGTATTTAATTCAGCGGAACGTGGTGGCCATGCAAATGGACCTCCCCGATCAATTACCTTGATAGGAAAAATGTTATTATGATAATTTTTTACATCGTTATTGAGGAGGAGCTCCATCGTGCATAAACCACATGTCTCTGAGGATGTTTAGAGGAATATCACATAACATGGGTGGGAAATCATTTTGGAGAAATTCTAAGTATCGCTGACCATTCAGGTTATTATAAAATAAAATAAAACCGCCTCGTGTGAAACCAGCTTCATCAGTAAACATTTAAATATCTTCCGTAGACTCCGGAAATGTGTAGAAGTGCAAAGCGCTTACTTCGAGCTTTTATTTTATTGTTTTTATTTGATAAGTTGTAGTCTAACTAAATTTTTTGCAATTATCTAGATTAGGTTACATCCCTCCGATTTCGTTAAAATTTCAGTGTGTTGTAAAGAAAATTGCGCTGAACAAGAATATATAGATATATAGGGCGCGGAAATCATCCCTTCAGGTACTTTTTTGCGTTTAAAGAATCAAATAATTGTAATGATTTTTCAGTGATTGTAATATTTGAATTAAACGTTGAAACCTAACTCAACCTAACCTACATACTTCTCTACAAAATGAAATCCAATCACATGCAGGGATTGCTGTTATTGAAAACTCTTCCATGGTTTTTTCTTGATGAGGTGGTCGACAATAAATAAAATAAGCGATGATTCTAAATACAGTTTGTATATCTATTTTATTTACTGCCGACCACGTCATCAAGAAAAAACCATGGAAATGTTTTCGATAACAGGAATCCCTGCATGTGATTGGATTTTATTTTGTCGAGAAGTATGTAGGTTAGGTTAAGTTAGGTTAGGTTTCAACGATTAATTTAAATATTACAAACACTGAAAATTCATTACAATTATTTGATTCTTTAAACGGAAAAAAGTACCTGAAGGGATGATTTCCGCACCGCAATTTACCGCATTTCAAAAAACACTATATTGTTTGTACAATAACAAAAAACAATTTACATTTTTAGAAAGAGACGCCATTCCACTGATGAGATGTGAGCTGTTGAAGGTTTTTGTTGATAAATGTTGTTATAACTTTCGTTTGACGTAAAACAGTGTGACCAACACATTCACAACGGAATTCCCTTGCCCTGAGAGAAAGAACCAGGTCCAAAGGTTTACCGCCGATTTTTCAAAAAATTATTGAACAGGTGGTATCATATATGATACCATGCCCGTTTAAGGGTTAAATAAAGAATATATTTTTGTTAAAAAATCATTTTTGCTATTTTGTCCAGGTTGTAATAATGTTTAATGCAGAATGCACTTGCGCTCATCCCCACCACCCACGCAACTCCCTCTCATATCGTATGCCTTTCTGGCCTACCATAACCATAACCTTAAACATCCAACAGAAATAACTTAATATTAGAAGATAATCTAATCTAGTACTGGGAAAATTAATATCGTTTTATTTTTGTTTTACTGTTTTCCCTAGAGTATAATCTGATTACTTTTTAGTTATTAAGTCTTATTGACGTTGAGATACATGAATATTCTTGCGTCTTGTAAATTTCATTATTCAACAGATTATAGTAACTATAAACAAATTTTGTTATTTTATTTATTATAATAGATAAACAATTCCTAGAAGTAATTTATACTATAAATACGTAATTTAGAAAGAATGTTTAAAATGATATTATTCCGTACGTTCAATTAATGGTTGAAGTTAAATATATAATAAAGAAATCTACTTACATAATCTAAAATTACCGAAGGTCAAATATAAAATTATGAAAATAAAAGACTAGAACAAGTACACGGATGCATACTATAGAATTTTGATAATTGCGACCGAATCAAATCAACAGAAATCAACTTTCGTTGCTAAAGTAATAAACGTACTCAATAATACGAGGATTATCTGAAAAGTTTCCTATCGTAAACATAAACATAGCACATTCAAACTATTGTTGGTGTACATCAAACATTGTTTGTAAACGCGGCAACAACGCTTAAAAATAAAAGTTCAGTTAACCACAAATGAACAGTGAAGTTCAAAAATAACAGTTTACTGAAGTATATAAGTTTCATTTAATCAATCGAAGTGTACCCCTACAACTATTTAGATAGATTTGATGAAAAATTTATAAACCATTCGCGTGGTCAGTTGTTTGACAATATATTAAATGTACGTTGGTATTGAGATTGTACCATCCTTTACCAGCGTGAAAATAGCTGAATTTGAACGTAATGATGATAAGTAGCAAAAATTGTCCAAATGATTTTTGATGACCGGCGAATTGAGGTTACAGGAAGAGAGAACATATTACTAAACGGGAAATAACCGTCTAAAGCGGAGTTTACACGTATCAAGTACTAAAGCCAGTAACTAAAATTTAAGTTCGGTTTTTTAGCGAGTTTTAGCGAGATTTCGTACTGTGGAATTAAAATGGCTGAAAAAATACGTGCAGAAATATGGCATTGTATCTTGCTGAACTATCAGAAACTCTTGCGGAAGAAATAAAGAAAAATAAAAATAAGCGTTGTTGGGTACGAAAATGGATGAGTCGAAGAGATGTATATGGCGCCTTTCGCTATATTCTTCTACAAACTTTAATGTTGTAGCTTCACTCCAACGCTACCAAATCAAATAAAAATAATCCCCTCACTCTGTACTAATGAACTACACTAAACCAACCTGTCTACACTCGTTTAGTCTGCGTTTTAGTTGCCGAAAAGCATTGGTGCGGGAAACTACTTGCTCAAGTAAATTGAAATTGTTTCTATTCAATTGACTAAACTAAATTAGGTACTTGCGCAAGTTCTAAATCAAGTTGTTTTCACCTTACAAGTAACTAAATTTAGCTAGTTGATTTAGTAACACGTGTAAACTCGGCTTAAATGTTCCTTGAATGACTTGAGATACAGAGCAGATCTCTTCTCTATAAAACCCTTATAAATGAATACAACATCGACTGTTTATTTGTGTTTATGTGCACTCCAAAACAAGGCTATAGATATAGAGTCAATGAGCGATAGTTCAATCCAATCGTCTTGGATATACGCGCTCTTCCATTTAATTCTCTAGACTTCTGACAAAGCACTAAAAATTTGTGCGATTGAAAGTTGTATGTATGCCTTAGGTACCACACTCAAATGAACATTTGCAAAGGTTTTTTATTAACCATGCGCTGTTCAAATTTGTATTTCCTAACTTAAAAAATTAAGTGGACATACGTGAAAGATTATTTTGTCAGAAAATAAAACGTTTGAAACGGTTAAAAATGGGAATTGCGGGAAAACTGTATTGATTTAAAAGGAAATTACATTAACGAGAATGGTCCCAGAAGTACCTGGTCTGACCTAGAGATGGCGGTAGTTGCTTGAAAACTACCACAATCGATACAGCATACGTTTCAAGTTTGAAGACGCCACGTCGTTTAGAATTTGTTTGGCAGTCATCAACAGTGAACGTTTTAGGTGAATTGGTGAACATGGAAAAAATTGGTTATTATTAAGTGCTACTGAACTAGATTCTATTCCTTCGTTATCAACAGTGAAATAATAGGTAGCAGAGTTTAAACGAGGCCGTACAACCTGCAAAGACTATCCAGAAATGTTGAAGAAACTCCACAAAGAGGTACTGCATGATCGTAGACTGAGAGTGCGCGAGCTACCAGACATAGTAGGCATTTCAAAAAGTGCTGTACATCGCATATTAACTGGAAATTTGGACATGAGAAACCTGTGCGCAAGATGGGTGCTCACAAAGGAACAAAAACAGCGTTGTGAAGATGTTTCCATCAAGTGTTTTTGTTTCTGAAAAGGGAGAACCGGCTTCAAAGACGTCGAAGACTTTTCATATGCTGGCAAGATCATGACGTCTGTTTTTTGTGATTCTCGTGGGATAATTTCCATTGTCCATCTTGAAAAAGGAAAAACTATCAACGGCGAGTATTATACAAACTTATTGCAACGTTTGAGCGAAAGAATCAAGTTTTTGGCTAAGAAGAAAGTGTTGTTTCATCAAGACAATACACCAGCTTACACACCCGTTATTGCAATGGCCAAAATTAATGAATTAAAGTTTGAATTTCTATCTAATATACCCTATTCGCCAGATTTAGCCCTCTCGGGTTATTTTCTGTTCACAAACTGGAACAAATGGTTTTGTGGTCGAAGATTTTCCGTCAATGAAGAGGTAATGTCATCAGTTAATGGCTATTTTGAGAAGCTTAACGATTCTTATTATAAAAAGAACATCGCTGGGAAAAGTGTATGGAGCTAAAAGGAGATTATTTCCAAAAAATTTTATTGTTTGTTGGGCAACGTATTTCTCGGACCATCCTCGTAAATTACAAAGCCAAATTTCAAGATAAAATGTATTTTTTACTTGTTGAGTGAAAATGTTATCAGGCAACTCTCGTAAACCGTCACAAAATAGGAAATCGAGGGATGAAGAAGTATGAGTCTTAGTAGTATATTTAATTTTACAAATTTCGAGTGAAATGGCAATCTAACATTTTAAAGCAACCTCGAAAAATGCGTGTTGGAAATACGTCGGCTTTTATGAACACACCTAACCGTAATAGGAATGACGGAAGGTTGAAAGGTACCCACTTAAATTCAATCTGAAGTAATCGATTTACAAAGTAATCAACAAGTCATTTAAATTATACTCCAATTTAAACCGACTAACTTAGTGAAATTCTAACTAGGCATATGGAAATTCTAACGATAAAATTTAAATTTGGTGGAAGTAAATAGAAAAAGAACCACAAGAAACATTAAATGGATATCTAAAAATAAACTTTGAAATTGTACATTCCAGATGATTTATATGGACTTACCTTGTTAAACGTATGACGTTTTCTGTTCTTCGAACAAAAAGAGCCTTTTCCCAAAAACTCACAGCCTCGGGCAATATCGTGTTCTGAAAAAAACAAAATGTTATTCCTAAAACAGGAAACTGTATCAAGTCAGAAAGTTTACACACATATATTTCAAATTCAGGTTTCAATACGCGTTTCTTCGCCATCATTTATGTGACATCGCTTTTCTTAATGTCATTTTCTTATGTCAGGGACGTTGGGTTGGTTTTTCTTAAAACGTGCTACCAGGTACATCGGAGAACAATAGGTTAATTGCTCGCAGTTACGAAATTAAAAATATTAAAAAATATAATTTGGAATTCCCAAAAGAAGGCGACTTGGAATTCCCTGGATCAGGCGTCGGTCAGTTGGGTGACGAAGAAATATTATTTTATCGAGAAAGTTGTTCGAAGAATATACAGAAGGGATGCATATGGCATGGTCGCCATATAACCCCCTTCCAGTGATGCAGTCCCAAAGTTCGTCATGCCTGCGTATGTACGTATGATTAGATGTATGTGCTACATGAAATGGAAAGTTGCGGTACATCATCTTCTGCAAAGCTATGGTTGATTATCTACTAACTGCTGCTCCGGATTTTGAGCTGCCGTATAGTTCTTCCAATATCAATTGCAGATTATAAAAACCCTTCCCGACAATTTTCTTTGTCATACCATGGGCGTAGATACCTCATTTTATAAATTCATTATTTTTATACTTTTAAAAATATGTAATTTATTTAAAAAAATAATTATACCTCGTTAACTTGCTACAAATGAATATTATATTATAAAACGTAAATAGACGAGTAAAATTAACCTGCCTGTAAGGGCGTTTGGTTTAAACAGAGTACCAGACGTAAACTGAGTCCTTTTTGTACCCCATTCGTTTTTTTCCTGGAAAACGAAACTTCAAAGCAAAAAACATAAAAGAAAATAAATAAATTCTTTGCAAATAAAACAAAAAAAAAACGTTTCAATTCCAAAGTATCTTTATAAATAATGATGGTAGTCAAAATCGTCTGAACTAGACTCATCATTTGATTATGAAGGGTTGTAAAGAGGGTGATACCACACACTCATCTTCTTTGATAAGATGTTCAGCGCAGTTTTTCCAAAACTCTTGACGGTCTGCCGCCAAAACTTCCTTTACGACGTCCTGTTTAGCGTGTTTCAGGTTAATCGTTATGGTTTTTTTCTTTTCCACGGACCTTCATGATAAAAATGTATCTGTATTATCTATTTTTAGATACGACAATAGAGGTGCCGAACTATGTTACAAAAAAAAAGAGAGAAGATCCTGGCTACTTTAATAAAATTTTGTCTTTAACATACACAACTACTACAAGTGGGCGATTGAAAATCCTCATGAAGTGAGAGCATCAAACTTCCAGCAACGTTTTAGCGTTAACTTGTGGTCCATTTGAATTGCCGTCCAGACTTAATGGAGAAACTTACAAAAATTTCTTCGAAAATGAACTTCCTTTGCTCGCTCCTGGAAGATGTAAATCTTCGGCTTCGTCGAACTATGATATTTCAAAACGACAGCGCCCCGTGTCACTACGCAAGGCAAGTCCATAATCACTTAAACGAACAATACCCTAACAGATGGATCGGACGCAGCGGACCAATCAGGTGGCCCCCACGCTCATCTGACCTTAATCCCGTCGATTTTTTCGTTTGGGGTCATAATAAAGAAACAGTATGCGCCCGGGAATGTGTAGAATGTGCATTGCGGCTGGAGGTGGCCACTTTGAAAACTTACTTTAAATTTCATAAATAATTTCTTCTTATTTACATTATGATGTATGATTTATTGCCATACCTTTATCTTACCTAAAACTTTTCTTGACCAACCAACCTCTAAAGCTAGTTTTTATTACTTTGCAGCATCTTCTATCATAACTTGATCAGAAAAATCATAAAATAGCAAGAATTTATTTTAAGCCAATTTTTCGATTTTTTTCCACTTCGTTGTCTTTGAAGGCTAATTCTAGCAAAAGTAGTTTGTTAAGTAATATTTTTTATTGAAAGCTGAGAGTTGAGCGCATTTTTTAAGAAACCATGAAGTAGCCTGTTTAGATTTTTAATTTAAATTTGAAAATTTAGGTCATAATTCAAAATACGTGAATTTTTCTCTTGAGACCAACATTTTCATAATTTTTATCAAAGTTACGAAGCTAGTTATTTTACGTATAATAGTACCATTCATGATGATTTAGTTACAAAAGTCTAATACTTTTTTTTTAAATTATTTTTAAGTCGAAAAGTCGAAAATTCTCACAACTTTATAAATAAATTCATAACTTGAAAACCGTTAAAAATAGCGGAATATACATGGGAGTGATTCGAATGCCCCATGACACGAGGGACCTGTTTTTATTTGACGTCAATCTTCCGGCCACCCTGTATAAGTAATTTTATTTGATTTTATAAATATTAATGTCATATCAATCATTAAAAAGATGACTACTAAAACAGAATTCACGTTTCTCTATTTGTTGATGTTACCATGGAAACCTCAAATCAGTTGTTTTTTTGTAAGCTTATATCAAACACGCTGTGACGTGCTTTTTATTGAAAAAACATTGGATTCAATACTATTTGTGCATCGACTATCGACCCTTAGTAATTATTCCGATTTTTAATTAATTAAAAATGTGTACACGTTAATAAAATCGAAATCCATATTATATTCAAGAGGAATTTCAGTTCAATTATTGTTGGTATATATTATATACACAAACATAATTATGTTTGAATGGAAAACCGTAAAATGAAGTTATTATCAGTATAGGTGTATTTGACAATGAAATGATTCTACCAATAATGGCGATAATAATTAGGATTTGTTTCTCAGAGTTGATCTCTAAAATTGTAATTTCAAAAAATGTATACGATTCGTATAAATGTATGAATATTTTTGTAAAATATTCAACCAATTAAAGCCTAGATAGTAATTTCACAGTTTCGCTGCCAATTAGTTTATTAGGAAACTGTTCGTGAGGGTTGGTTTCGCAAAGTTAATATCTCTATCTCTAAGAACTAAAAGCAAATACTTTAATAACTATATTCTGAAAACAATTTGATTTCAGTCAATTATTCCTGTTCATAAATTGAGTTAAAGCTCATGTTGATAATAGTAGTGTCTAATGGCATACGGATTTTTACTGAATACATAATGTTATTGTGAATATTAATGTTTTCAAGATGACGTCTTTATGAACTCCTATCAGAATTAAATTCGTACAAAAACTATTTCTAAAGAAAATATCTTTGAAGAGAAAAATTAAAAATAGCAAACAATTACCATCAACTCAATATTTTGAGCAGTCGTAAATTAAGTTGAAGTAGCTATTAAGGTCGACATTCTTTAACCGACAAAATTTGTTTGAAAAAATTGTTGTTTGGTTCTTATTATTTTATATCTTAATCAAGGAATCGAACAAAATCAAAAATTAATGGGTTTGTTTCGAGCAATTAAGTTTTAAATAGAAATAGTAGCTAGCTCATTCTAAATGGATTCACCCAACAAAAAAAAATGGTCACTTTCATATTTCCGAAAAATGTTTTTGAGCCCTGTGGCGCCATGTGGAAGTCTACGTTGTGAATACGCTATATAAGCATTTCAAATGGCCGCCATTATGGTCCAAATTGACCTATCGGAACCAATTTTTTCTAAAATGTGCGTTATTTAATGTACTTTCAGTTGGTGTTGTCAGAATCAACATTGATTAAAAAACTTTCCGGGAAATCCAGAAAAACAAAAAAAAATGACTTTTTTTGGACAAAATACGATTTATCAAAAACCCCAACCTACATTTGCGCGAATTTTGGATATGTTTATCAGGAACCCCTGAACTACCTTTTAGCCAAGCGAAAGTTAACCAAAATGCCCCGGAAAATTCGGTCCTGCAACGAAAATGTGAGTTATGACCTATCCAAGCCTCACATACATTATATATTTCACTTCCAGTGCTTTTAATGTAGGTTTTATCGTAAAACTAACAACTCCATCGTATTCTACGTGGAAAAATACATGCAAAACATATATCACTCGATTTAGAAATATTTTTATTGACACTCAGCTTATCCGACAAATAAAAATCGTCATACGCTACTCATTTATAACCCCCGGAAAAATCCAACATTATTTCCAAAGCTATTGCAAAGAATTAATAAAAACAAAGAAGAAATGAAGTGATATATGTTTTTCATGTATTTTTTCACGTAGAATACTATGGAGATGTTAGTTTTACGATAAAACATAACGTGTGTGATGCTTGGATAGGTAAAAACCGACAATTTCGTTGCGGGGCTGTATTTTCCGAACGGGTCATTTTGGTTAACTTCCGTTTGGCTAAAACATATCCAAAATTCGCACAAATTAAGGGTGGGGTTTTTGGATAAATCGTATTGTGTCCAAAATAAGTAATTTTTTTTGTTTTTCCGGATTTCCTGCAAAATTTTTTATTCAATGTTAATTCTGATAACTCCAGCTGAAAGTAGAGTACATAACGCACATTTTAGAAAAAAATTGGTTTCGATAGGTCAATTTGGGCCATAATGGCGGCCGTTTGAAATGCTTATATAGCGTATTCATAAGGTAGACGTTTTTCGGAAATATGAAAGTGGTTATATTCTTCAAATTTAATTTAGAATGATATCCCAAAAGGCCAGCTATATAACCAATTCTGAACTATAAGATTTCAGATTGTTTCCTGTACTCGAAATAAATGTTTTACTCTCAAGTTTCAATATGTGGCTATGGTATTGATTAGAATTTATGGAAATGGATGTATGTTTATATTTTATTGACGTCATCTACTTCGAATAATTATATTATCTTTAGTTTGTGTGGGTGTTCTCCGAAGTACATGTTATTATCGGCGATTATGATACTTTCACTTATTTATTTTTTTAATTTTAATTACGGCAATAAGGAATAATGGGAATGTGAGAAATCAAAAGAGTTTTCTTGAAAAATTAGCACAGATTTGTAATGATTTTAATGTAAACAAAAAATAGATCAAAAATCAAAACTTGATAAAATAATGAAAGGAAAGTTTGTTAATTTTTCGATTTACTTTTAGCCTATAGATAGATTCTGTGTAAACCCGAAAATAATGAGTTTATGAAGATTCAATACAAATAAAAATAGTGTCCAGACTTTTCGCTGAAACTGTCTAGTGGATATGATCTACGTCAAAGGTTCCTCAAGTTCCTAATATAACTAATTTCGATGGAACCAATGCTGATATACTTCTACCGTATTATCAAAGCTCGCTAATAAATGTGGAGGTCAGATCTAACCGTCTAAGAAAGTACTTAAACCACTACAGCATATAGTAGTTCCAAAAGAGAGTGTGTGGAACTTGTTAGAAACATCATGGATAACAACTATTATCCGTCATTTCAATGAGGATAACTTTTATATAAGATATTTTCAAGGCAATATTAGATGACAGATTGATCCTTTGTTTTTTGATAAATGCATTTTTACATCTTTGAAATTAGGTTTACTAAAGATACCTAAAGAAACCTTGGAGATATTTTAAAAAGCTTATTTTTTGCATAGGCATTGAAATATGAAAAATTTCTGAACAACTGATAGTACGGAACGCGAACATATATATGGATTTACTGGATTTACTTTACTATACAAAACTAGACTCAAAATTTTAGTACACCACTGCGTTTTAATCAAATCAAACCCTGATATGTATCATCAATATCTCATCTAATTGTTAGTAAATTGATGTTTTAGCTGTAATTTAATACTTACATTAATTAATGCGAATCTCTCTTGGTCTAACCTAGAATCAAAGATTTTTGTTAGTTGTTTGGGTTTATTTTAACTTGTAATATCTAAATGAGCACATGAAAATAATATCAGAGATAATATTAATATTTTTTAATAGGTAACAATAATAAATGATGAGTAATTTATATTAAATAACCCTGTATATAACAAACGTCATTCACTTAATCAAACACACACATTTGTAGGAGTTTATGAGAATTCATTAGAAAATATGGCGAGAACCACACAAACAGTGCGTTTTAAATAACATTTAACATTATCAGAAAACATATTATCTCAGTTTACTTTCAGTGTCTGAAGACGATAACTTGGTTGAGTGGTGGTGTAAACAGTGTATTCAGTATGAATATCGCCAACGGAGCCAGAAATTCCAACTTAATCTACTATGTTATTCATTTCCACCCAATTCCGATTCCTGAATTCACGATAAAAAACATCTTAGAACTGGGACCCGATTATTTACAATATAATATTTACATACATTTTCAACTAAACCAAGGAAAATAAGTAGACAATCATCCATCATTCAGCCTTATCTCTGGACATAGGCCTTCTCCAAATGCTTCCAGTTTTCTCTGCTCTGAGCGGTTGCTACCCAATTTGTCCGTATTCTTTTAATATCGTCAGTCCATCTCGTAAGGGATCTTCCTGGATTTCGTCTGTCTGTTCTCGGTCTCCAATCTAGAATTCTTTTTCTCCATCGATTATCTTGTATCCTTGCAACATGTCCTGCCCACCGCCATTTTTGTCTATGGTCTTTAACTCCAGATCGTCTGCGCAATTCGTCATTCCTTATCCTATCCCTCATAGTGATGCCGAGCAAAGACCTTTCCATTTTATGCTGTGTAATTTGCAATTTAAGTATTGATCTTCTAGTTAATGTCAGTGTCTCCGCGCCATAAGTCAGGACTCTCCACCATCTGAATATCTTTGTTGTCCACATTTAGTGGCTGGCAAGGAACTAAATTTGTCATCATCTTTGTCAGTAGACAATAAATGATTATAATATCACTTTTAAAATGAAAACTACCTATTTTTTCGTCTTCTGCGATTGGTTTCCATAATTTCCGGCGAACAAACGCTGGTGTGCCATTCAGAATTGACCCTTCTACGTTGCTCTCATTGAACGATGGCGACATGTCCACTTATTCCTAAAAAATGGGCGACTATTTGCTTCGAAGTTCTTCGTGAACGAACAATTTTGGATTTGGCTTTTCTTGAAGAAGTCGATTGTGCTTCAGTTTCGGGTTCATATGCGTCGGTCCATGATTCGTCGCTTCTTATAGACGTCTTTGGAAGCACCGCGATTGAATTTTTTTAAAATTTCTTTGCACCAATCGTCACGAGCTTTTGTTTGAGCGAATATCAAATTTTGCGGTATCCAACTCGAATATATCTTTTTGGCAGCCAAATGTTCATGCAATATTGAATGTATGAAAGTGGATATAATGCCCAAGTATGCCTCAATATCACGGTATGCCTCATGACTATCTTGCAATCTCAATTCATGCACAGCGTCGATGTTTTCTGGCACAATAGTCTATTTTGGACGACCTTAACGAAATTCATTCTGTAGCGAAGTTCGACTACGATAAAGACGGTGGTTCCAGATGGTGCTTTACCACCAAAAGTCGAATCGAGTTCGCGATTTATTTCCATTTTTTGTCCAAGATGAATGTTTCAAGTATCTGTAAACAACACACATACAAAAGCAATGTTTTTTCATGAAACCTGAATAGTAAACATATTATCAGTTACTCCGATTATGTTGAGCCTAACAAAATGGTTCGAGTTCGATGATAGCGTCTTTTCCTTGTGGGTCTAATATCACATTTTTTAAAATTTTTGAATAGGTTCTAAAGCTACATAGATTCAATGTTATGTAATTCGACTCACCTATATACACTTTGGTCATAATATAACAAGATGCGTAGAGATTGATCTGCACTTCTCTTTTTAACGACATGTTCTGGATCTACTTTTGTATGAAGTACCTGAAACAAAAAACAATTATACATATAAAATAATTACGCTATCCCGGCGTTATTAATAATTGTTTATTTAGATAATAATTGGTCAGGAAGAATAATAAAAATATTTTATCCCTGGTTTCAGAAATATTTTATTACCTATGAAACTTGGTATTAACAATAACATCTTTAAATCTTTAAAACCGCTCCCACTGTTCATCGCTCGTATTCCCAAAGTTTTCAGACGTGAATGCAGGAAATAAATCTTCAATGACGTATTAATTCCTAATTGAAAATTTTTAATAAGTCAATCATAACATCTTAATCATTTTCACATTTTTATATCCCAAAAACTCTTCGACAACATTTCTGAAGTAAAGAACTATACCGATGTTGGAGAGCCCTTACACGACGTCTAGGTAAGTGAGACATTTGACCCCGCATAGCAGCTCTCTGTATCTACCAGGGTGTCAGCCCTTTTTGGATTTTGGATCAACCAATCGATAGTAAAAAAGGCTGGCATATTACTGATAGTTTTTCCCAAAATTTAACCCTCTTTGCCTTTGTCTGCCACCCACTATGTATCAACCATTTGTCTTTTTAGTTATGTCAAGTACTAAACCTTGACCACTTTCAACCCTCGGAATTACCCCCTTTATCCACTAGGGTAATCAGCCTGCTTGGGAATGTAGCTAACGAAACCAAAACAATGCTTTACAATGGAGAAATTCCATATTACCGATCATCATTTCATTCATTAAGATTTACCAAAATTAACTATTTTCAACTAGTTATTTGTAATAATGAATAATACACGTTCAATTAATTCAATTTGCTACGAAGAAGCAACTTTTACTTTCTCTTTGTAAATTATTGAATGAAAAATGATATTGGTGTGTACACCACTTCCTACACACGACTTTGTTTACTATGAATCTAAGTTTCAGTAAACTTCCTCATCGGAACCTAACCAAATAACAACAGCATTTATTACTTAACAAGATTTCATTTTCAAATAACAGTTAAACTAAACTAAAGTTAATTGAAACATTATCGTTTTATTATGATTAGAATGTTACAATAAGTAATATTGTTCATTTTTTTTCCAATAATAATGTTTAAAAGGTGCGGTCGAGGACTTATTAGACAATATCCTTAATATAATTAGAAACGAAGAAAAAAATCTTTTGTGGCTATTTTGGTAAGAAAAAATAGACACCTACAATAAATCGATGTAATTAAATGTAAAATTGGTTCAAATGAGTTCACACAATACCGATTGCATTTAGTTTTTATAAGACTTCAAATGATTCCGTATCATGAAATTTTTATTATTGATTCATCAAGTTTCCTCACAATTCAAAATAAATTCCTTCTAAAATCTGATATCATTTTTTTCGACTTAATAACAAAACGTGTTTTATCAGACAAACAATCTAAATAAATATTGACCTATCAAAATTAGTACGTGACTATGTAATAATATTGAAAGCCAGTGGCGGATTTATAAATTTGAGAGAGGGAAATGCTTATAGGTAACAATTAGTATATATAAAATCCATAGCAAAAATTAAACCAGTATGCAGCATGTCCGTAATTGAATATTATCGTTTACAGAAGCTACTTATCAGTAAATTTGCCCTCAAATTATTGCGAAATGAGGGAAAATATTGTATCGATTTGATTTCAATTGGCAAGTGTTTGTGCATTTTTTGGCATTGTAAGGTATTGAGCCCGGAACTAATTCTGAACGTGGAGTAGGTAAAAGGTCTTGCCTCCTAAGAGGATAGCCGTGCAACAACCTTTCTGAAATTGGACAAGCGTGCTTACGAATTAGGGAGCATCTTCTGTGGGGCACAGAAGCCTTTTTTAAGTTCATGAATTTACTTTCATATTTCTTTAAGAAATACTGTGAAATCTAAAATAAAAATTATCTGCCCCTTAACTCTTTTTTCATTATTTTTGAATCAATTAATTTACGTTGTTCTCCCTAATTATTCTTGTTGCTCCAAAATTTATCTAAGTTCATACATCAACTTCGCCGATGTAGAAAAGTTATCAAAATATAATGGAGAATGTAAATCAGAGTTTAATTTGTGAAAAATATCAGCAAATTTTATAAAAACACATTCCCCAAGGCCTTACTTTTCTATAGTCCTTTATTGGTTTTTGATGAATTATTTATGCAGAGATTCATGTTCAAGGTTTGGTTACGTATATGCCTTCGGAAAGAATTTGAGAATCATCCTCTAGTAATTCAGTAACTGAAAGTGGTTTCTTAAGCTAGTTACCAATGAGAGTTTGAAGACATTATTTCTTTTTATTTTACGTTGGTAATTCGCAGCGTCTAGAAACTACCATCTACAAAATGGCACTACGTAATGGAATCATTTTCACTCTGGGGGTCGTTAACGACCCCTTTCGCTAAGGCGTTTAGCTTTTCTTAACTTAAATAAATCATAAATAGAAGTAAAGCTTCAGTGTACTGTATTTCAATTTTTATTAAATTAATTTTATCTCTGTAGAAATTTCGAAACTCATCTCAACAATGAAATAAAAAATTTGCCGTTTCTTGAAATACTCCGCCTCGGGCTTCAGCCTACTCAGCCTGCTGGTGAATCCACCACAGTTGAAAGCGACATCCCAGCATTCGAATTCATCAACCATTAATTAGTTATTTTAAATGAAATTAATGTTTATTCAAATATTCACATTTTTATAAAAATTCTTAGACCTGTCGATCAGTTATACAGGGTGGAGATATAATTCATCAACGTTGATTTTATTGAAGGAAAACACTGTTAGTTTGACAGCTATTTTGATAGTAGTACAAAAATATGTAAAACAAATAATTATTTAGTTAATTATTTCTCATCAAATATTATTGATTCTATAATTTGATTTCCTGTAATTCCTTGCCAAACTTTCAATTTTTCTGGATGTTGAGTAGGATCTTCCTTCACAATCCCTGACAATTTTTTCGATTTAACTCACGATATAACAGAAATTTAGAATCCTAAAAAACAGAATTCCTAATTAATCCATATACTTAACGTGACCCCTAAGTTCACTTGAACACAATCCTCTAGATTTTTGTGTATGGCCATATCTAAAATCACTTCAAAATTTCATAATACAAGGCTTTATTGTTATTACGAAGCAACCAGGTGTTTTTCGATCCCACTCTTCAATCTATAGAGGGTGTCACATAAAGAATGTCTCTGTGTAATGTTCATTGTGTTTATTAAATAATCATTTAAGTATACCTCATGGTGTTCTATGGTATTAACCCTGTAAGCTCTATTAGACCTTGGTAAAATTTTTTTTAGGCTAAGATTCTATTTTTTTAATATTAATAAATAGTAATCTGATGGTGCGTAACTTTCGCAGTGCGTGGTTTAGCACTGGCTTGTTATAAGAGAAAACGCTTTTGGTTAACTGAACCTGAATATTTCTCCAATAAAACCCCATACATTCACATCAGCTATCCACTATATACCTCTGAATTGATAGTTCGACTATCTGGAATGATTTCGAAGTACACTAGATCTTCATAATTTCACCAACACACAACAAGGTTTACCTCTCTTAGCGGCGGGCTATGGTAATTGACTTTGTCTGATCACTGATTTTCCATGTCCGAATTATTTAGATAAATCTATTTTTCATCGCAGGAAATAATGCGTTTGATAAAAACTCTACTCAACGTTTCGCTTTATTTTTCGATTAATTCGTGTCGCAACTTTTATAGATGGTTTAAAATGGTGATGTATGGTATCTGATAATCGGCGAGAACTGGCACTAGGTTGGTTTTCTTTTGCTTTCGTTGTAACCTTCTTCATGCGTCAAATCTCCAATTACAAGAACGCTCATTAACTGTGTCTTTCCCCTCAGTTTTACATATGTTGCTTGCTGCTAAATCTTTTGTATCCAATAATAGCTTAACAATACTCGAATTTCATATATATCGCATTCCATACTATTAATTATAAAAAGGTACTGCGTCGTCAATAAACAATGAGATAATGATTGAAAGAAAGTAAAGCGATTGTAAAATTCGAGACTAGTCCTAACAAGTTGCGAGATCTTTAAATTGAGCAAATTATATTTTAACCGGAATGTGCTCAATTCCAGCCTACAACTAATTCACGATAAGTTTTTGTCTTAAAAAATCAAATAGTGAATCGCCAACTGCAATTTTTCAGATATTTGAGAATAAACCAATATAGTTACCAATAATTATACTAATAACGTGTTATAATGTATAACATGTAATATAACATGTTTTTTATTCTTATTGGTACAGATAGTATTTTTAATATTCACTAATTTATTTTTGTAATCTCTCAAATCAACTGTATCAATATCGTAGATTTGGGATATATTCCAAAACCATTCAACACAATTCTTTACAAAATATCTAAATTGGACGCGCGTGTGTGTGAGAGAGATAGATTTTGTCTTTTGACATTTAATCATGAAAACAGAGATTGAATGTCAAAGATAAATCAAAAACTTTGCGGTCTATTTGATGGCAACACAGAATTAAATCCCTTGGGAAATTTTGCCACTCGTATCAATGACTTTTTCTCGATATTTTCCCAATCAATATCCAATGGTGTCTGTTGTGCATTTTTTAACAGGACATTGCTCTAATCCAAAATTAACGACGTTGAATGTGTACAGAAGTGACAATGATTTTTAATGGCACATGTTATTAACAAGTGATACTTTTTTCAATTTAATTATATTATTTTTAATTGACAATTTTCACGGTCCAACAATAATAATTCAATTAAAATACACTGGAGCGAAAAATATTATTTCTTTTTTTTAATCTTGAAGACGGCTGTGATCAATAATGCATACTAAGGTCACAACAGGTGAGAGAAATCAGCTTTGAAATATTTTATGTAAAAATTATTTTGTGGTTACTTCTTATGGCAAAATATGGTTTAGAGAAAACGTGTAGTATTGAAGATTTTGTTGTAATGAATCTCGAAGAATCGGGTCAAAGACGCCTTTTATAGGAATTCACAATTTCACTGATGAATCAATGATCAGAACAATAAATAAATTTCCAACTTTTCTTCGAACTATGCCATAGAAACGAAATATTCAGTTTAAAAACATTGATTTTTAAATATCATCAATATTACTGTTTTTTAATCGATAGAGATTTTTTTGTGCAATGTTTATATCAGCAAATATAAGGAAACATGACATTTTGGAAAAAAAATAAATAAATAAAAATTAGAAGCCCTTTAGCTGTTAAGTAACCACCGATAGTCGAAGGATTATTCTGAAAACGCCAAATACAACGTTGAAATGAAATTATGCTACAAATTAAATACAAAAAATAACTTACAACAAAGTGCTATGGCTTAAGTACAATAAACCAATTAAACAAATTGTGTAATAGAAAAAATAATCTCTTGCGCAAGTGCGCTAATAGATTCCGTTACGAATATCACGTCATATCAAAAACAGGTTTTTATCAACGAAATTGTAGATTTGATCTAATTAATTGGTTAAACTTACCTTGACAGTTTTATGGTATACCTGATTAGCATCAGATCAATTGCATGTAGTAATAAAATAAATATTATAAGAACAAATTGCAAAAATTCGAATTTTTTCATTTTGTGGTTTATTTGTACCAAAAAATGATAATCGTAAAATTTTTTTAAAAAACATCATCTAAATCCTAAATGTTATAATCTGCTCCCTACTTTTTAGAAACCACTTCAACGATTTTCAGAAAATTTAGTATACGGGGAGTTTCGTGGGCGATACGAGGTTTGGCTATTAAATAAGACTGCGCGCCTAGAGAGCGACCTAGTCGAGTGGGATAAAGAAACGATTAGAGCGTTGAGTACCTAGATATATTGTTTATTCACGTATCAAAACACGTTTCCGTCACTATTATAGTATTTGTGCAGTAGCGGTTTGAAACGAACTTGTTTTGTTTTTTCAAATTTCTCGTTAAATTGAAAAAAACTCCAACTGAGTGCTATAAATTGTTGCAAGAGACCTATGGGGACAATTCTATATCTCGTGCTCATGTTTTTGAGTTGTGTAATGGCTTTAATGAAGGCCGAGAGAGCCCTGAAGATGACCAGCGCCCAGGTCGCCTCGTTACTGTTTCAATTCCTAAAACAGTGGCCAAAATCAACCAGATTGTGCCTGTAGATCGTCGAATGAGCATCCGGATGATTGCCGAGGCTGTAAACGCCAATAAAGAAACGGTTAAAAAAATTTTACACATGACAAAAGTCTGTGCGAAGTTGGTGCCAAAAAATCTGACCCCTGACTAAAAGCTCAAATTTCCTTGAAAGGTTAGACAAAGATCTGCTTTGAAAGGAACCCTATTTGTGTCAATGGAAGCTGTAAAGCAAAAAACGGCAGAGCTCCTAAAGGCCCTCACCAAAGAAGACTTCCAACACTGCTTCGATGAATGGAAAAAACGTATGGAAAGGTGTGTAGCGAGGGGAGGGGAGTATATTGAACCATTTTTCGTAACCAGTCTTGTTATTTAATAGCCAGACCTCGTATATAGATCTCGCTAGAATTCATTTTTAGGAAATGTCGTTTTTATTTTCTATGATCAACTTAAACATAAACTTTCTTCATTGTAAGAACAATAACATAACTGGAAGTTAAATAACAAGAAAAAGGTGGCGTTCGGGTAGTCCTAATCTTAAATGTGCCTTTCGGTGAAAAAATAAGGGATACTAGGATATTTCCACTAATTGCTATACAACCACGAGCAAATAAAACTGAGTTATTAGATCTTTCTATCAAGCGATGTTTCTTATGGTCCTTTTTTAAGACTTTTGAAAACTACAAAAAAATATGCGCGTTGATATAGAGCAACGACAATTTGCTGATAATTTACTAAAATTAGACAACGACGAACTGACCCTAAAAACTATGAAAGAAATCGAATTGCCACAGGTTTGGTAACTGCTTAGCAAATGGAAATTATGAGGGGATGAAAGACCGAGCAATGCTCGCCCCTCTTAACAAAGAAAAAATTGATGATAATATAGTCACCAAACTTCCAAGAGAGTACAAAACTACCATATCTATGGCTCAATGAAAGATCAACCTGAAGGAGCAGTTGAATTTACAACAGAATTTCTCAGTATTGTACAACATTTGAGACTCGCCACCACACGAACCCAAAATTGAAAAAAAATGCTTTAATAATAATGTTGCGTAATTTAGACTTATCAGAAGGACTATGCAATGGTGAAAGATTCATAGTAATTCACACAATAAAGACGAAAATTGCTACTAGTGAACAATCTGGCAAAGAAGTACAAATACCAACGATAATCTTTGACTCATCAAAATGATAATCGGGATGCACCGTGCAACCATGACAAATCACAAGGGCACACTTCAGGATTTTCAATTTACCTTCAGTCTAGTCAAAACGCTTGTCAGATAGTGTATGTGAGTTTTTGTGTAATGGTGGTGCAGACAATGTTTTCAGTATGAATAGGGTTGGAATTGACTTAAAAGTCAAGTCGGGATTTCATGTATGGCATGCTATACGTGGCATTTTCTAGATTATCGACCAACTACGTTAAAAGTTTATCTTTCAAATGAAAATCCTCGACATACCCGCAATATAGTTTTAGATTAAGACCTGATTTCAAAGTTAAAACTATGATGACGAAACTTTCAATGTTATTCAGTTATTCACCCTGTATCAGAGATTATTATTTCAAGAAATGATAAATTATTTATTAGTTAATGATAAATGTATTTCTTGCTTATGGACGCACACTGTATACATCTTCGTGATGATGAGAACCTCGGTAATTTTCATACAATTATCTTACAACTGCATGACTCTCTTCAATTAAATAAATTCTTATTTAAATAAACACTTTCCAAGGATTTACTCACATAAATTTCATTGAATTAAAATTCTTTATTTCAAAAAGATTATGATTATCATTTATATCCTCAAGTTCATTATTTTATGTGAATTTTGTGTAAAGTTATATTTATTTGAAAAAGTTACGTTGTCCCAATGTATTTTTTTTTCGTTCTTCTAAATGATTCATGATTAAATAATTGGTGAAATCGTTTAATTTCGGTCTCCTTAAGAAGATAGCTCAGTTATTAAATTATTTTGAGGGTTGGTGTATTAGTAGTAGTAAACTATATCCCCAAAGTAAAACCGGATTTCTGCAGGATTCGTTATAAGTCGAAAGATTGATTTGTGAACGTTTCCACAAAATTTTCATTTAATCTATTCACTTATTCCAAATGTTTCAAGATTTTGGTTTTCCTTTTGCAACCTTTACTATTTTCGTCTGCCTTATAAATTTTTACAAACAGAAACGAGCAAGTTCTTTTCGAAATATACGTTTTTGCCTACGCTGAAACCAATTCACGAAACTTTTTTTCCACTCTGAAGCTGATATCGTGGAAATATGGTTTTGAAATTCTTCAACGGCTTCTTGAGGTGATGAAAATCGTCCGCGCTTCTTTCGTTTGACAGTGAGAAACAAGAAAAAGTCATTAGGCGATTAATCGAGTGAATACGGGAAATGAAACATTAATTATATGTTTTTCTCATTCAAATATTTCTCAAACCTAATTGTTTATGCAAAATCATTTGTATTGCCGTCTGCGTTATCCTAACCTAACCTAACCTAAGAGACGCCTCTATTTATCTGTAAGTCACATGCCGATCTTCTTTAATAATATTGCGCGAGGCAACCTTCTCAACATTTATCACTGAAGGACGCAGGACCATGACGAATATTTCGGCAACCAATTGTAAAGAGTCTTCTTTGATGATGCTTCATTACCAAAAGTTGCACGAGGATATTCTAAGCATTGTTGTTGAGTGAGGTCTGTTCATAAAAAATCATCCAACGTGAGCCTTCACGAGTGATTTCTAAACGTTCACTATTAACAACTTAGTTAATGGAGTTGGGCCATAACTCATTGTAAAAACTTGCAAAAAATACAACCGTGGTATACTTCAATACTCATGTTTCTTAAATGTAAATAAGTATATTCAAGAACTTTTGTGGACTTACAAAATTATAGATTTTGATCAGCCCTGTACAATTTTTATGCCAATTATCACAAACTTTCATTAATTTTTTCTCTCATTATTTATTTCGTCACATCATTGTGTATTCAGATAATAAAAAATTAACTCTTATTTTCATTTGTTAATGATGCAAGTTAAGAGCTGATTTCAAAGCGAAGAAAGAACCAAAACCGGTTCGATATTTCGTTTTTGTTGCAATATCAGGTAGTAGCACTCCAGTACCAGACCGGACATTGGGCCTTGCAGAATGCCATATAAGCCAAACCTTATATAACAAATTGCGTAATATCCAGAGACACCCTTACAACATTTTTGAAGATTAATTAATAGATTTTTCTCTGCCTATATTTACTAAATATCTTTTAAACAGGAAATTTAGTGAAAAATACGGCAAATAGGGCACAATAAAAGTTTCCGAAACCATGGTATTTTTATACTAAAAATATATAAAATAATAATACTAGTATCTTAATTTGTTAATAAAAGCAATAAAATATACAAAAAACTGTTATACGACTATATTTTTAATGATATGCTTACTTATATGAAAATTAAAAGATTCTTTATAATAATAAAAAATAAAACGCATATTAAATTCATTCAGCAAATTATGTTGTAACATGCAATCTTTGTTCTACATTTTCAAATTTTGGATGCAATCATTTAAAGTTTTTTTTTTATAATATAACGCTGTAAATTGGGTATTAGTTACACAACAATCTGCGTAAAAGCACCTCAGTGTTTTATTTCCAAATATGTAGTTACTGTTTATAATTTTACATAACAAAATATTTATTGTTTCAAAGTTCTCAAGAAATTGTTGTTATACGATTAACATGCTCTGTGAAATCTTTCTATAGCTGCATTGTTTACAAATTTAACGTACCATGAATGTGTATTGACACGAAATCGTCATAATGCTTGTAAAGATTTGGATATTTTTTATGAAGTATAATAAAATTCTCACATATTGATTAAGTTACCTTAGTTAATAATATTTCTATAATAATGACCGTTGGCTTCTTTAAAAGTCTCAACGAGACTAAAATAAAAGTAAGCGACAAGTCAAAATATTAATAATACGATACCTTAGAGCGAAAATGATTGTTTTGATACGTGCATAACTCTAATAATGAAGCTCAATGCCTTTTGAGTTTTAGTAATTTTACAGTCTGTAATCTTTGTAAATATACGAGGATATATTGAAAAATTCTTAGCCTACAACAGTACCAAACAAAATTTCAATGTCGAAATATTTTATTACTAAACATATTCTCCTCTTAATTGGATACATTTATTACAGCGAACCTGCAACGTCTCTAGACCTTTCAAAAAAAAATGTTTCTTCTTTCTCTGCAAACCAGACCTCCACAGCTTTTATTACCTCCTCGTTACCGAAGAAAATTTACGACCTTTTTAACTTTTTTTCAGTCGAGGAAAGAGATGATAGTCGGAGCCAAATCTGGTGAATAAAGGGGGTGTTCTAATAATTCAAACCCTAAACCACGAACTTTTTGCATGGCAACATGAGATTTGTGTGCAGGAACGTTGTCCTGCAAAAAAGACACCTTTGGATAGTTTCCCGCGTCTTTACTCTTTAATTTTTTCCCGTAGTAATGTCGAATAGTAATCTCCAGTTATTGTTCTACCCTTATACAAAAAATAAATCATGATTACTCCATGGCAATCCCAAAAATTTTCTGGATCGTAGAAATGTACCCAAGTCTCATACATAGGAAAAATTCGGTTTAAGGAGTCTACATCGTTTTCAAATCGAGCACAGATCGAACGCGATGCTTCTACACTTGCACGTTTTTGGTCAACATTCAGGGATCCATTTTGCAACAATTTTTGTCATGTCCAAATTGACGTGAACTATATGATGAACGCGTTCGTATGAAATATTCAGTGCTTTAGATCAGATCCGTTTTAGCCCAATTCGACGATCTGATTAAATCGTGTCATGAATTGCATCGATACTTTCGGAGACTGACACAGAAACTGGCCTTCCCGATCGGTCATCATCTTCAATGGAAAATTTACCTCTTTTGAAGCTTGCAGTCCAATTTTTCATGGAGGACATTGATCATCAAGGGTATTAAGCATATTTTCATAAATCTGCTTACCTCTTAACCCTTTACACTGACACGTTGCTATGGTAACGCAATATTTTGTTTATGCATGGAACTGGTCTAGACTAACTAGATATCAATACATCCTCGTATTACAAATAAAAATTTCTTATTCTGAAACCTGTTATTAATTTATCTTACGAACGGACATAGGACATTTTGCTCTAAGGAATCGAATATATGTATAAAACAGCACAGCAGGCGTCATAGGCCTAAGGCTTGAAGTCTCTTTACTGCTTTTATACTGAATACACTGTTTACACCATTACTCACGATTATACTGTCTGACGTGCGTTTCGATAAACCAGTTATCGTCTTCAGAAACAGAGGGTAAAAAGTTAACTTGGTTAATGAATCGCGCGTCAGAGAGTGTGATCGTGAGTGTTGGTGTAATGGTGAGGTAAACAGTGTGTTCAGTATGAATATCGCCAACGGTTCCAGAAATTCCAGCTTAGTTCTACTTGCTTTTCTCCAACTCCTTTTGTTCACGGCTGCATTGCACCAGATTGATATCCCTAATCTCTGTAAGTCTTCTTGGACGTTTACGTGGACGCCCTCTTCTTTTATTTGCACCTTCTTCACTTGTTAAGGCCCTTTTCCCCCACCTGTCTTCTTTCATTCTAGCTCTATGCCCCAACCATCGCAGTCTTTTTCTCCTTACTATATACCCGATGTCTGCCTGACCATATAACTTTTTAATCTTTGTATTCGTTCTTTTTTTCCACTCGTATCTCTCCAAAAATTTTTCTCAACACTTCTCTCTTCCGTGCATTTAGCCTGTTCTCTTCTCTCTTATTCATGACCCAGCATTCACTACTATATAAAACTGTAGGGTGTATCACTGTCCTGTAAATTCTTAGCTTCGCTACCTTTAAAATATATTTGGACTTTAATAGATTTCCTACAGCTTCAACTGTTTTTTATTGCCTCTTTTCTTTTTACTGTAGTAAAAACATTTTTTGTAATTCCTGGTTATGAGCACTACGTCATCTGCATACGCCTTTCGCTATTATAAATCATTCCTTTGGATCGTAATCCACTATCCCAGACAATTACCTCTAGTAGGAAATTAAACGACACTGTGGTCTTGAGCCTTTTTCGTTTCGAATTTTCCGTATAAACTTCCTTCTATGATTACTATGTTTTCGGTTTTGTTAAGTGTTATTTCCACCAATCGTATTCATTCCAAGTTTTGCTAGAGCTTGCTACAGGCTAATATTGTCTGTTTTAAAGTCGATAATAGCTTCAAATTTAGTCCCCGCTCATAGTTATCATTCTGTATTGTTTTAAACACAAAAATTTGATCGCTAGTCGATTTTGCTTTCTTAAACCTTGTTGCTAGCCTACTTGTTCGTCCAAGTATTTGTTTAACCTCTCTAGCACTCCACAACCAATAAGGTAATGACCCTGTAATTACCGCAATCGGTCCTATCTCCCTTTCTTATCTATGAGGCAAAGAACTGCTTTGTCCCATTGGCTTAGCATCTCTTCCAGTTCCTAGATATTCTTTAATATCTTTCTTCCCCACACTTTATTACTTCTATTATGTCCTTTTATTATTTTTCATATTAAACAATATATCTCAATTTCCGTTGGTGCTTCTACTATAGGTGTTTGGTGACTCTCTTCCTGCGACTCACTTTCACCGTTTTCCTCTTTTTCTTCATTTACCAGTTCATCAAAGTATCGCCTCCACCTATCCAGTTTTCTTTTTCTGCTTCCTATTAGACATCCGTTTTTACTTCAATAGTATCTCTGCACAACTACGACTGATTCCTTGCTTCTTTTTGCTTCTTGTTAAAAATTTCTCGTGTCTTTATATAATGTTCTTTTATTAGTGTTTCTGAATTTTCCTGTTTCTTATTTCTGCAAATTTTTTTTGTTTTTCCTTTGATCTGTATACTCCATGTTTCTTTCATTAATCGGATTATCTAACATTAATTCTCTTGTCCTTTCAATGCTTTGCTGTTTTTGAGTCACTTCCTTAATTCCATATTAATAATAAATGCGAAAAATTATAAGGTTTAGATCCAGTCAAAAATTGTACTATTTATAAAAGATTTGATTTTGAAAATAATATTTTACTATATTTTTTTTAAATCTGCGAATCAAAACAAATAGTCGATGTGCAGTTAAGTTATTCGGTCTATAACCAAATAGGAATTTAGATTTTACTGTCGGTAGAAAAACTTGTATCGACATTGCGGAGTTAAATTGAAAAGGTGAAACTTAAACAACATATACATGTATAATCTTCATGCTGTGACGCATTCTATAGTACACAAGGTCTTCCAGAATTAATAGTCAAGTATATTGAAAAACAAAAAATGAAGTACATCATGTTAGTCATCATGAATGATTAACGACAAAGAAAATTTATGTCTTTGAAAAGTTCCGTGTTTACAATTATTTTTTACAATAGTAACTGAGAACAAACTACTTTCTCAAGGTATCTTCAGTTCAAATTAGAGACTCCGAACATCCCATTTCATCAATTCACACAACATCGAGGTGAACTTTCTTGACAAATTCCAAATCTTTATAACCTCTTTTCTTCTTCTAATGTAGTAGGTTCAATATCCCCTTTCTTGGTAGTTCCTTACCCTTTCTGTACAGTAACAAAGAATGTGTTCTTCTGTGAGTTTTTCATTCCTTCCTGTAGGCGGCGGAGTCTAAAAGTTGTTCTTATTTAAATACCTCATCCAAATATCCTAGTAGAATCTCATAGCGACTACTTTTCTTTATCTTTTTCCACCTTCTTATCTTTTCTTGTAAATTTCTTTTATTCAGAAGATCTTAGCTTCTACAATATCATTTCCTTCGATAACAGTGAGTCAAGGACCAGATTTGGCTCTATATTCAGTAAGTACTCAACTATGAGCATCAGTAAAAATCTATCTTCTGTACACATTTCTATCAATCTATCTCGATCCAGTGGATATCTGCAAATCAATCCCTGCGATATATAACCACATCAAACGGTCAAAATGTGGTTCCCGCCTCTATAAATACTTTGATATGTTTGTTTAAGATCATCATTTGAATTGTAAACAAAGACAGGTCCACTAATACCAAATTATTAAGTGTAAGCACAAATAATCCTTAATTCAATGATACATTGTTCTATAGCAATAGGAATTGTAAAAGTGAACATTTTTAATGTGAGACACACATATACAGTCAAGAAAAAACCAAAAATGGATCATTAAAAAAGATCACTAAAAATCAGTTTCTGAAATGAAGGCGTAGAATATCAGGTTATTGATACTGAAACATTTATATGAGTGTAGCTGTTAATGAAGTGAGTAATAATACTGATAGAAATATAGGTTTTCACGTAACTCAGGCGTGCCAGCAGTATAATAAGTAAATTTTATATTGGCCATGGAAAGTTAATACATATTCAAAGAATGTATTGAACAAAGCAATACAACTCAAAGACACGATTACCAAATGTGCGTAGAATATGAAAAAAAACACTTTCATTAAGGAATAGGTAATATCGATAACTTTTTCTTCAACAAGGTCAAAAAATATTGAAACATCTTCATTTTTACCTACTTTTTCAATAAATGCGAAGAAAACAAAAGAAAAATTATCATTAGAATAAAAAATCAAGATAAGATTGAATAATATCCTGCCTAAGAAATTCACTCGTACAATGTGGTCCAGAATTGTGTACGATAATTTCGAAATAGGCAACTGATTTATGTACAATTTTTTTAAAAAACGAATAAGGAAGATTCAACCCCTTTAAACAGGTTAATTAAGAATTTTATTTTTTCAAATATATGCTGGAGGAATTTGATTGTGGAGTATATATTTTGGGAGTTATTTTAAGACATTAAGAAATTAATTTCATGTCACCATCCACCCCATCTCATCTGAATATCAGAATAATCTGGAAAGTAAATGAGGGTTAGTATATTAGGTTTCCAAGATTAATTTTTTGAATATTCAAAGATATTATTACTTTTCGTAGAAAATTTCGTGTCAAAAAGTATTTTTGAAACAACATCACACCACACCGTTTTAGGTGGATCGCGCAAAAGCTGGTATGAAGAAGTTCGAGTTAAAAATCGACGAATTATTTAGTGCGAGGCAGGCACCTGGTCAATTGCTGAAAAGTAGCGCACCGACGAAATAAATATTATAAACGAAGTAAAAATTATCATCAGTGGACGTAGTAATAAGATTTAAATTGTGTTCAAATAAATATTGAAATAATTTGAACACAGGCCATCCTCGGAATTCGTTACAGTGTTTAATTATACACAATAACATCATACACATATTCGAAACGAAATAATAACTATGTTCGAGTTTCTAATTATATAAATTTACATATTGTTGATTGATATTATTGATCCTATCTTTTTTTTCAATTGGAGACAACCTTGAGCTTCAAATACAAAAGATTAATATTTTAAAAATATTTTGATTAGTTAACGTCGACGATTATTATTCATATTACGATATGTGTATTTGCATTTTCGATCCTAAGTTGGGATCATCCTAATTTATATAAATTAAAAATTTGAGTTCGTTGAATAGAATCAAATTTTTTTTATAAACTGTCCATCTTAAAAGTGATATTCTTTTTTGGATTTTTTTAATAGCAAAAATTAATTTTCGTTTAAGTCGGCCATAGAAATCAGTAGAGGCATAAGAAAATAAGGTATTAAACCCATAATTGTTTTCAGTTTTCTAAAGATCAGTACAAATATACCTCTGAGAAAATTTTGAATGAATGTGTTACCATAATTTTTTCATTAAAATAAGTATATTATGTAGAGACATTGCAATTATAAAATCAAAAAAGAAAATTATAGTTTTTTCGAGAAATGTTTCATTTTGTTGTTATCGAACAAAACAAACAAGATAAAAAATAAGAAAATTATCCTATATCGTTTTTAATACCATAATTTTTCGAGAAATGGTTATTTTATAGGTATACTACCCCAGTCTGAAAACATTCATTCTTGTAAATACATATACGCAACTAAAACAATAATTCTTGTGATAACTAGACCAACATTTAAATTATTTAAAAAAATAACGGAACAAAACGATTAGACCAAGTACGTGTTAGTAATCAAACAATTTGTCTCAATAATTGCGAACTAAAAATAAACTTTGACAACATTGAATCCAAAAGTGCGTTTATAAACATTTGAAAGTTGTATTAACCTCATGATGTTTAGGATGTTGATGATTGCAAAGTCTATGTCCAGATGCACAGTTGATGAAAATATAAAAAACAAGCACTAAATAAACAAAACTATAAAAGTTCCATTCAAGTTTATTCACCATTCTTGCGGAAAAACAACGAAAACGGCAAAATGAAACATTCGTGTTTGTGAGGTTAGGTTGATCGTACACAGAGACAATTTTCAAAGCTCACATTAGCATAGCGTCGTATGCTGCACCAACCGAAACTGAAACTGATGAACGGTCGAAACGAAACTCAAACCACCGTAGTAGGAGAAATAGACATGCACGACCATACCACAGCAAGTCGGCGAAATAGAAAACGCAATATGATGCTCAGCAAGGTAGTTGATGGCCGATTGTATCATAGTTTTTTAACTGATCACGCAGCTGTTCACTTTTGATCAAAAATATATTTTTTCGCTCTTCTATTGTTCCCTTTTTTATTCATATGACTTCATGTTATAAGAGGGTGAAGGATTTGTGTTGAGCTTTATTACAGAGGGTATACCAAAAGTTTCATGCCAGATTAGAACGAATCATGATAATTTGAACACAATATAAGGAAATTTTTTTAATAAAATACCAGAAAATGATAATACGCTATGTTTTTTTATTTTTTATCCAAATTCAAAAGTATCTTGATATAATTAGTGAAACATGAAGCTTGGTAAAGTACAAATCTCTAGTTACTGAAAACGTATGAAACATCGATTTAGCAATTAAAAGCAGTTTCCCAAAGGTAATTTAGTTAAGAGTTTCAGTTCGGGAATTGAGTATCTCTCTACTTTTCGTTTGAGTCGACGCTTCTCGGTTGCATCGCAGTCTACTTCTATTCTTATTACTGGAATCGTATATACAAAAAAAAAACTATTAATTATAGTAAAGTATATCAGTGTAAATTCCATAAAATGTCTAGTACAACATGATCTACTGTAATATTTGTTATCAAATACAATATTATGTACTGTCTAAATTCTTATGGATAATAAAAAATCGAACTACAAAAACAAATAAGCCAGAGTCGCAATTTATAAGATCTAAACCTAAGTTTACAGGTCTGGTGACAACAGTTGATGTAATCATCTTTGATATCACATAGTCATCATACCCATCTTGAAATATGTGGAATTATAAAGTGTAATTTAAAAAAATTTTAAAAGTGAAATTGAAGAAAGCACCTACCTACATTCGAGTTTTGCATATATAATCATAATTACTAGATATATCTATTAAATGCATATTTAACGTTATGGCATTTACATGATAAAACCCATATTATACTAGTTACATAAAACTAGTAGAGTGGATAAATGCAGACATTGAATAATTATTTACCGGTTGTCCTTAGCATTAGGCTATACCTACATTTGATTGCGACTTTTATTGAGAAGTCATTTGCTCAACAAAAGATTATGGTGTAAATACGGGGCATGTCAAATGAATGTACATATGTACATTTAATCGTCTCAGTACAAATAATATTTCAAACGGATTTCGCCGTAATTTATGCAAAATGTTCAGTTCAGCAGTTATGTGACTGATAATTTATAGTTAGATTCGTTTATTCGATGAATGATTTTTAATATTAAATTCTCAGGTAAGTATTACAATTAAATTAGGATTGAAATATACATTTAGAAAACGATGCAACTGTGAAATGTGAAAATGTATTCATTATATCACCCCTACAGTTTCGCAAGATAGATATGACTTCTTTGTAAAGACTCTGAAATATTAACAAGATATTGCTTCATGTTTTAAATATTCATCTGTCAATTAATTACAACAAATTTTGAATAGCAGTGCGTATTATGATATCATCAAACAACAATACATATATTGATATCTATTTGAAGACTAAAAATACATGATTAATTTGTGATAAAAATTACGAAACTAATAATATCTTGTTACCGCTGATAATATAGAAAATTATAAATATCCGGGTAAATGTATCTTTAAAAAAGTTTGTAATAATATGGTATTCGACAATTTTGTAACGATATGTATTGTTCTAACCACTAAAAAATACTAAATAAAATTTATAAACTCCAATTTATATTTATATAAATTCACAATCAATACTCATAATCTTAAAAATTTTGTATAACACTTGTATAAGTTGACTAAGTGTTTTGAAGATATTTTATGAATGCATAATGTTAGTCAATAAAAAATTTTACGAAAAGTTCGCAATTTTAATAAACAACAATGTTACATACACGTTTTTTGACTAACTAAATTTTGAAATTTATAAAAAGGTTACTAAGTTTTTATCACTATTATTGTCAGTGAGAATAAATTTTTCATTTTAAATAGCGTTTACGTTTCTATATTCTTTGTTATTATTAATATTCATTAAACTTATTTGGTATTATATCTTCATATTTAGACAACCAATATTACTACTTTATCATATTTAGGCAACCAATATCACTTTTTGCATTAAGGCAACCAATCTTACTGGTTTGTTCAATTTAGACAACCAATATTACTACTTTATTATATTTAGGCAACCAATATTATTATTTCATGAAATTTAGGCAATCAGTATTACTACTTCAATGCATTTAGGCAACCAATTTTACTGGATTTAGTTGACAATTATTACAAATTTCAATTTTTAATATCAAAATTAAGTGTTTCATTATAATTGTATTATTAGGAGGCTTCTGTTACTACATTGTTTTGGGGAGTCGTTTTGGCTTTACAACTACTCTGTACAAATAACTAAAAGATAAAGACTAAAACTCTTTTTTTGTGGTTTTTGTGTTCCACTTCTCTAAGTGTTAGTACTACTCCTTCAAAGTACTTAAGACTTTTAGCAAAACGAGCAGGACATTCGCAGAGTATGTGCTCTTCTGTTTCCATCGTTTGTTCGCATAATCTGCAGTTGTCGTCTTCTGCCATGTCCATCAACTTAAAGTCGTATTTGACGGGGCAACGAACGACTACCATTTTCATATCGTTTTTGGTCATCACTAGAAGTTCTTCAGACTTTTGGATTGTCTTAAACCCGGAGTGTTTTTCTAGTAAGACTCCATCTGATCCTTTAGCCATTTGTTCAGTTTATTATTGATGTGGCATCTCATGAGACTCCAAGTAGGGCTCTGGTCCAAGATATGGAGTCATTGTCTCTTTTTTTGGCAAAGCTGTCTGGTATACCCTGACCAGCTCCTTGCGTTAGTTTGGATCTGTCTGTGTTCATTTTGAGCTTATGTTACTAACTTATTACAGTTGTTTATTTAAAGTAGAGTGGGGTAAAGAATAAAACAATCATATATAATAAATATCGAACTTTATTTAGTATACGTAACAACAATGGGACACAATTTGATCTAAAAAAACATGTAACAAAAATAAATTCAAAATGAACATACTTCAGAATACCACTTTTTGCTAATAGCACAATTTGGATTTACACAATGTGGGCATCTATTCAAGAATTTACTCGACACTGGAATCTTTTCCTTCAAATGTTTCTTAACAATGTCATAAAGAGCTTCTATGAATAGAGGATGGTCATTAGGTGCTGGTACTCTATGTATTATCTCGACTCCAATCTAAAACATGATAAAAAATGGAATGGAACTTATTGCACATATTGAGGTATATGTGTAGAAAAATTGTAATTTTATAGTTGATGCAGTTAATCATTAGTGGTTGTTGCCAAAATAAAAAAAATTCAATCAGGCTTATTTGATTATTTAGAGTGTAGAACCAATCATTGAATATATAAGAATTAGAAATTTTCCGGTTTTTGACTAGAAAATGGTAAATATGAGCTGATGGTAAGAGTAATTGGATCATAACTTATATAATCTTATTTTTTTTCCAAGTTTTCCAAATAAAATATTTTCATTTTTCCAAGTGAAATCTTTGTTTAGAACAAATGATAGTTTTGTAGAAGTTTACATATAAAAATACTAAGATTTTATCTAACCACAAAGAAAAAAGCATCTGGAAGTAAGAAAAATTTGAAAATTTGACATTAAAATCACATATTTCAGTTTCTATTACCTCTGAAGAGGTTAAGTTTTTTATACAGTATCAACCTTTTTTTTAATGATGTAGTTCAAAAAGTATTTCCTTAACCTTCACAGTGCATAATTCGCAGATATATTGTTAAAATAAAAACTGTTTGAAGGAAAAAAACCTACATCTTTCATAGTCTCAAAGTAATTGAATAATTTGACGTTTGCGTCAAGGGAAGTTTGAAAACTTTAACTGAATAGTTTTCCAGAAAATAAGATTTTCCATCAGATATAAGTTTTTTTAGCTTGAAATTATATAAGCAAAGACTCGCAAAATTGGAAGCAAAAGTATCAAGGTTATGAATTCTCTAAACTCATTTTTATTTTTAGAAAATATTTTATATTTTTTTATTTTATACAATAAAATACTGTACCAAACCAGAATTTTTTTGTCTTTATTAGCAGAGACTAATAATTAAAAAAATCAAGGTTTATAACTGTCTACTTAAAATTTTGTTTTTCTAAATTCTGATTATTTCTAAGAACTTTCCATACTTCATGCCGCAAGTGGTTTTTATATCCAAAATTTTTTGATAGTTTTTTCAAAATATACTGTGAATTCAATGATTTTGTAAGATAAACTTGTTGATTTTGTTCAAAAGACATCAATTTAATTTCAGTATTTGTACAAAATATGAAAATAACCAACCTTTTTTGCTAAATCTTGACAATACTCAATATCTAACTCATGGAGAGTTTCAATGTGTTCATTAACGAATGCAATAGGAACTACGATAAAAGTTTTTCTTCCTTGTTTGACATAATCTCCAATCGCCTCATCAGTCATTGGTCCTAGCCACTTCAAAGGACCCACTTTTGATTGCCATACTAGTTGATATGGTTGGGGCAAGTCTAATTCTTTCATTACTTGATGAACAGTGGCTCCAACTTCTGATGGATAAGGATCTCCTCGATTTACAGCCTGAAATCACTTTAAAATACCTAAACAATCTTACTATGTTAGGTTTACTTACTTTCAGAGGCAATGAGTGTGCAGAAAATAAAATAATGGCTTGTTTTCTCTTACTTTCTGGAATTTTATTAAGTTCTTTTTTAATATTTTCAGCAAAGCACTTGGCCAATAATGAATTAATTGGCCATCTATCGATAATAGACAATTTCATACCATTAGAAATGCCTCTAAAAATCATATATATCATTAGATAGTCTTAAAATACAAAATGTACTCACTTTTTCTTCAAATATCGGTAAATTTCATTAAAACTAGAACCTGTTGTTGCACAACTGTATTGTGGATACTGAGAAAATATTACAGTATGTTCAACTCCATCTCTAAAAGAAATATGTATTTGTATAATGAAAAATGGTGTTATTTTATATTTCTAACCTTTCTATTTCTGTAAAAGCGTCTTCTGAAAATGGTGGTACATATCTGAAGGCAACATAAGGTTTATGAGGGGCAGATTCGGGACAACATTCATCTAACTTATCACATAAAAGTTTACCCTGCAATTTTGTCCACTTCAAAATCGGCGAGCCACCTCCTATTTCTTTATACTTTTTCTGTACTTCTGGAGTTCTCCGTTTAGCTATCCAAGGTCCTAACTTACTAAAAAATAAAAAAAAATTTATCACCATTTCTTACATTTCATATGACCTACTTTTGAGCTATGGGTAGCTGTATCATATCTGTATCAGTCATTATTCGTTTCAAATAATCGTGTACTTGGTCTGTGTTTTCTGGACCACCCATATTAACTAAAACAATTCCAGTTTTTGGTTTTGTTATAGTTGTAGAATAGTCTCTCAACCATGCTGGTATTTGTCCTAAAAAGTACCTATTTCTAGCAAACATTTTCTCGTAAAAATTGGTATTTATACTTAGTGCACTTGTAGAACGTGGTAACATCATGACTCTTTACTTTTCAATTCAAAATTCGAGCTATTATAGCTGTTTATTTAATTTGATGTATAAATCATTGCATACTTACAAACCATAGATATATAAAATATGGTCTCTTACCTAATAGCCTTGTTTCGTATTTAATAATAACTTTCGTTAAATATGTAACATTATTCAATGTGTTACATATGAAAAATTCCAAATACTATTTTTATTTGTTTTTAAAGTACGATTAACATTTAAGAGAAAGATAGCTAACGCTCATAGATCTACAAACTGATGGTGCAAAGTAGATTACATAATTTCTCTATTGTATTGTATATTGCCTATAGCACAAAACATATCCCTACGGTATGTTCTATGGCCTATAGTTTGAAATTTTAATAATTATAAAATATTTTAAATAAATCTCAAATACACAAAGATGTATTTTCAAAGTGAAAATATAGGATGTTTAATAATTTAATTTCTTGTCTACCAAATAAGTATGATTTAGAAATGACTAAATAAAAGTCAAAATTTACAATATACAATTAACGAGTTTTATTATTTAAATGAGACATAAGCAAATTTGTTTGTGCTATTTTTTCATTTAAGTCGTGGAATATAATTGATATCATCTTAACAACTTAAAACGAGTTGTTGGGTAATGAATAAATGTGATTCACTTAAATGTACAAAAATTAAGAAATCCCCATTGAAAGTTGGATTTCTATAATTAGTAAATAAATTAATAGGTCCTCCTACAAGATTTGAATCTTTATTATGTCATGAAATGATTTTGATATGATATAATATTATTAAAAGTCTGTTAAGAAAAAATGATATTTTGTTCTCTCTGGAAAACTACATGAAAGAAACAATTAAATAAATTGTAATAGGTAGAAAATTCTCAAATTTCTAGTCCAAACTTTTCATTTTAAACCAGTTCACTTACCCCTTAAACTGTATTTAAACATACCACATTGATACAAATTTATTTTTTTACCTTTCGGTGTTATTTTTCAATTTCACCAATGAGTATCATTTTATGTATGTTCCACTTAATCTGAGGTTATTCTATGAATCATTGTAAATGGGTTACCCTTATTTATTTTTTAACGATTTATGAATATAATATTACATAACACTCTATATGTCTTCTAGAAAGGAATTGTGGCCATCCTGTATGAGTAACTATCATGTAAGTGATTACAAGAAACTATGGTCTAATTATACAGTTCAGATTATCGCATTGGGTCCGGGTTCGGAGCAAATAAATTCGTAAACAAATCATTAGGAGAAATTCTTAATTCTGAACGAAAGTAAAAATGTTTCAGGTGGGAGAAATGAAGAAAGAAGGGAGTTACTAAAACAGTCACTTTCTTTGACTGTGACTCGTCTTTACTACGCAAATTTGGGTCAAACGTTAACTTTCAGTGTCTTGTATGTGAGTGCATCTGGTGCTAGTACATTTTTGGATATACTTAAGGATGCATTTTAGGATGCGCTTTTGGATTATTCCCATTGGTAGGTACGCACATTTTCTTCAAATTTATCGCAACTTTTCGTTTAAAAAAGCACTCTTCTAAAAACCAAAATTGTTTTGATTAAAAATTTCATTTCTCACATTCTTCTTTCAAATTTAAATCGATAAGTTTGAGTACAATAAACTCGATTTTTAAAGGAATATATATTCAAATTTTTAACAAATTTATGAAACAACTAATTAATTTTTATTTGTTAATGAGACATTTATTTAACATGGACATGAATAGATGCTACAATGGTATGTATGCCACAACTAGATAATATTTAATTTTTGTACAATATTAATATTTGTTTCTGATAGTGTCTTGAACTTATTAAAACTTCCTGCTGTTTCTTAAATGTCATGTAAGATCTAAATGATAAGAATTTGTATCTGAATGAGATTCATTGTTTTTGCTTATGTTTCAACTACATTGTTATTTTTTTAACTCCATACAGATATTTTTTGAATCGATTTATCTGATTGTTCAATCTATTAATTTTCTAATATACCTAATCTATAGTTGTGTTGGATTAATACTAACAGTTTTTGCATATTTTTAGAGGACATAATCGCCTACTCATTCATGATACTTTTTTGAATAAATCCACTGAATGAAAGTTTGTTGTAAATGTAAATGTAATGCTTCCTTTCTATTTAACAAGGAATATAAATTAAAAAGAAAACAATGGGAATGCCGATACCTCATCTCTGTTTTATTCATTAACGCCGAGAAGAAAAACATACATTTTTCACTTTCTCTATGTTTTACATAAAATTGATTGAATCAACTAATGATTCATTTTAGAATTTTTGCATAGTCATTATTCTATCATGCAACGCCTCTAATTTTTTTCGGTTCTTCTATACATTAAAATTATTCTAAATTTCCATTCAATTATTTTTATTATAAAAGAGAAATGTTTTTATATGAAAAAATTTCAATAGAAAATTATTGAAGGGAAACTGAGTGTATTATAGGAAATATTCTCTCCAGATATTGTCAAGGTACACAAGTTTTTTTTCGATTTAAATTCTTTTATTTATCTGAAATATTCTGCCCTGTCCTAGAATATTTTTTAGTGGTTTATATGTTTGGTAGAATCTTCAAAACATTCTGTTTAACGTCTACATTTTTGGAGGTATTCTTTAGAAGTGTCTTAGTCCCACAGACTTTTAATGGAAATTGTTTTTTGTTCGAGGAACTCATTCGTCGAATGTTTCAAATATTTTTCTCGTGGTTTTAAGATTTAAATAATACAATAAATATTTTTTACGGTGAGATTTTTATTAATTAGTAGGGACTTTTCATGAATAGATTTAATTCAATGATGGATTATTGGAAATTGATTCCCTTATGCTGAACATTTGCTTATAATTTACTTGTTAATTTCAACTGCTATCAGTAAAAAATGTATTAAAGAAATCTCAATTTCTTCAACGAACATATTTTCTTGATAAATTGTGTAACCAAAATGAATATGTTTTTAATAATAATTGAATCTATTGGATCCTATCGTTTTTGAAAAGTGGGCGATTTTCAACTATAAAGTTAGTTCGTTTTTTAAAACGCTTTTAATTTTTACCGTTACAGAGTCTTTGATGAACTTTTAATATTCCGATGAGGAAATATATTCAAGATTGTGTGATTGCGTAATATCAAACTTTTGGTCATGCATAACTAGAGGCACTGTTGTTACCTACAATGTCAAGGTAGCACAAAACGGTTTCACTTTCACCTAAGTTCGGCTTGAAAGTATATAACAACATCCGTCTCCTCGGATATTCCAGCAACGTAGATAACCACAAATTTCAACTTAAGGTTGTTTAAAAAAAATAACGTTTCCAAATCATTTAAATGTATAATGTTTTAGAGATTGATAATTGGTATTTCAAATTATCATCAACCGAATGCAATCAAAAATAATTTTTGTTTTTTGATTATTATGTATTAATAGAGGTATAGATACTATCAACTTTCTCCAAGTTGTGAAAATATTCTAGTTAATTTATATACGAATAGTATTTATCATTATCTATTAAGATGATGAGTTAAATTTCTTTTTTTAAATTTTTATCGGTAGGAATAATCCATCCAAATATCGCTTAAACTACACTACTTAGATGGCAAGTGAAAACTTTTTTGGAATTGTGATTACTATGAACAAAACATGCTGATGTTACCTATTTAATAATTACGAAGTGTTATAAACAAATAGTATCCATTTACGTTTATTTGAATACGATTTCGTAAAGATGTAGTAACTGAAATATCGAACCTAATAGAGCAGTTTTGTATTTGACGACAAAACTCAAATAATCGGTTAATTTTATGAAGGAATTAAATATAAAAAGATCTCCTTTCAAATGTTATAATTTGTCATTTTTTATCTTTTCAGGATTTTCCAATGAGATCAGTATATTAAGTACTTTCGTCTTAATGATATATTGGTCGCTTGCATTTAATTACAAATTTATAAATACGTATATAATCAAATTTTTATTTAGAAAGTCTACGAAGTTTGTGGATATTTAAAAACTTTCGATAGGTTTAAATTCTTTTTATTTAATATTTTAATACTTTCTAAGCATAAACCGAGTAATGAACAATTATATTGTGTCGACAATAATTTTCATTAAAATATTATGAGAAAATTTTAATTAAACAACATAAAAACTCAGTTATTTTGATGTAGGTGAGAAACGAATTATTTCAAAATGAGGTTAAACAGCACGATGTATAAGGTGGAACTACTTTCCAACGTCCCTGTCGTGTCATACTTGAATATTAAAAAAGTCCGTAAAATAATAAATTACAGATCCTACACTTTAGAAATTAATGCACATTATAGAGCTAGTATAAAGTCATAACAACTATATGGGGATTCAAATTTAGATCATCATATTATGTTGATTTGTAATTATTTGAGATACAAAATTACAAAATCTTCCATTCGTTCGACATCGTGAATTTTGTTGAAATAAAACATTTGAGTTGCGTATAAATCGTTCGGCTGCAATTTTTTAGAGTTAACTTTTTTCTTAAACCACGTAACATAGAATCTGTCTTAATAAGACAATAAGTACTTGGTATTTTAATTAAAAACGACAATGGAGAATAAGTATTCTCCAATAAGGCCCTTCTTTTTACGCTAAGTTAAATAAGTTTGTATATTTTAATTAAATCTATCTACAAATTGGAAACCAATAAATGATAATTATTATTAATTATTTTGGTATATTTTAACACAATTATTGTGAATATTGTTTTCGAAAGAACATTGATTAACTTGTATGTGTCTCAAATTTTCCAAAATAATATAGAAATCCAAACTTCCAACGAGATTTTGACTTATAATAATGCAATTAAGTGAAAGTGGTTATCGTAGTATCGATCATATACAGTGTCGTGACAATATTTATCTTTTCAGGAAAATTATGCATATTGTGTTTCTTGTTTCCTCTGACATCAGAATATTCAGGAAGGGAATATTACGATCCTCGTTTCATGATCCAAAACAATCCGAGATGGGCGCGAACACCTCAGCAAGGACCACACTATCCCCAAGGGTACTATCAAGCTGCTCCACCCAGACCTATAGCTACACCTTACTATCCTTACGAACTTAATCATCGAAGAAATATTGACCGAAATTACCAATACGGGAATATTGATAGACAGTATCAGGGAAACGATGATACTGAATCTGGAAGGCATTTTAACCCAGAAACTATTTATAAAATAACTGAAACATTAGGAGCTTTGAATACCGTTGGAAGGTACTTAGTAAACATGACTAGAGGGGAAAATAGTGGTATTTCTTCTGATGTACCAAGTGCCCTGTACACACTTAGTAAAAATGTTTTGGGAAGAAATGTCACAGATACCATAGCTCCATTTGTTAGGGAAGCATTGCCGGTTATTGTTGACAAGGATGAAGAAAAAATAACCAAAAAGGAAAAAGATAAAATTCACACTAACAATAGTAATAATAAACCAATTAAAAAAGTTGACAATAATAATGAAAATGAAGATCCAAGGAGTTGTAGAACCCCCGAGGGATCGGAAGGGTACGTACATTTTGAATTATTAAATATAATTTTATATTTGTACGACGTCGTTTATATTCAAGATAAGTTTAAAATCGAATTATTGTGTCATTGGAAATCTAATATAGCCCGTGACGTAAATACTTGAATAGAGAAAGTTATTATTCAATACAGAAATTAATAAGAATTATTAATATACGAATTTATAGAGGACAAATCATTCTAAGAATTTTATATCAATAACACTTTCAAATATGATCATAAATACCCTTTCACAAAAAATAAAACTTCAAAATTAAGAAAAAGTAGTTGAAATAATAGATTTAATTAAACAACTACGTTTTCAATCAATACTAAGCTGTATTGTATGTGGTGTATCTTACGGGGGCGTGTAGAAATATATATTTTATTATCAACTTCAAATAACTAGGGTCCTTTTCAGCGGACCAAATCGTTATGCAACTATTGTGCAACCCTAGCGGAATCGTTCGTTGACACATACGCTACAAACTCAACACGTTCAGGAGCGATGAACTAGACAAAGTACCTCATTTACCATTTAGGGCCAATTTTACAGCCTAGGGTAAAATTGGAGATTAAACTATAGCTTAAACTTTAGTTTAAACCGATAATAAATAAGATTGCTCTATTTTACAGGTCACGATTAAGCAGACATTTGTTGTCATATATATGTATAAATAAAAGAGAACAAAAACGATCTTGCAATTTCTCTGGAAATGAAGTAGAACTTTTGGTTAACCTTATGAAGAAACACGAGGAAACGCAAAATAAATTTAAAAAAAGAAGTAGGGCAATTTAAAGATTTGCTCTCTAGGACGAATAACTTTTTGTTTTCTTGGCACGTCGACAATATTTATAATTTCTTTATCATGTTCGTTGATCTCATCAAATATAAGATGCAAATTTTCAATCATCCTACCAAAACCCCTGCTAATATCGTAAAAATATGGACAGTTTGAAAAAGTTAGGTTCGGATTCACCGTTTCATGTTACGCCATCTATAATACGCGATAAAAACGGTATCTGTAATTTACGTCCGCTGAATGCTGAACGCTGAATCTATGTTTAGATTTTTCAGCTCGTTTGATTAAAATGCACATTTTTATTATTGTAAAAATCTTTATGATAAACTAAATTGTAGTATGAAACTGTAGAATTTGTTCCAAATTCTTATTATTAAAAACGTTTATATATACTTTTTTAACATTTCAGTTATTGTGACGATTTGAGTAACTGTCCTCAGCTTTTGTTAAATCTGGGAAACTTACGTCAGTCACTTTGTTTTAAAAGTCTTTTTGAACCTGGAGTTTGTTGTCCCAAATCTACAGTTCTTGTTCCAGTAACACATCAAAGTATATCTACCACGGCTCCTATAAGCACGACAACTACTGTACGACCAATTACATTTGCTGCTATTTATTATAATACAGAAAAACCGCAGCAACTTAAACCTGTAGGTACTTCAAGTAATGGAAATAGTACCGGTTTTCCCACCATCCCAAATCCTTTACCTCCCGTTATTAATAATTACGTAGACCCAGAAGGTGAGGAATATATCACGTTTTTTGGAATATTAACTACCCCCCATTAATAATCAAATGAAATATTTAGATTGTGGTCAACCAGAATCTGCAAAGTTTCGCGTCGTAGGAGGTGAAGAAGCTCTTCCTGGCAGATGGCCATGGATGGCAGCCATATTTCTTCATGGATCACGAAGAAGTGAGTTTTGGTGTGGCGGCTCTTTAATAACTGCTGTTCACGTTTTAACCGCAGCTCACTGTACGAGAGATTCAAAACAGAGGCCGTGAGTAAATCATTTAAAAACTTGTTCTTAGCCTTTAGGAGGAATATTTACATATATTGAAGATTTTTACTGCTTTTAATAAACCAATTTCAGATTCGCTGCTCGTCAATTCAGCGTTAGATTAGGAGACATAGATTTGAAGAGGGATGACGAACCCTCAGCCCCAGTAACGTTCAAAGTTTCGGAAATCAGAGCTCACAAACAATTCTCTAGAATAGGTTTTTATAATGACATAGCCATTCTAAAATTAGATAAACCTGCCCGAAAATCTAAATATGTCATACCTCTTTGCTTACCTCCTGCCGAATTAAGGAATGAAAAATTTGCTGGCAGAAAAACTACTGTAGTAGGTTGGGGTACAACTTACTATGGCGGAAAGGAAAGCACTGTACAGAGGCAAGCGTTATTGCCAGTGTGGAGAAATGAAGATTGCAATGATGCTTATTTTCAACCCATTACTTCAAACTTTATTTGTGCTGGGTACTCACAAGGAGGAACTGATGCTTGTCAGGTAAAAATATATTTTTAAATAAATAATCATAATTCATTATTTTTATAAAATGACATTACAACGTCTAGGCGGAAAATAAATTGATAGTAAAATTATAATTATTTGTTAGTTATGTGTTTATAAATATTGCAACTCCAAGGGCGGTTCTAATTTGAATCTATGGTGGTGGAGGAATGTAATATTACTACTACTACTACTTCGATAGTCATCGCAGTATTAGCTAAGAAAATAATTTTCTTTTTTTTTAACTTTTAAACTTCAAAAAACCCTAGACAAATGGGACAACTTTTCGGTTGATCCGTTTTACCCGGGTAGAAAGGACATTATCTGAAATTTCTTGCGGAAAATATCTCTCACTTGTGGTAATCCTGAAAGGTGTTTATGGATAGAGAAAATCTGATAGAATGAATATTCAACATTATTTAAAATTTCATGTAGAAAATATTTTTCACTTGTAATCCTGATCATATGACTACGACTCGATCAACTCTATCAGTTTCCTAAGAACTAAATTTTAATATATTAGAGGTATCTACTTGGTAAATATAATTTTTTAATTATATTTTAGGGCGATTCTGGTGGTCCATTGATGATATATTGGAATACGCGTTGGGTGCAAGTTGGAGTAGTTTCCTTTGGGAACAAATGCGGCGAACCAGGTTATCCTGGAGTATACACACGGGTTACGGAGTATATGGACTGGATAGATGAAAACACACGAAAATAGAAATATTTACGAACGGCTTTATTATTTTATTTATGCTCATGTTACCAGTGATACAAATTTCGTGATTAAATTAATTTTTCATAGTAAATATTATAAATTATTATTTAAGTAAGTCATTTATTTGTGATATACTTATGACATTAAATACACATACACACTTACTGACTTTAATTCTACTTAAAAAAGTTCAATTTACAAACTGGTTATTATAAAAAAAGAAAAATAAACGGAACTAATAATAAATTATTTATTATATACAGAAACATAAAAAGTTTATAAGCATTATGCAAAAAGTTGACGGGAATATTGTAAACAAGATTAAACCAGTTTTTACCATTTAACTGAAGATAGGATCCATGAAAATGATAATAACAGTCTGGTTGATATTTTAATGCCGTCAATATACGCTCGGCGAGGCATCTAGGGACTCTAGAGTTTAAAAATGTCTCACGAGAGGCGGCAATATAAGGTGTAGTCACTAGAGTATACACCATAATCGCGACTAGGAATGTGTCGTGATCAGTTTGGTCTTAGCGAGCACATACTGTCGGCATAACGTATTCGTTTTATTAGTGGACGAATATAATTTGAAATTTTTTTTAAAAATCACCAAATATGAATAGAAAACACCGTCACGTCACTTTAACCCGGTACAACGTCAAGTCAATAATGGCAATGTCATAACACCATGTTGTGAGTGAGTTTGGCTTGGATCCATTTGAATATTCAATTGTAGTAAAGTTAGTCATCTCGGTAATACTTCCAGATATTTTTATACACTTTTTCAATAATTGGTTGGGTTACCTATTTTTTGAACCACATATTTACTCTAATTAAAAAATATCTTTTGTAACGTTATATTAGAAAAAATTAAGTATATTTACAAGCACCAATTAACTGGAAACAATATGAAATTTAGCCGTGAAAAAAGTGCGATTTAGTTACAGTGCTTGTAATACTGCATTTTTGATTCAAGGTGTCCTGTATAATCATTCATTTTTTTTATCAACCCTTGTAATTGTCTTTCCAAATTTTCTATATCATATAACTGTCCGCTGTCTTCTAATTTTTGAATATCCTCTTGAGTCTTGGTAACTTTAGCTACTAAATTTATAGATTTCTTAAACAACTCACTAGCACGCTCCTTGGTCACCTTCACATTATTCAATTTTTTTGCTAGGTCATTTGTAGCTTTGTTATATTTATCTTGAAGAACTCCAGACTCTTCTTTAGTTTTCTGAGCGTTCTTCTTTATATTCATCGATTCTTCCACGACTCTATTTGCAAAAATACCATTGTCTGTTATATTCCGTTGCAGATCAGTCAACTTATCTTTAAGAAGGTGAATGTCATTATCTATGCGGTTCGTCAGATTCTGAGCTGACTCAGTTTTGTTACCAATCTAAAAAATACATCAAATTAAAAAACTCTTAGATATATGATCATACGAACAAACCGAGACATCTGAGATATAAAAGAAACTTATAATAAAACAGGGTGTAACATGCCATTCGGCTTGTTATGTTTTTCTTCAAACATTTTGAATATTCTTTTGTTCACGTATTGTGGCACAGTAGTTACTTCGGATTTATTCAAATTTTCGAGATTTTGAATAAATTAATTCCAGAAATTCAATAAAACCTCGAAATTGATTCGAATTCTTCCTCTAAATATCTACCCTTCAAGCAAAAATAAATTTTAATAAACCTGTGGTGATTTTATTCTTTAAATTGTTGATAGTTTTCATATATTTATTTTCTATTTATTTGGGGAGTAGAACGAATAGAATAGAACAGATTTCTGGTTATATTATGAAAAATATAAATTCAGTTCTACAGCTGCCAGGTTTCAATCACACCCAAAGAACTCAACCCGTACACCACAAACAAACAAATGTAACTCAACTCCGACAACTGGGAATTCAGTTGAGGGCTGCAACCGTCCCAAGCTTTTATTGAATTTCTCGAATGGAGTGGGAGGTCAATAACAAATTAATTTCTCCAAAAACAAAGGAATATTCAAAATGTTTGAAGAAGAAAGTAAACAAGCTGAATGAGATGTACAAAGAATGAAAAACAAGGCGAAAAGCTTATTTATTTCGAGTAATATTTGCTTTGTAGTTCGTTTAAAATGGGCTCAAGGTAATTATCATAATAAGAAATCATCAGGGCTATTGAACTATATTTAGGAAGTAAAGTTTTGAGTTTATTAAAAATTAGATAATTTTACCATATATAAAATATCTTCGACAACTTTATAATCGTCCCATGCCTTATCTATAGCATCCTCTGCTTCTTTTTGTGCATCTTGTGTCTTATTCAATACATCATTGACATCTTCCGCTTCTTTTAATAATTTTGTAGCATTATTTCTAAAAATAATAACTTCATAAATATATTGAAAACATTGAATAATTTTCGGTGGCTACTCACTAATTATGACTTTACTTACTTTGCATATTTAGCAATTTCTTTAAGTTCGTTAACTTTTGCCAAATCACCTTTAGTGTCCTCAATAATGTAATCAGTATTTGTTAAACGATCTATAGCACTTTTAATATTGTCAGCAAGCTGTCTAACTTCTTCGGGTGTTTTTTCAACGTTCTTTTTCAATATCTATAAAAAAGCCATGCATAATTCAATGACACCAACATTCTACAAATTTTTTGAGAGATTATAAACAGTCGAGTTTTGAAAGTTTGACGTTATTCGCTAAAAACTAACTAGATACATAATTCAATAATACCAACTTCGAGATTTTCTCCCTAAATTTAGGATGTTTTGCAGTGGGAAATTATATCTCTAAAATTAGGGAGAAAATGGTTATAAGTGATATAATATTAATTTTTTAAATTGCAATACTCCTAATACATAAAAAAATCATTTGTTTAAATTCTCTATTTGAATTTAGTTAGTTTTGACATCTGTTTAAAGAGTAAAGTTCTTAAACAATTGGCGGCAGTAACGTCATTTGTCATTAGTGTCATGTCATTCACAAATAAAGAGATCTATTTAGTAAAACTGTTTTCTCACGCCATAATGGCTTACCTCTTCGGCTAATTTTTTAATATCACTAGGTTTAGACTTATTTTGGCCCATAAATTCTCGCATTTCATTTCTTATGTCTCCAATTTCGTTTAACGATTTATTTACGTTCGTTAATTCCAAAACGATAGTATCCAAAGTATCTTTTGCTAGGTTCCTAATTTCATTTGTGTTTATTTGAGAAACCTTCAAAAAATATAATAATAATTGGTAATATCGAATAAAAAACGCAATGAAAACGTACATTTCTAATAAAGTCGTTAGCTTTACTTTCTTTATTCCTTAAAGCAATTTCAGTGTCGTTGGCATTTCTAATGGCAGTGGCAGCTTGCTGCTTGGCACCGTTAGCACAAGTTATCGAATTACCACAACCATTTTCACAATCTGCTCCTCCACAAATTGAATCACAAGGATCTCCACGTCCATCGCATACTAAATTGTTCAATTCAGGTATTTGGCTATTTAATTCGTCCAACTTTCTAGAAAGATTTCTCAATACTTCTTCATTATCTTCAGATTGCTTTTTATAAAGTTTTTCGGTGTTGTTGATGAAGTTAGCTGTGGCAGTACATTGCGTTTCAGCGTATTTGACATCATCCTAAAAATAAAAATCATCAATGATACGTCATAGGTAGTTTAATAAAATCCGATTAACTTACTTGTGAATCATCAGCCTTTTGTAGCGCTTTATCAGCTTTTTCCTTAGCGTTACCAATAAGAGTTAGAGCACCTTGTACATTGGCCTCTTGTAACTTTGTACCATTGTTCTGAAGATCTAAAATTTTTTGCTTCAGTACGTTGAGAGAATTATTTAAATCATTCAGTGTAACTTCTTTCAACAATACTAATTGTTTGTTCTCCCCGAGTTCATCATTCAATTTACTCAGTTTTTCGTGCTCAGTTTTGTTGATCTTGATTCTCAACTGTTCCAATTCATCTTCAATTTCATCCACATCAACTTCATCGGTATTATTTAAAAGTTGTTCTATCTCGTCCAGTTGGTTTTGCATTTCATCAAATTCCTTAGTGTATGCCCCTGTAGCACCCACTTTCTTTATATCTCCAGCTCTGTCGATAATATCTAGAGTTTGATCTAAAAGGAACACACAAAAGGTATTTACAATAATAAGGAATAATTTAGACATTTTTCAATTTGAATCTTCATATATTTGTATTCGTCTTGAGAGACGAGACACTGTAACTGTGTGTGTAGGTATAATGATGAATAGTAAACAGTAAAAAAACTTACTTTTGGCTTCTATCAAAATCCTGTCCCAATTATCGAAACATTCTCCACAAGCAATACAATCTGGAACTGATCCAATGTACCCCCTAGCGCAGCTATCACATTTATAACCTCCGACTCCTGGCAAACAAACACAGGATCCAGTCTGCATGTTACACTGTTCAGTTTTTGAACCTCTAATATTACAGTCGCATTCTAAAAAAATTACGTGTGTTTACATCATCAACATAATGAATTATCAACATCAACTTACTGAAGCACTGCACCTTTGGATCACCATAAGATCGTGGAGTACACTCGTTACATTGACGACCACCGAATTCTGGTCTACAATGACACTGACCATCAAACTGAAAAGATTTGAATATGTTTTTAGTGAAACAGAAAAAAGTATTTTGTTATTTGAATTGTTACCTCGTTGCATTGAGAGCTAAGGGAGCCAAGAGGATCACAAGCACAAGGATCACATCCTTCGCCACTCGCTATTTTCCAATGATTAGCGATACAGGCATCACATCTTAAGCCGGACACATTTGGTAAACAATGACATTGACCACTAGATGGATCACAATGTCCGGCAGAGCTGTTTGTTCCCAACAAATGACAAACACATTCTTCACAAGGTTTATCTACAGAATATCTAAAGAATCCAGGTCTACAAACTTCGCAGTGATCCCCTGTCGTCTCATACAAACATTTCAAACATTTTCCCGTGTGAGGATCACAATTTCCTGGAGCAAGCAGATCTATTTTATCACTACATTCACAAGGTTGACATTTGCCCCCTGGAATTTCTGGATTTCCATAGTAATTATCAGAACAAACATCACATCTAGCTCCAGAATAACCTTCTTGACATTCACATATCACATCTTTTGTTAAAGGATCTAGCATACATTTATCTGCGTAGGAATGGTTAGATCCAAGATGTCCTGGACAAGGACAAGGTCTACAAGCAATATCAACATCTATTCTAGGATCTCCATAGTAACCATCGATGCAGTATTCACAATGGTCACCGCGAGTATTATCTCTGCAATTAATACAAACTCCAGTTTTGGATTCACAAGTATCAGCGTGTCCGTTACAGTCGCATCTTTCGCAATTAGGGAAATTCCAAGACCCAATTCTACACTGGTCACATTCTCTGCCATAGTTGTTAGATCTGCATTTACATTGACCAGTTGTAGCATTACAGAAATTGTCTAAGGCTCCTATACTGTTACAATCGCAAGATTTACATCCCTCTGGACTAAACCCGTAGGTTCCGGGAGCACAACGGTCACAACGGCGACCCACTACATTGGGTTTGCACGGGCAATATCCTCCATTTGAATCGCAAAGTTTGCTGACAGATCCGTGCGGATCGCACTGACAGGCTAAAATAATAATTTTGTGAATATCTCCAATAAGTGATAGTGAAAATTTTAACATTATTTAGAAGTCAACGATATCATATTCATCCCCATTAAAGCCGAGGGTAGACTGCCGTCATGTTATGGCAGATTATGTGAGGAGCTATGGTGTCATACTAGTAAAAACAAATTATTCGAAGTGAATTTAATCATGAAATATGTTTATATGAATGAAATTTTGATTTTTATTAATATACTATTAATTGCTTTAACAAAAAAATATACGGGGATATTTGAAAATATAATATGTGCATGTAAATGCCGACTCCCATTTTTAATTTTATTTAGTTAATTTTCAATATACTTACAGAAAGCTCCATTGAATATATATGTTGCTATACTATTGTCTAACTTTTTACAAATCTCTGGTTTATCTCGTACGTTTTTTCCGAAATATGAGGGATCATTGCAGCGGTATCTTTCATATTCTTGTCTTCTAAATTCAGCGGCCTTTGATCCGTGGAAAAATGGTATATCTTCAATTTTGGGTACTAAAACGAGTGAATCTATCAACACTGATGCCGTCGGAACTTCCTTTTGAACATTTGATCTTCGAAATTCTAGTATTACTTTGTATACTTTTCCGGCTTCGAGACATGCTGGTGGGTATGCAGCAACGCTTCTTGAATTTGCCGGTAAACGGACAAATTTTTGATCGTCTCTTGGGTCGATATTCTGACAAGGACCTTCTGAAACTCTATCAGGTCTTTCTATCGTTACAATAACTTCTTCCCAACTTTCTGAAGTTGTTGGTTCGTATCTAATGATGATGTCATAATTCATTGATGTCTTCAGACCATCAACTAAAAATTCTACAAATCCTCCTTGGAAAGCTTTTATAAGCCCTGGACCGGTCCAAGTAACATCTTTTCCGTCTCTATAAGGTTCTCTAATGACAACTTGGCCGTTAGTTCTGGCAGCTTCAGCTTCATATAATAAAAAGTCAAGGTTAGCAGTGAAATATTGTTGTTTGGGTGTATCACAGGTTCTTCCCGTCATGTGCTCCCTACATTTGCACTGACCAGTAATCACATCACAGAAATTATCCTCAGAGCCCCCAGGGTCACAATCACACGGTTGACATCCGTCATTTTTATCTGATAATCCCCAATATTCAAGAAGGCATTGGTTACAGTCTCTTCCTGTTACATAACGTTTGCAGGTACATTCTCCTGTGTGGACATTACACCCTTGGTTATCGATAGTACCATAAGTATTGCAGGTACAGTTCTGACAACCTAACGGATTCGCTTCTGTAAAGTTCCAATAGCCATTTTTACAAGCATCGCAACGGCGACCTTCTACGTTTTCTTTACAGTGACAAACACCTGCTATTAAGTTATTCACAGGGTCAGTAACGGAATCACAGACACCACCATCTAAAGATCCGCGGGGATCACAGTCACATGCTACAACATAGAATCATTATTATAGGTGTAAATTTAATATTTACATTATCGATTTTACTCACGTCTACAAACTTCAGGATCTTGTATGTCTCTTTGCGGATCTCGGTAGAAAAATGGTTTGCACAAATCGCAATTAGGTCCCATAGTGTTATGTTGACAGCCATCACAAACACCACCACTGACGTGACCTGTAGACTCGTATAAAGCTGAATCAAAGTGGCAACTGGTAGCGTGGTTATTACAATTACATCCTGCAAACGATGAATTTAAAACATTCCATTTCCAAAGTGACAATTTATCATTTTTATGGCTCGATACATATGACAGTCGGGTAATAAATTTATTAAACAAAAAAATTACCAGTTGAAATGATATACAAGATCATTATATTATTATTTATACAAATCCTGTTGTCTAAACGACTTTTATTATTTTTTATCCGTCTTTAAAAATTAAAAATTTGACGTTTTCTACTTCTTTTAGTATTTATCAAAATAAAAGAAGTCGAAACGTCAACTTTTCATCTGTCCTTAAAACATTTGACGTTTCGACTTCTTTTATTTTGATAAAGACAGATAAAAATTTGTCGTTTTCTACTTCTTTTAGTCTTTATCAAAATCAAAAGAAGTCGAAATGTCAAATTTTCATCTGTCTTCAAAAAATCATAGAGAAACAAATTTTAAATGAAAAATGACCAAAGATCAAAAACATTTAGAAGCATACAATAAAATATATAGACAGGATTTTAGAACGAGTATTTAAATACGGAGATCATGAAAATGTACTCACAGGAAATGGGAAAATAGCTAATAATACGTTTAAGTCAACGAAAAATGAAAATATATAAAGGTAAAAATTGGAAAACCAAAAGGAAAGATGAGACAAAAATGAAGACAATGAGAATGAAACATTTAGAAGAATAGTAGGGATTACTAAACGGTATAAGATTAAGAATGTAAAGTGAAAGGACGAGAAAAGGAAACAACAATAAAACTCACTTTTACAAGCATTAGTTTGTTTCCCAATAGCAGGCCTCCAAGGTAAGTCATTGAAGAAGTCTTCACATTTTTCACAATTTCGACCTTTAGTGTTGTGAGTACATTCACATCTTCCATGTACCATATCCGGTTTAGGATCGATGCCTGGAAGTGGCAAGCACCGATTAGCGTGTCCATAGCAAGAACAAGACCCTCTAACTATCATCTCTGTTATAGCGTAATAATATTTTTCCTAAAACAATTTTTATAATAACTAGGATACGCAGATCTCAGACATTACTTACTTGAATTTCTTCCCTTCTATCAAGAAGATCGTCTCCTAGAGTATGAAGTTTTGTAAAGTTAATTCGTAAATTTGTTATCTTTAAAACACTCTGTACTTCTTCAGAATAAGGATTATTTATGTACAAATTGGGTGGAATCACCCTGTAAATACTCTCTCCATCTGTAGATGGTTCGACTCCCGAATACCTTGATTCACAAACTATGTCTGTTATATTTTTAGGACTTCCTTCTTTAATTCCTGGAAAGCTCTCTGTACAATTCGCCGCGAAGTATCTGTAAACCTGAAACGTACATTATTAGAATTTTTAGAAACTAAATAATTGTTTTGTTTACCCTCCAAGTTTTTTTATGATCATAGGATCGTTCTATTAACATGGCGGCTGGTCGAAACGTTTTAAATCTTATTATCAAATGGGTGAAGTGGAATTCAGCTTCTAAATCTAACTGGATGTATACGTTTTCTTTGCCGTTTTCGGATTGCCACCATGATTTTTGACGTGTTCTACAAATAATAACAACTATAATTAATAATTTAACCAACAAGAAAAGAAGGTAGAAGAATGTGTTGATTGAATTGTCAAAGAATAAGGTAGGAACTAACCCTGGAAACATTTTATACACAATGTTGCTAATATTATGATTTAGTAGTGGATTTGGTTTCTGTGAAGGTCTCGAGTCGCACCAAAAGCATTTTTTCCTTTCGGCGTCTAAATGAGACACTATACAATATCTCTGTTGTCCATATAAACCACAAGTTGATGAAGCATACAATTGACTTTCCCTTCCAATTAACAGATTCCCGGTGGCTGGATAACAAGAACTCTTTTCGCAAGGGTGTGGTTTTATTTGTTCATTTCCTGAAAAAAATAATGTTTACATTTAAACATTTATTCAATGTTAAATTAAACCAAAATAAAAAGTAAGTTTATTACTAGGTTAATAGGTTGAAAGAAGAATAACCAACACCCAGAAATTAAATGAGTTAGCTAACAATGTGGTTATATCACTCCAAAGGTTATTTGTCAAAGCCTTCACCTCAGTCAGTCTACCTAACAACACACCCTTAATGTGGCTATGTCCAGGTCGACGAGCTTTGTGAATGTTGGCTAATGGATGTATATCTTGAAGGTTCTTGCTTTCACCATAATCCAGATCTGGTGGAGGTGATTGATCTCCACGCTGCGTATATGGCTCTAATTAAATATAATATAAACAATATTAAGGGAATACAAAATATTCGAAAAATTACATTTCAATTTTTAATTAATAATGTTATCACACTCGTAAAAATCAATTATTTTTTACATCCCACAAATCAATAATTTATTGTTTTCAGACATAATATGATGGAAAACAATTTCGATTAGGCATTTGAAAAAATTTAAATTCCAAAAAATGTCAGCTATTTTATAAATTTTTGGTTGTACAATTAATAAAAGTGTATGATAGTTCAATTATGTTTTATTTGGTTTTTCGATATATATGTATACAATGCTTGGAATAGAAATTTATATAAGATGGACTAAGTAATAATTTCCACCTATTTTAAGGTAAATAAAAATTTAATAACCTCTACTTTATAAAATGATAAAATGTTTATGATAAAATTGTCCAAGTCCTTTCTCAAAACTTCCAAATTCGAAATCAAAAACTTTTTTTGTTATAAAAACGTATACAATTATGGCTCTTTATATACTGAAAATAGGATTAGTTAACAAACATACACTTTTACTTGTTTTTTCCAAATAATATCCTGTTGGATGATTTTTGAAACCCTTAATCGCTTCTTCGGTGTTCACGCAGTTAACCTTAAACAGGGATATTGACAAACGTTTCAACTTATATTTCAAAAGTTAAAAACAGTTTCCAAAAACCTATATTTCCTAATATTATTCTACTGAAAGTAAATAAAATTAAATTCAGTTGCCTTATTCATTACCAAGGGGATTCTGATCCTCTTTGTCTCAACGTTTCTAAAACTAAAGTTTCATCATATAAAAATACATTGCAGCACTTTTTATTAAACAACACCACCATCGACGCCGTTGAATCTGTAAAATGCTTAGGGCTTGGTGTGGACAATGCCTTGAAATTATTTATAATAAAAAAGTTTGGCGCTGACATCTGTTTCCGAAGAATTGAATTTATCCACCTCCTTAACAGTTTTATATGCCCTTATTGATAATTTGAGCGAATCTTCAAACTACAAAAGAGAGCTGTTAGATATTTACTCGGCCTAAACAGCAGGGACTTCTTTAAAAGATTACGAATTCTGACTCTTCTTTCCTTATTCATCTTTGAATCTGGTTGCCTAATTCGTAGGGTTGTCGCACGGCTATCCAGTTTGGAACACGGAGCACGATCTTTACCTACCAACTCCACGTTCAGAATTAGTTCAGGGCTCAATATTTTACAATGCAAAAAAAATGTATAATCACTTGCCAATTGAAATAAAATCGATACAATATTTTCCCTCATTTCGCAATAATTTGAGGGCATATTTAGTGGAAAGTGTCTCCATTCTGGGCATGCTGCATACTGGCTTAATTTTTACTATGGACTTTATTTGATTTATTTTATTTTCATTTAGTTATTTCTCATGTCTGTTTTTTAGTTTTTACAAGCTTTCTTTCTTTATTTATTACCCATTATCAAGTGACATCAATAGGAACGCGATGACGTCGGTAACCGGAAAACAAGCAGAATTATCTGTCGAAACCAAGTTAAAAGTGTCTCTAGTGAACTATATCTCTTGATAAATTATTACAGCAGTGATAATATTTGACGATTTTTATATCAATAGAGACCGGAAATGGTTTACCGAAGATTTTTTATGTTAGCAATTTGTTTTGTTAAAAGCGTTTTTTGTCCAGCGTATCTTAAAAATGTAGCTGTAAGTTTCAATCCAGTACACTTTTTTGCAAGTGAAAGAGATACTTTACTTATCAAGCATATTATTTTCTCACATTGAGATTTCAAGCAAAAAAATACGTTGGGTACCAAACTTTTAATAGTATATTTATGGTTCTATTTTAACTATAACCCCAGAAAAATCTTAAGTGGAATTGATGGAACTGAATACTTGTAAACGGTCTTTCAAAACGTTCGCATCAATTAGAAATCACCAAACAATCACATCATGTCTATAACGCTTAGATTAATCGCAAATTAACAATAAGGTTTAGCCAATCAAAACTTGTAGAACGTTTTAGTTCCTCCCTACTGACAGAGCCATAAAAGTATTTAGCTGCTGCCGCATTTTTGAACTTTGCGTTATAGATATGTGATTGTTTGGTGATTTTTAATAGATTTTTTTCGCTTAATACAGTACGCGAACGTTTTGAAAGACCCCGTACAGTAATTGTTTTTTTCAGAATTAACACTTATGTCATATAACCTCAAATATCTAGAGCGATTTTACCCATTTGTAGTTTATGAAACCCTACATAAGTAACTGGTACTGTTGTGTTGTTTTCTTCTTAATTGAACACTTTTTAGAACGAAAATGAAAAGTTTTTGTGGCATATTGGTTTATGTACAGGGTGTCAAACATAAGGTGACCCATATACTTTTCTCCAAACCTGCAAGAATTATCAAAAAACTTTAATTACAAAAGTTCTTTGTATTTAAAGGAATTTTCAGATTATTGACTTTTGGATTATACAGGGTGTCCCAATTCTTTAGTATATTGTTAAAAACAAAGGTAACTTTCATGAGGACGACATATTTAATTTCTTCGCGGTTTAGGAAATATTTGAATTTTTATTGAAAAATCATTATATTTGGAAAATTCCGCGAAATAAAAATGAGGCTAGCTGTCATTGTTTGCAAAATGAATTTTTAAACACAATATTGAATTTTCGTGATTTTCGAGTCTAAAATCATACTGGGTATTTTTTTTCACTTTTCTAGTTTCGAATTTTGTAAATAACAAAATTTCATATTTTTTAAATTGCGCATCCTGTATATTATACCTTTTGTTATTTAAAAAATTTGATACTCATACAGTAAAAAAGACACTCAGTATGATTCTAGCCTCGAAAATTTATTAAACCTAAGTTTTGTGTTTAAAAATTCATTTTGCAAATGATGGCATTTTATGCTGCGGAATTTTACAATGATTTTTACAAAAAAAATTCAAATAGCATTAAATATTTCGAAAATAGAGAAGAAATTAAATAGGTCGGTCTTATGGAAGTTACCTTTGTTTTTACCACTAAATCAAAAAAGGCAATAAAATATAGGGAGTTCCATTTAAAATTCCAAAGTTGATATCTATACTTAAGAATTGAGACACCCTGTATAATCCAAAAGTCAATAACCTAAATATTCCTTTAAATACAAAGAATTGTTGTAATAACAGGTTTTGAGAATAGTATATGGATCACCTAACACCCTGTACATATCGTTGCATATCGACACTGTACAATATTTGTAGGAAATTTTTACAGTTTTACTTTGACAAATCGCGAGATTTGTTTATTCTTCGTTGATGTAAATTACCACGAGTCTGTTAGGACCTGTTTTGCGGAATTTTGTGAATGTATTACGTAATTTTTCATCAAAATTTCGCACATACTTTTACAGAAACATTATTTTCGAAAGTATATTTATAAAAATCATGGGGTGCTATAAAACATATGGATATTTTAAGTCACGAAAATATTCGTTGTATGTGATGTGTGTCTTGCAAAACCGTGTTGCGAAATGATTTTTAGGTCCTTTCATTGTTTTAATTCAACATTTTAACACTTTAATCTATTAGGTACTTAGTGCTTTTTTACCTTTAGGGGGATGGAATATCCTTGACTGCCTTTGTCCAATGTATTGTCCACTTACTTCTAATACTAAAAACAAATTATAATGAAATAATTAGAATATTTTTGTAGATGTAACTTACTTTGACATGATATTTCTATCAGCAACACCCAGAGTGCTACTGAAATCTGACGCATCTTAGATCAAATTATACTTTACTCCCTAAAACAAAAAAAAGTTTATTTAGAATACATTTTTCAAGAAATATATGAAATTAGTTTCTTTAAATCCGATAAGGCATTTGATTCCAATCAACTCAGTCTTTTTACTTCAACCCCCAACAGTTCTGGTAAAATATATTACTTTGTTATTTAAAAAACGATTGAAGCAAAAATTAGTAATAAGAGATATTTTTGTAAGTTCATTTAACAAATCTGCTGAATTTGATTTTCTCTACTTTCCTTGTTACTTAATACGAAACTGATGATAATATGAAATGTTATACCGTAGGGCGCCATACTTATTAGAGTATATTTCTTTTAATTTTTCCACGTTGTGTTAAGTAACAGACATTTCAATTAAGTAGGGATTGGAGCACATGTATACGATGTTTCTTTTAATTAAGATCCATAACCTTACGTTTCGTTTTAATTTATGATTATAGGGAGTTATATGAACTTTTTTCTTCCTTAAAACGGTGGAAAATAAATAAAAGTAACGTATTAAAACGAACATTATTATTAACAGAGATTTACAAAAAACAAAAAAAAACTACCCATTACACAGGTTTTTATTTCGAATGATGCTGTATGGAAATTCTCCTGTCTTACTATCAAAATGTTGTGTTTGTATAACTTAAAACGTTAAACAGTCTTTCTGGAATATCTTAACATAATAAATGGAGTTATAAATTGGGAAACCCCATCAGTGCACGACACTGGTTTTATTCAACACAAAAATGAATGAACTGTATAAATAAATCAATGAGTCATCAGTCGCTGATAAACAGTTTTATATTTCTAAGTTGATTTATTGATTGAAATGCTGCGCATGTGGTTCCCACAATTTTGTATAAATATATAAAATGCAATTAAAAGTTCTCTACATCCAACTATGGTCTAAGTGTAATTTTTCATCTTAATTCAACCATGGAATAACTACAAATAATTTGGAATTTTTTGTGTTCTTATAAAACAATTTTTTAAAATAATCTATTCATTAAAATACATGACTTAAGGTTCTCGATTTATCCATTCACAAGTGTACATAGAGCAGTAAATTCATTTCTGTATATATTATCAGTTCTAGAGGTTAATTTTGAACCACCTTGATTAAGCAGGGATCTTACAGCTACTGCTTATTCACCATGGCCTCCTATCGTGCCAATCATCGTCTTCTGTGAGTTCCTTTTCATCATAGTTGCCTCATTTCCAAGTATGTACGTGCTGATCTTCTTCTCTTCTATTTATAGGTTATAATCTATAGCAATGCGCGGTAATTTATCTTTCCCTATCCGTATAACTTATTCGTGCCAGATCAAATTGTCGTTATTCAATTCCTTCTGATATCATGACCTTCATTTCGATGCATCCTTTGATCCTTTCGTTGTGAATTCGTTTCATTCTTGAATTTCAACATGATCTAAAAATTTGACAGATTCATGTTTTTTTTATGGTTCTGCACCATAAATGTTGATCGGTATTTTTGAGAACCATAATATACCATTCAATTGTTGTATAACTGTGTCTCTCGCCTTATTATACATCAATGTCTTGTACATTTTTACTGTATTGTTTTCAATGAATATAATGATAGAAATCTTTAAGTAAGAGTACTGATTGGGAATAACAAAAAATTTATAACATTCTTAACAATTGCATACAAACACATTAACCTCAATGGTCAATGTTTTCTTCAATACGTAACATAAAGAAAACATTATATATAATGTAATGTAATAATAATATTTAAGACTCTATTTAAACAAATTACCTTAAATTGTTTGTAATGATAAATATATTGTATTATTTCAAAAGTAATGTTAAATTACATCACGTTAAAACTTTGTATAACTTCAAAAAACTGAATCCTAATGAAAACAATAATTGATTTTAGTTCATTATTATAGCAAAGGAATGCAATTAAAATGCAAAACAAAAAAATTCATCAAATCAATTTTATTATTCGCGCCTAAATACCTGTCATTGTCGAAAAACTAAGAGATGACGCTTAAATAAAAACATTTTAATTTCATATTTCAGATTACAATTATTAGCACAAATTACGAATAGCACGACATCTTGTATACTTATTTGGTTATTAGTCATACCCAGACGGGATTTTAAGGTTGTTTACCTCTATTTCTGTTTACCTGTCCCGTACACGTGCGATGTGCACTACACAAAAGGAAGCAACCGTTCACATCTCACTAGGTCCATATCGCATATGAAAACACCGCATCTGATAAAACCATGCGATTTTCCAGCATACTAGAATAGAAGGAAATTGAAAAAATTGTTTTGATACGACTCTGTTTATGGAGGGCGACGGCCTAAGTAACTTTGCACTCAGTGAACGCACAGAACACTGAGGATGGAAGCACATTGGACTTAGCCACTATTCCTGTACATTCATCACGATTGGTCGGCGAAGTATCCCATCGTTTCTTGTCGAGAGAGAAGTAAAAGCTGTACTTAAAAGGGACAAAACAGCGGCGGAGACGGAGAATTAATTACATCATTAGTTTTGGTATAAATACGGCGCAAATGTAATAATAAAATTTACGATACTATCAATAAGTAGCTTTTATTTCTACTAGTACTCCGTCGTAAAAAAATAATAAAATAAATCTATTCAATACCAGTCATATTTATTGATGTACTTTTACTATTATAATGACTTCAAAGTATTTTTGTTACATGTGTGTGAAAAAATATCTCATGTTTAAAATTCAATAATTGACATAACCTCAATTTTTAAATTATTTCAACTGACCTTTTTCCTTTATTCCTGACACAACCTGTATATTTAACCGTCAATTAATATTAATGATCCAATTTACTTGTCATCCATAATACATTAACATTTTGATATCTTCTGAATAATCTATGTATCGTATTTAATTTTAACATTAACACATAGTTTAAACAATGCGATAACCAGTCATTGACATAAAATGTTAATAGTCCATTAGAATTTAAGAATAGTAGATTCATCAACAACAAAAATTTCGCATAATACGAAAAATTGAATATCTCATGTTAAACGATTATTCTGCTGCAGTAAAGGCCGCTTAACATGATGCAAGAAATTGCATGCGATTTTTTGCAAGGTCAAAATATTGTATAGATGAATATTAGACGTCGCGTGTCTCTTGTTATTGCATCATGGCTGCCACTAATAAAAATACTACCTAAAATTTGATTCATTATTTTGTGATCGGTTTAACAATGATGATAACAAAACTAAGTAAGTAAGTAACGAAGTGAAAAATTGGTTAGGTTAGATCACTGTCAATAATTATATCTAATACTGCTATACTGCTTATGCATATACGTATGCTATAATGCTTATATCTATATACTGCTGCTTTGGTTTTGGAGCCTGATGGATAGATTGGTTGTTCAGTCAAAAGTAACTAGATTTCTCCCTAGAAAATTGCAGCTTGCACGTAATAAAAATAGCACCGAACCGATGATGTTGCAAGTGCGAGATCTTGCACGAAACGATCAGCTGAACTTCAAGTGCGCATGCTTTTTATCAAGAAATATTGCGTCCTTGCATTGCTCATCACGTTGTATTGCACCATGTCCTTAAAGGAACATTGTGAAAAACTAATGTAAAGTCGAGCGGAAAAAAGTCATACGGAAAATTGTTTTACATTGTTTCCAAAGGGAAATTTCTCAAAAACTTTTGCCATTTATTTAGTTACCGATTTGTGTCCAACTCTATTTCATGAATAACTGTCTCCCAATGTTCCACCTACACGTGTAGACACTGATAACAAGAGATAATTGTCCACTAACGACTAGATTCATATTTTTATTAATAAATAAACCGGATGCAATATATTATTTAAAATTATAAAATAACTCCCTATGTTTAGCAAAAGTTACTTCGAATATAAAGTAGCGCAACCACTTCGTCTTGTTTGAGCGATTTTTTGGCTCAGACATAAGGACGAACAAATAATTTTAAATTCAATCACAGGAAATGAGGGGATCGTACATGATTATCTTCTAACATTTTTCTCGTAGCAATTAGCACAGTAAAACTTCCAAAAGTTGGCTGAAAATTTGGTGTTGAGTTTCCCAAAGTATATTCTAGATCGCTTTTACAAAATTAGCTGATACCTCAGACCCTCATAAAAAGTTATTTTATAAAAACCTATATCTATTTTTTCTCTATCGATGTCGACCTCGATATGTCGATTTAGACCACTTTGGAAATCCTGGTTTAAAGTTTATAATAGCTCATGTCAAATAATGAAGATGTCTATATTGATTTTGATGACAAAAAGTATTGTTGAACATTATACTTTGGACCCTGCTTCATCTTCATCCACGAATAACAGGTGAGACGGTGATGGGAGCCAGAATTGAAAGGAATATTAAGATAAAAGAGGTTCAATACGTTGTGGATTAATACAAGAAAAACGTTGAATAAGAAGAGAATAAATATCTTAAGACATAGAAAGTAAGAGCTTTGCAAAACGATGATAGCCAACGCTCAAAAACAAAAGCTGAAAGGTCGAGAAGGAAGTCAATCCGATAAAAAAGGGTATCGAATCGTTTTGATGAATTAAAAATTTTACTCACTATTTTACGAGGATATATTGATATCTAGTTAGCCTAGACCAGTTCCATGCATAAACAAAATATTGCGTTACCATAGCAACGAACAATAACAATTAAGAGGTAAGCAGATTTACGAAGATATGTTAATACCCTTGGTGATCAATGTCCTCCGTGAAAAATTGGACTGCAAGCTTCAAAAGAGGTAAATTTTCCAATGAAGATGATGAGCGATCGGGAAGGCCAGTTTTTGTGTCAGTCCCCGAAAATATCGATGCATGATTTAATCAGATCGTCGAATTGGGCTAAAACGGATCTGATCTGAAGCACTGAATGTTTCATATGAACGCGTTCATCATGTTCACGTTTATTTGGAAATGAGAAAAATTGCTGCAAAATGGATCCCCAAATGTTTGAATGTTGTCCAAAAGCGCACAAGGGTAGATACATCGCGTTCGATCTATGTTCGATTTGAAAACGATGTAGACTTCTAAAACCGAATTGTTACTATGGATGAGACTTGGGTACATTTCTACGATCCAGCAACAAAGCAACAATCGATGGAATGGCGACCCTCTGGTTCTCCAAGACCTAAGAAGTTTCGTGTCCAAAAATCTGCTGGAAAAGTTCTTGCTTCAGTTTTTTGGAATTGCCATGGAGTAATCATGATTGATTTTTTTGGATAAGGGTAGAACAATAACTGGAAATTACTATTCGACATTACTACGGGAAAAAAATAAAGAGAAAAGACGCGGAAAGCTATCCAAAGCCCTGCACACAAATCTCATGTTGCCTTGTAAAAAATTCGTGATTAAGGGTTTTAATTACTAGAATAACATCCTTCTTATTCACCAGATTTGGCTCTGTCCGACTATCATCTCTTTCCTCAACTGAAAAATTTTAAAATGTAAATTTTCTTCCAATAAGGAGGTAATAAAAGCTGTGGAAGTCTGGTTTGCAGAGAAAGAAGAAACATTTTTTTTGAAAGGTCTGGAGACGTTGCAGGTTCGCTGTAATAAATGTATCCAATTAAGAGGAGAATATGTTGAGTAATAAAATAATTTGACATTGAAATTTCGTTTGGTTCTATAGTAGTCTAAGAATTCAATATATCCTCGTACACGTGCACGTGTCTTAGACAAAACTGTAAGTAAAGTAAGTGAGTGCCTTTTGGCTCACAGTCTAATGAAAACAATAAATCATCGAAATTTCAGAACTTTGATTGGAACTGGTGGAATATTTTTCGTAAATTTTGGAGATGAATTATACATGAATCCATTACACATCTCAATAAAGGAAATCGGTAGATCGGACGGAAATTGATAGACAAAAAAATTCAGTCAAAATTAAAAAATCGATGGAATTAATGATCGAATTATGACAACTAATATATAGTTGATTTGACTATCGGTACCTAGTAACTCGTTCAAATTTCAAAATAATGTCACAAGGATAAAAATTTGAGTAATTGTCGACATTAAATCATTTCGTATGAAAAGTAATTTTTTCTAGAAGCTATTTTATTGGTTTCATATTCATATAACCACAACTTTTCATTATAACAGTATCTACTTACTTTTCATATTGTTCGGTGGGCACAGAGTTGGATCAATTATAACAAAATCTTATTTTTAAATAAAAATTCGTTATATTACATTTGAATTAAATAAAATAAATTGTTGTGAATATTAAATAATGCTCGAAGATACGCCACTGTTTACAACATCTGTCGCAATTTTTCGTATAAAATTTTTCGAAAAATTCAGTTGTTATGTATAAATAATAATTGATATACAAATAATTATGGATCGTTGAGGTACACTAACCTTGTTATCCAAATTTTTAGGGTTGTTTTCGAGCAGAAAATCTCAGCTAAAGCAGTCGAAAGACTGCAATGTGTTCACTCTTTAATAATATTCCTTTCATGAGGCACTAAAACTCCAAAAACATCTGTTTAACACTTGCATCAACGTTTCAGTTTATTCACTTGGCCGTAGAATACCAGCAAACGAATCCCCGCGTTATCTCCTAGAAATTAAAATTTTCGTTAGGAACCAAAAAGACGCCGCCGACTAAGATTTGAGGACAGTGACTTGATCTTCGACACTCTTATCTTATGAATTGTTGTTATAAATTCATTCTGTACTGAAATGGAACTAAAATTAGTTTTTTATTTATCAAATGTAGAATATATCTCATGAGAGTCTTTCCGACCAATGGTTAACTTCCTCTTTGAGCGTTGGTGGATTGATAATTTCACATCCGCACTGTTGTCTAAACTAGATGATTTTTGCTACTGAATTTTTATTCTTATTTATTTCATATCGACACCGACGTACATAACACATACTTCTATAAGACTAAACTACTATATTAAACAATATTGTGCAAAATAAACATTTCGTAATACCAAGTTGCACAAAATACAGGATGTTCAATAAAAAAAGAATATTTCAGTTTGCTCCTATATATCATAATAAATATTGGGAGGTAACTATGAAAGTGTTATAAATATCTTCCCGATGGATTATTTTACATTTGTGTAAATTATTTCAAACAAAAACCTAATAGATAACCACCAGATCAAGATACGGATAGCTAATTAGATGTGACATACGTACATAAGAATTTTGTAAATGGTCAAATTGAGAAAGACATTCTTTTGATAACAAAAATTGAATAATATGAAAATAAAACTAAATAATACGAAGGGTTTGATCGATAAAAATGAGTGCAACTAAGAATGACAATGTTAATTAAATGTTCTGGTAAAAAGTCTGAATTTAAAAACAGCTTACAGGTTTCTGTAACGAAATTGTATTAAAGAAAAAAGTACAAAATTATTATAGAGGAATTGATAAAACGTTCTACTTTATCCAAAGCAATAATTGAATGAAATTCATATTTTTCTAATCTGCTCCATTTTACAGTTGATTGTAAAGGCCTACTAATTTTCATACATCATTGTCCATATCAATTCATTGAATAACTACTTCAATTTCCCTTTAAATACCTTACATCCCTTATGTAGTACAAAACATTATCCGTTTTTTAAGATTCAGTCATCTTTTCTGTGTTTCCACTTGATTGTATGTGATAATAATGTTTATATTATTCAAATTGTTTATAACAATAAATTTTACTTTTGCTAAATTTTAGAAAAACGTGTAAAAGAAGAAAAACGCGTAAATATACGTGACACAAAAAGTAGAGAATTGCGTATTGTTGATGTCAAACAACATCAACTATTTTAGACGTTTAATCGAGTACAAATACTTCGATTTCCATCCTGTAGTAAAAACAAGTAAAACAATGTAAAGTAATAATTTGTATTGTGAGTATTGCTGCAGATGTAAATATATTTTTAGACGTTAAAGTTGTAAAATAAACGTTATACTTCCTGTAATAAGACACTTTTATGATGACTCTATATTCAGTTATTTACAGAAAGAAATATTACATGGACGATAAAATCTTATTGAATTTCTCAAAACTTGTTATTTTTTTTAGTTTATTGTAATATTGTCATACTTTTTTTGCTTAAAATTAGCTAAATTTTCACTACAACGATTTGATTTTGGCGAAAAAATACCAAAATATTATCAACCAATTATATAGCTGTCTTGTACAGGTTAATTATTGTAAAAATTTAATGTGAAATTAATTCGAGTCGATTTATTTTAATATTAATAGACCTTTTAAGTACACAGATATCTTTGAAAACTGAATATAACTATGAAGTGGTATACCAATTTATTTGGATATATGCTCAAGGTAGAGAAGATTTTTTTCGAATATATAACAGAAACTGAAAAATAATGGTACCGAGAAAGAATTGTACTCTTAAGAAGTATTGGGATGAACTATAAAAAATTTAAAAAGCACGACTATGTTTTGTTGAAAAAAATGGAATATTTCAATTTTTTTCATTTATCGTTAAATGGAATGAATTGGAGTTCTTTCTTTACTGATTTCGTTCCTTGTAGATCTCCGAGATGGCATATGTTAGAAAAATGTTGTGAGATGAGAAACAAGTTTTGTTTTTTGATTTAATGCATTGAAATTGAAATATATCCATAATTATAATATAATTTATATCATAAGATTAAATTCATTACATTCAGGTTATTTTGATATTGAGAACAGTTCCTTTCTATTTCTTCTTATATCATCTCTAATATGTACTGCTCCTAACCTTAACATGATAAAGTTTCAATAGCATGTTGACATTTTAACAATGGGTGTTTTATATGATTAATTTCGTTGAATTTGGATCTAAAATATATTAAATTTGAAATAATGCACACGAAAATAATTATTCTCTAATTTTCTATATCATTACATTCAAAATTTTTAATTGTGGTTACTATTAGAAAAAATCATTTTTGTATTGGCTTGTTAATTAACTTTGTGAATTTTAGGTTATAAATATAAAGTAGCAGATAAATAATAAAAGGCAATTTGTATGAAAATTTAGAAATGCTTACCATCAAGTTTATTCGTAATGTAATTAAGACTATACCTCGAACATTCAGTACAACTTTAATTAGAAAAACAGAGGAAGAGTTTTCAGAAAAATATATTGAAGATGTTCTTGAATCTGACAAGTATGTCATCAATGTTTTATGTTATGTGATTAGTATCTCCATTTTAAATCATTACAGTATATTAAATTGATTTAAAAAAAACACCATATTGTAGTAATAACGAATGCATACTACTATTTTTGGAATAATAGATAATTGTCAAAATGATATTTTTAGTGAATATAATGAAGTGGTCGACAATATTCTGCATTTGAAAGATATTCATAGTTGCCTCATAATTCAACCTTACGTTAAATGGGGCCCAAGAAAACTTACAATTACACCAGAAGAACAACTAGAAGAAGCAGTGTCTTTAATACAAACACTACCTTCCTGGAAAGTAGTAGACACAATGAAAATACCGTTAGAATCATTGGATAATAAGTCTTTATTCAAAACTGGCAATATGGAAAAGCTTAGTAGTATAATTGTTTCTAATCCAGAAATATCGGCTGTATTTATAAATGCTAGTAACTTGAAACGAGTAACTTCAGACATCTTACAAGAAAACTTTAGAATACCGATATTAGACAGGTATAAAATAGTTATGCAAATTTTGAAAATGCATGCTACAAGTAAATATGCTAAGTTACAAGTGGCCCTAGCTGAACTTCATTTTGTTAGACGCAAATCACAAAATGACTTTTTTCACACGCATGATACTGAAGTATTGAAGCTAATGTTTCAAAATAGAGAACAGAAGATCAAAAAAGCCTTACAAGAACTTCGTAATCAAAGAATGCTTTTAAGAAGTAATAGAAGAAAACTTGATTACCCTGTTATTGCTGTTGTAGGGTATACAAATGCTGGTAAAACTTGTCTTATAAAAGCCCTAACTGGAGAAAAATCTTTGCAACCGAAAAATCAACTTTTTGCTACTTTAGACGTTACTGTTCATGCTGGAATTTTACCTTCAGGTCTGGAAGTCCTCTATGTAGATACTGTTGGCTTTTTATCAGACATACCAACCAATCTTATTGAATGTTTTATTGCTACTTTTGAAGATGCAATTTTAGCTGTAAGTAATTTTTTGTAAAAACTCAAATAAATTGAAGCAAGTATAAAAAGAAATATTTAAACAGGTTTAATGATAATTAAAGTTTTTAGGATGTTATTTTACATGTGGAAGACATTTCTAGCTCTTGTTTCGAGTACAAAAGGAACCATGTGCTAACTACTTTGAAAGATTTAGCAAAAAAATCAGGGAATAAAGACATAATGAATAAAATAATGAGTGTTGGAAACAAAAGAGATTTAGTTGAAGTTAATATTTCAAATAGTTTACCAATTTCTGCTAAACTGGGGACAGGTATACAAATATCTTGGAGTTCATGCTTTCTTAATTTTAGTCAGATTTCTTCTCATAATTTTCTTCTAAACTAAAATTGGGCTGGATTTTTCTCTTATAACTTCTAATTTAGCTGAACTATTTGTGTCAAATGTTTTCTTGATTTAGCTGTATTATATAATTTTGTGATAGTTTTTTTTCCACTTTTCTGAAAATTTCTTGTCAGATTTTGATACTAAAAGCCTCATATCTTGTTTACTGTAGTTTTTCATCAAATAATGAATTTTTTAGGTTTAGAAGAATTGAGATTTAAACTTGAAGAGACTGTTCTGCAAGCAACAGCAAGAAATGTTATGACTATCAAAGTACCTAGTGGAGGAAATGAAATGAGGTATGGTAAATTAGGGTTATTATCAGAATTAAATTGAGGAATGTTTGCTTTTAGATGGTTATACAAAAACTCTACTGTAGTAACTGAAATACCTGATGAAAACAACCTGCAAATTACAAAAGCCAAAGTAATTATTACAGATGCTAATTTAAGCAAATTTAAACATTATTTTTTAAAAAATAAAAGACTTTGAAGAAACTTCTTTATTTTATTCATTGTAGCAACCAAATTACTCCACTATTACAATTTTACAGAATGTACAGTTTCTATAAATGTTTGAACACTTTCAGTAGGAGCATCAGGGTAAATGCCATGACCCAAATTAACAATGTATCTATCAGTACCAAATGCTTTGATCATGTCAGTCACTAATTTGATTAATTCCTCTTTAGGAGCATATAAGGCACATGGGTCTAGATTACCCTGTACAGTAATATTTTTATCCTTAAGTGTACTCCTCACAATATCAGGTTTCATGGTCCAGTCTATACCAAGAACGTCATAACCTAGTGCAGCTTGATCACTCAAGTTGAAATGTGCCCCTTTAGCAAACAGAACCTACAAATTCAAGTAATGTCTTAATATTTTCTTATTTTTCTTACAAAATGAACTTACCAAAGGAACTTGTTCCAAATTTTTATCTTTTAATTTACTTTTTATTTCTGTAGCTATTTTTTTCAAATAAGGTAAACAAAATTTTGCATATAAACTGTTGTTGAGATATTCAGCACTACTATCAAATACTTGAACTATCTGGGCCCCAGATTCAATTTGCATTACTAAGTAACCTATTATAACTTCAGTCAATAGTTCTAAAAGCTGATGTGATACCTCTGGATACTGATACAACCATTTTTTAGCCTTACTAAGGGTTTTTGAACCTCCACCTTCTATCATGTACCCCATTAGAGTCCACTAAAACAAACGATATAACTTGATGGTTGGATTAATGATGTATACTGAAAATTTTCTATTGGCAAATAAACAATTTAATTATCAGATATGTAGAAATATTCTTACAGGGGCACCAGAAAATCCAAACAGGGGTACTTTCCCATCTAGTTTGTGTCTTGTGAGAGTTATAGCATCACCTACATATTTCAACTTTGAAACAGCACCATCTTTTTTCAAATTTTTCATATTGTCCAGTGTTAAAGGTTCAGGTAGAACAGGTCCCTGAAAAAACATTATTATATAATACACAATTTTTAGAATTGCTACAAAATATTTACTTACAACTGAAGGTCTCATTTCTACAGTCATACCTAGAGCCTGTGGAATAACCAGAATATCACTGAAAATAATAGCTGCATCGAAGTCATACCGTTTTATTGGCATTAATGTAACTTCACAAGCTAGTTCTGGAGTTTGACAGATTTCAAAAAAGGAATGTTTTTTACGGAACTCCAAAAATTCTGTAAAAAAATATATTAGTCCATTGATAAGAAATTTGTTTACTTAATCCCTACCAGGTAAGTACCTTCCAGCTTGTCTCATTATCCATATAGGTAGTTTGTCAGGTTTTTCACCCCTTGCAACTTTAAGAATTCTGTCATTTTTTAAAACCGGAAAAGTTTGATACGTCATTATTTTTCTAAACAAATCGGAATATAAACTTAATGAATGCCCCCTTATATTTTTGTCATATCACTTTTTTTACTATAATCATAACTATAACCTCAATTAATTTATATGACAGTTAATTGTCATTCGAAAACTGAACGAAGTAATTGGATCATGCAATAATTGATCAAAACTATGTTTTCCATAGATCTAAAATTTCATATATTTATGCACCTAGTAATGTGTATAGGCAATAGAGAACACTTGTTTGTATAAAGTGTTGCAGAGCCAGAGCGTGACTCCAGATATAAAAAAATAAGTTACTTTGAACTAATTTTAATTAACAATGGTTGTAGAATATCAATAGCATTAGCTTATTTTTAAAAATCTATAATTAAAACTTCCAGAACCTATTGTTTCTATGAATTTGGTAGTTAATCATATATTTTAATTTGGAAGGTAAGTTGGGATAAATAAAACTGTAAAACTAAGTTAAGTACTTTTTATTACGTATAATAAGTATATAAATATATTTAAATCACAATAGAGTCAAAATCACTGAGGCGAAGTATTCTTGGATCCGAACCAAGAAGTTGAATGTATATAGGTACTACATCACACATAAGTTACAGGAAAAATCAGTACATTTTTATATCCTATTTCATTAAATGTACATTAGAATATATATTTGGTGTGTTTTTCGTTGAATTACGTAATACTTTTTAGTGATTTATTATAAAATTATACATTGTACTTGAAACAAGAATATAAATAAAAACAATTTAAATATAAAAATATTACTTTCTATTAAAGAGTCTACTAAAATCTATTATGGCAGAATAACATAGTCCCAAACGATCAAAGTTTGTGTTTAGACAAATAAATTAGTACATGACAATTGTTCATAGTAAACTGAAGGAAATGATTTTCATGTTATATCTAAGATGTTGCCTTGCTGTGTAATATATTTAATTCAAATATGAATGTTATCCACTTAATTTATATTTTATTGAAAAAAAAGAAAATAGATAGAATTTTTTGAAATAAACGATTTGTAGACTTATTTCAATTTTATCAAAAATAAATAATTTATAATATAGTCGGAATATATTTCAAAAATAAAAAGAAAGATCATACTTGTTGGTTACTTCCATCCTCGTATATGAGCACTCCGTGACATTATAAGTGTTACATCCAGAAGTATTAATTTACCGATATTGTTTTTCGCTAGAAATTTTATTAACATGAACTTGGAAAAAATTATGTATTCAACGAGGGTTCCCTCCCCATCAAATCCTCCACATTTTTGATAGGATTCAATTATGATGACCCGTGTAGTCACGGCAAAATTTCAAGTTTAACGTAGAGGACAGTGGTACACATTCAAAGAAAAATGTAAACATAAGAAACCAAAGGCTCGATACCCACGTATATCGACCAACTTGCTATTACTAATCGGCTTTAGTAAACAGGTTTTTTTTTTTAAAAAATTTTTGATTTTGGAAAATTGGTTAAAAATACATAGTTGATGGTGATTATAAGCCAAAAAATCGAAGTCAAAACATTATTCCTTCTAGGTCTAACAATTCTAATGTCAATAAGTATACATTTTGCTTTTTTAGTGTCGATGTAAATTTTTTTTAGTTGTTATATTTAGACATGTTCACCTATATCATAATTTAAAAATCAAATAAAAATAACGGTAATTTTTCTAATACTAAATTTTAGTTTTGATCTGTTCTGATAAATTTTTTAAATTTTCTAATCGATATAATTCTCTTGTCTGACATATTCATATAAAAATAAATCAAGAGGAACAAACAAAAATAGGTGAAAGAAATTATTTCGCAAACCAAGGTTACAACATTCAGAAAATAGCTAATCAAATTTCGTTTTATTGTTAATTTACATCATCATAGAGGTAGAAAGGTTCCTATATGAAATTTAGCAAAGAAGTTATTTGTTAAGTTAATTCTAGTAACCGTATCAAGTATTATTGTCATATTTCTTAGTGTGATGTGCAAATTTTTTTTCAAATTACTGATGCTGTATTTGGCAAGACCACAGCTTATATCACTTCTGCGGAAAGTTTGTTCCATATTAAAACATATTAATTATAGAAATACACAAAAATCAAAATAATTGATAATAAATATCTCGCAACTGGAAGCTGACTGATGATGGAAGATGTGCCTGAGTGGTTAGTTTCTTCTTTTGGAATATCCGGAATATCGTTGGATTCTGCAAACAAGTTGTAAAAAATGTTAAATCATTCAAAAGTATGTTATAAGGAATGAATTTCTGTATTGTTATTTTTGAACTCTTGGGAAGAATTTCTATTTAATTCATTAATTTTTTACCGGTCTGTGGCTGCATGAAAATTTGTAACAGAAATGCTTAGTTCTAGCAAAGCAAACCTATAATATATGTTTAGATAGTTTTGAAATTGAATATTTCCTTGCTTTTTGTCTTGCAACAAAATACATTAAATTTTTGTAGATGAAGTTGTTTCAGAAGGCGATCGAAACGTACGTAAGGTAGTGTAGAAATATCGCTAGAAATATAACGATTTCAAAATACCTTCAAAAAAAGACGAGATAATTAAAAAGAATCGTTACAATAACAAACAATAATTTCGATATTCACCAAAAACTGTGACTAATCGTACATGCAGGATGCATCTACAGACATTCCGCTGTACGTTAAGAGCCAATCTACATATTTATTTAAAACAAACTATAACCATTATTTTGAGTTCACAATAGGTGCCAGACTTGTTATACCGTTTATCTTCGATATCCCAGAGTGCTGAACTTTTATTTTCAAACAATACACATTATGTAGGATGTGAGATTATGCTCAACTTGAATCAATGGCGGTACCACAAAATTTTTATGAGGATGGAACTTCAATTTATCATGTAGGTAGTTACGAAAGCAGTTCTGGTTTTTTTACATTGTTTCGTTCATACAATAGACTTTCTCAAATTTCATATGTAATTATAACTTAAAATTTGTGTAGTTGAGGATAAAATATAATAAAACGCCATTAAAAGAAAATGTGTATCTCTTGTGATTCAGGATATACAAAAATTACTGAAATATTAGTATCAACATTGCTAAATTTGTTGAAAATAATTTGGTCATTGATACATTATTTAAATAAAATTTTTACGTCGCTGAGTTTATCAATTCCATATAAGTATTCCTGGACACACCTTTATTAAAACCCACCTATGCGACAAAACATCAAACGATCCCGAAGATAAAATAAAGAATGTTGAATGACAAATTTTCTAGTTGATTTTTCTATATCCTGGTACAGATTTTTTTAAGTGCGCCATTGATTTAAGGAATTTCAAAACCTGTTAGATAGACCAAAAAAATTAACTAATCAATTCACTTTTATTTATGTCGAGTTTTGTCGCGTATATGGCATCACAATGAACGAATTAGGCCCCTAAAATTGAAAGATGTCGGATAACGACCATAGAAACAGGATTGATTTTTTGTTACATCAACAAAGATTCGATTTGGTTAAAAATTTTTTTTTAAAGATGATCCGTCCTTCCAAAATTTACCTACTTATATTAATTAGCCTGAACCGTTATACCGGGGAAATAAGATATTTATACCGTAAAAAGAACAAAATGGAGATCGAAAAAAAAATTTAACAATAGCAAATCAGTGAGGACATATTAAATATAAAATTGAAGAAAGCTGGATATTTTTTTATTCATGCACAAATTAAATGTTATGATCGTTTAAATTAGAAATTATATAACCATTAATCAGTTTAACTGTCTAGTATTATTAAATCATTAAACATAATTTTCCACTGAAAAGTATTTATTTAATTAGTTGCTTTTCCTTTCCATGAACGGGGTTATTTTTCGTAAAAAAGGTTACTTCTAATTTTATCATATATAATTGACTTGAATATGGCATAAAAACCCATATATATATATATATATATATATATATATATATATATATATACTGTCAGGGAAAAATTATTTTTCGAAACTGGTAATGGTAAATAGAATAATCACTTCACTATTTCTATGCTTGAAATAGTTTTTTATAAAATTTTTAATTCTACTATTTTTTTCTAATATTACATAAATTAATCATTCAGCATATTTCGACACTCTTATTCCATAGATGTTGATGGCATAATTTTTAAATTATAAGATATAAAATCAACAATTTTGTATGAAATTTATTTCAATGCCATTATTCAATAACCTTAATTTCAAAATTTTTTGACCAAACTATTATAAAACTCGTAAACAGCTCATTTTTGACAATTTCAATTTGTTTTTCAAATTATTAAATGTGTTGTTTTTCGGTAACACTATAGAATAAAATGTCATTTATAATTATTGAAAAATAAGTTTTTTTACTCTTTATCGGCTTTTATTTATCTAAAAATTTCCACTTACCAATGTCGGGTATGGGCGTAGTTTCTTTAATACTAACAGCCGTAGTTTTACGTCTCGCTGACTTGGTTGTTGTTCTAGGAACGAGTCTAGGCGTTGTACCTATAAAGCAAACATGTTTAAATACATGACGAATTTTAAACATCCACAAACTTACTTTTTTCTATGCAAGAATATAACGGTTGTTTCTTAATAAGTTTCATTCCATATCTTGAAGGATCAACATTTCTCTGACAATGTTCCCCAGCTTCTTTAATGAAAATTTCGGTTTCACTGAAAATTGATCCTACGAAACATTCATAAGTACCAGCCGCTACGTCTCTTCGTGCAGTGTAAGTGTATAAAAATCTCTTTTCTCTCCAATGGCCCAAACACTGATATTCTCTTTCTTCGTAAATTTCTTCAGTTTCACAATGAGATACCTGATAATACATATATTCTGGTGCTCTACAGTCAGACCATAGTTTAGCACATAAATCGGTAGCATCTGGAATTCGTCCTGTGTATTCGCCAGTTATGGGACACATTTCGCTGGACATAGTAGGGGGTATTTCCAAACCTGCAAATGATAATAATACATTAAAACATCTCATATTATCGATGGATGATATATATCAAACTCACGTCCTTGAGTTATCCAAGAATCTGGTTGGAAGTTTTCATTTGCGCATAAAGTAAAAACGTCATCTTTATTAGTACTGGTGTTAGTCCCAAGTTGAAACTCTAAAATATTACCTCCTCTATTAGCTATTTTCACACAATTGTAATATTCTTCATCACTAAAAATAACGAAATCAAATATTTTTATCGATGCAACATCTAAATCTGCCTTATAGTTACCATTGCGTTCTGCTGAACACCAAGTACTTGTCACCTGCATCTGATACAGCTACACATTTAATAGTATGGGTTTTGAAGGAAGTGTGATCTTTATAAATCATAGTGTCGGGTGTAACGTTTACGTGTTCCCAGTCACCATACATCCACTGGGGAAAGCTGCACGATTCAAATGAAACTTCTGCTGGCCAGGGTCTCTCTAATCTTGGTGTCAAAGAGAATGTTTCGAAGCCGCTAGTTATATTATGAAGGTCGGTTATGCAAGTTGAATCTCTGCTAAGCGCCATTTGTATTTTACCCGTTGTCGGATCTCGCTTATAAACCTAAAAAATAATTTAAGAATCGAAATGATTTTCACGAATAATAAAAATGTTAATATGAGGAGAGAAACATATTTTTTGTATAAAAACATTAGCAATTCATTTTAATAAAACAGAACGGGGGCGTATGCGATTGAGGGTGCAGCAACGGCTCCGTTCCGCACACCAACGCGTTTTCATTTTTCAAATGGTCATCGAGGAAGAAACAACTATTATTAACATTGTTAGTAAAAGAAGAAATTATGTTCGAATTGGATTCTTATTAAGAAAATGAATTCTAGACATTATTTTAGAAATTGAAAAAGGCTAGGGTGGAGATTTCTATTTATTTAATATTATTTTAATGATAAAGCCAGACATAGCAAAGAAATTTTACCTCTAGGAGACTCAAATGAAATTTTAACTGTAATATTAGAAAGGGAAGTAGTAACTTTCAAAAATAAAATGAAAATAGATATGAAGAAACTTACTGCACATCTGTACTTGGGTCTAAGGTTTTTCGTGTGTCTGCTGTCCGTGAAAATAACGAAGATTTCGCCGTTATTGCCTTTCCAGTGACCAAGACATTCAAATTTCATATCTAAAATAAACATGATAAAAAAGCAGTCCAATATAATCAAAAAAGACTGGTTGACATGGAGCAATTTTACAGCTTTATCTGTTTGGTTGGTAGAATAAATTTTGGTTCAAAAATCAACCAAATCTCAGCCTCATCTAAGCACTATTTAAAACTAACTTTTTGGTTTTAGTTGGCAAATTCATTCCTGATTTTGTTCCTGAGATTCATTTACTTTTAAGATTGGATAGCTAGTAGCCAAAAAGAAAAGAAAAGGGTTAAAGGTAGTTATGATACAATGGCACAAGCGTTTTGTGCGCCAAACGGCGACAAATATTCATCACACACAAAATTTCGATCTTACAGGAATTCATATTAAAGTTCTTGCGCGTTGTTTTGCTCCATGTTAAGTGGCTCAAGAAATATTTCTTACCATAACCTTCGAATGTGCAATTTCTTAGTCTAACGTTCAATTCCGAACCAGAGGGACAAGAGTTGGCTACAGAAACATAGCCTTTACATTCGTTGGGGCTTTTTCTCGAAGTGCCTTTGTAATTGAGAATATAATTCCCGTCCATTGGGCAATATTGTGTTGATGTATACAATCCAAAATTATCTTTAGTTTCTAAAAATAGCAATGAGAAAGCATACAATAAAATTTTTGAATTTATTAATGTTTTACTTACTGAATAATAAAATTTCCGTGGATTCCTTGTTTTGCAAAGAATCTTCTGACGGACAATTTGCTTCTGCTGCTTCTTCGTTTATGAAACACTTGGATATCGGTTCTTTAGTGGCGGCAAATATTTGTAAGACGTTTGAGGAACGTAATTTCAGGTGTAAGCATCTCACACAAAGTGTTTCGCTGTAACTAATAGTGCTACTGTCAGCATTGAAATCGATATCTTAATATAACGATCGAACGAAATATTTGCTGATCACAATAAATTAAATTTATTGATTTCCGTTTAAGTTTTTGTTTCGCTTGTCAATTTTAACATAAGATACTCTTTGACCCTCCTGTTCCACAAAAAGTAACAAATGTTTAATCATTAATCACCATCAATCATTAATAATACACCAATGAATTGGAATCTTCGCATAATTTTTTTCTAATTTGTATTAAATTTATGAAAGCAACCAATTGGAAAAAGGAAGTAAACTTTTTATTTCTAAATTTATTCCCTTCAGGTAATAGCTTCAAGCTTTATACAAATGAAAGGTCCCACATTTAGTTTGAAATCGGTAATCTGAAAAATCCGTAGATTTCTGTAAATGTACCATGTGTTTTCACCTCTACATTGATGGAAAATCTTTGACCACCCAACCATTTTTACAAGTATGGTAACAAAAAATAATCCGAAGGGGATAAATCTGACGAATAGGGTGCATGAGGTGGCAACTCAAACTTTAATTCTTCAATTTCGGTTTTTGCAATAATGTGTGAGCCGGTGCATTGTCTTGATGAAATAAAACTTTCTTCTTAGACAAATGCGTCCGTTTTTGCTTGATTTTTTTCGCGCAAACGTTGTAATAAGTTGCATAATACTCGCCGTCGATAGTTTTTCCTTTTTCAGATAATCAATGAAAATTATCCCACGCGCATCTCAAATAACCTTGCCAGCAGATGGAATGGTCTTTGCCTTGTTTGGAGCCGGTTCTCCATTTTCAGTCCATTGTTTGATTGTTTTTTTGCTTCTGGTATGAAGTTTCATCCATGGTTATGAAATGGCGCAAACATTCGGCTCTATTTATGCCAAACACTCACGATGGAAACATCTTCACAACGCTTGTTCCATTGTGAACAAACGCGGCATCCATTTTGCGAACAGTTTTCTCATGTCCAAATATGCAATATACCGCATTTTTTTAATATCTACTATGTCTGCTAGTCGCGTAATTTCAGTCGACCATCATCCATTACTACTTTGTGAATTTGCTTCAACATTTCTGGAATCGTCACCTCATTTGATCGACCACTGCGATGCTGGTCTTCGCAGGTCGTACGGCCTCGTTTAAACTGTGCTACTCAATATTTTTCTGTAGATAACGAAGGAGCAATCTCACCCAGAGTAGAATCTAGCTCAGCTATTATATTGGTTGGAATAAGGCCTTTTAAATAAAAGTATTTTTTCACGTAATGATGATCAATGAATCGTTCACTATTTATGGCTGCCAAAAAAATACTAAATAACGTGGCGTCTTCAAACTTGAAACATATGCTGTATCGATTGTCTACTTTCTAATACAGTGGTATTTTTCAAGCAACTATTGACATCTCTAGGTCAGGAAAGGTATTTTTGGGACCATCGTTTATTGTTAATGAATAACAGTTACAGTTACAGCTGATTAGAGAATTGACAATCCTTTTAACCCCGTATCATATGGTTCACATTTTTATTCAGAAATTTCATTCATTGTAATTGTTACCGCTAGTAATTTGAAGGTTTGTGTTCAGAAAGTATAGTTTCATTTACAAAATTGACCTGTTACGTTGCATTCATAATTACGTTGAAAAGAATGTTTCCTAGTTGTGGGATCTTACTGTATAATGTAATTTTATATTGTTTGCCATAAAAAACTATCAGAGCGATAAGATTGGAACAAAATTATGAATTTCTTATACATGAAAATTGCTGAAGCTTGCGTAAAAAGTTCCTGTTTCTTTTTATGTAACTAATATACTATTCTAGTTATGCAAAAATTCAATATTATTATTATATCAAAGTATACTTATATTATGCTTCTAAATGTTCTTTATTTTAGGTCTCTTCTGTTTGAAAATTTATATAAATACGCAAATTGTCAGTGTCAATATCATATTTTGATAATAAGTCGTAACGTCAATTTTTATCTTTCTTTCAAAACTTTTTTAAAAAAACTAATTTTAAAACAGAAGAGATTCAAGAAATCAAGAGCATTTAGAAGCATTTATATATCAAAAGGTTTAAGAAATGAGAAATTGAAGAAAAGTGTACTTATAAATTCATATCTAATAAACTGTTTATACCTGTGTTTTACATATACCTTACAGATATTTACGTACCTACGTACAAAATGTATCAGACGTAATTTCACAAACAACTTTCGATAGTTTTCAGTTTATTTTAAATGGAAGAAAGTTAAACATAAAAAAGCCAAAAAATACAGTTATTCTCTCAATGTCAATTATTGAACAATTCAAATAAAAAAAATTCTGGATTCTACAACATGTTTAATAATAACAAAATATTATCGTCGCATATATTAATGGGAAAATAAAATTGAGACATGATACTTCCCTACTAGTAGTTATGCCATACCAAAATTGATGTACATTTTGTGGTTTAGATAAAAATAGTTTGAATACATACTTGAACATGAGGATGAAGTTGTTTCCGATCCTGCGGTGACAGTTACCCCAAATTGGTATCGAATTTTCCGTAATATTAAGGGTGCTGTACTGTATTCCGATGCCTGGCGATGGGTGATAGGGAGTTGTAGTGCTTTGCATTGCGAATTCCCCTTGAAATTCTTGCGGGAAATAACATGACGCTTTTGTATATTCTGGTACTAGAACAAATAACTCATGATTAATATTTGTACGTGTATAAACCTTTTGTTTTGTTCATCCAGTACATAAACAGCGTTTCATGAATTTCAAAATTAACTGATGGAAATAATTGAACCCAATTTGAATTATATAATATACTCTTTGACTTTAGGATTGCTTAATTTATTTGTTAACTTCGTAGATAAATTCAATGATAGAATGAAGTGGTCGATGTAAACTTGTGGCACCTCGTTGTAAATAATTCCACTTTTGGTGGATCAACTACCCAATATGGAGAGTATCTTTCCAATCATATTCCATAACTGTGGATGAAATTTAAATCTTGTGCATTCAAAGGTCACAGCAAAACCTTTACCGTTACCTTCTTCATAGTTCGACGTGCAGAATATGACTTTGCGATGTTTGTGGACTCCAATTTAGATAATACAGTTAAGTGGTTTGTATTACATCATCAACAAAACTTCCAACTGTCATACTGCCTCGAATAAATAGAAGTGGTAATAAGCAGCAACCAGCTACTCCAACACATGTATATCAATAGCAAACTTCACGGTGGATCAATAAGTATTTGCTATATTAATTGAAGATGGCAATGGAGAAGTATCCTCCAATAAGGATCTTGTTTTTAGTACAACATGAACTATAAGTTATAACTGACAGAATTACTGATAATTTTCATATTTTAACTAAATCTATATTTAACTAAAATTCGTTTGATTTTAATATTTTAAGACGATTTATCTCTTCGCTTAGTTTCTTGAGTACATAAGGTTGGGCACTTATTTTGGCACTGTAACTTAAACTTTTGTTCTTGGCTTCATATTTAACCGAAGGTCTTTTCAATGATAGAATTGGGAACATACCATGTGGCGTTCACGATAGTTCTAAGGGCTTCGTTCTGCAATTTTTGGAGTATTTTGATATTGTTACTTGCAGTACCCCAAAGTTGAATCCCATGAGTCTATACGAGCTTCAAAATTATCTTATAAAGGCTTATTTTCAATGTTTAGTAGTGAGTTTCTAGTAATGTTTTCGCCATGTTAAACTCTTATCTAGGTACGTACCTATACCAACGCAATGTTTTTCCAGGTCCGCTTTAAATTCCAACTGATCCATAACTTTTTTAAGCGTATCTTATCTCATAACGCCATGCATTATTATGTTATATTTCCTTGCGTTTTTTTCTAAAGTATCGATTCTATCATCTTCCTTTTTTATTTTTTCTTTCAGTTCATTATTTTCATGTCGTATGTTTTATCTGGTTTTTCTTCAATTGCTATTAATTTTATTAGTTCAACCATATGCTTCATTTCTTCCATGTTTTCCGTTTCAACCCAATTATCTATCCTATTTCTTGCCACCCAAACTTCGCTGTCCTTGTTACCAAGCTTCTACTCAGATTTATTTGTTGCACGTTGATTTTGATTATAAAATAGTTTAAAGTACATGGAATTTATAGTTTAGAGTACTTTTTATTTTATCGTTTTTCACCCATTTTTATGAAGAATGGTATAACTTATATGGTTACCTGAGTTATCTACTTGTTAATCCGGATTTGAATTTTATTTAAGCTCTCTCGTAAATTCTTCGATGCGGTTTGAGGATTTGCAAGTCTTGCAAAAATTTCTGTGTCATCAGCAAAAGTTCCTTTTTCTGTTTCCCTGGTGGCCGGCAGATCTGAAGTATCAATTAGATAGAGTGTAGGTCCAAGTATACTTCCTTGTGGTACCCCTGGGTTGATTGGATGTAATTACGTATGTTTATCTTGACATTTGACAAAGAAATATGTATCCTCCAAATATGATTTTAATATTAGGTCAAAGTGACATGGGAAAACAACTCTTCATGTCAAACTTTATAAAAGGCTTGGCTCATATTTAGAAATTCTGCTGATATAAATATTTTTTCTTCACAATCTCTATTTGTATTTTCTATCGCTCTATCTTACCATGAAGCTGAATTAAGGTTAGGGATTATTTCTTTGTCTTTTATAATTAAATAATTAAAACGACTTAATAGCATTTATTCGAATACCTTGGATAGGGGAGGTAATAAGCTTATGGGACGATGTGATATGACGTTAAGATTTTTCCTAGGTTTTAGCTAAAAATTTAAAAAAGCCACCACAGACATTTCCACCTAAGAAGGACACAGCAGGTAGGTGGGCTAGAAACAAAACTGAGAAAGCGGAAGCATTTGCAAAATATCTATCTGAAGTGTTTCATCCACACATGACTCCAACTAGACCCTGAGATAAAATATTTTATGGAGACACCGCTACAGTTAGATAGAGTTTAAAAAAATTTTCATGCGCTGAAATCAAAGAAAGCTATCCAACAGGAGATAAACCCAAAGAAATCACCAGGGAAGTAAGTAAACATGTAAACTTATTATTAAAAATATTAGTTTCACGTCCGTAGGTGTTTTTATGGAATTCATTTATAAATATCTACGTTTATAACAAACTATCTTCGAGGATATTACAAAAAGGAAATAAACAACATAACAAATGATGCACAACGTTGAATAAAAAAAAACTGACTTGGTATTGTCGTTAAAAACCATGAGAAATCTATAGAGATTCCATTATTTGTGGTTTTGGTTGTGGCCCTTATTACATTTTTCAACTGATATTGAGGTTAATAGATAGGTAAGGTATGCAAGAATTTTCTTTCAGTAGCTAGCCGCTGACAACAGAATACAAAATATAAGAATTCTAATAACGCACTAATACAAGGTGTCCAAAAAGAGTATCGGGTATTTGTTTTCGCGCCACATTCTAAACGGAGCGACGAAAGGGAGCGGGAGGGGTTCGTGGCGTCCGCCATTTTGTGGAGTTTTAGTCACGATGGAACAGTACTCGGAGACGCATCGCACATTTTGCGTACGAGCGTATTCTCGTAACGGTGATTCAATAGTGACTGCTCAACGTCTGTATCGTGCGGAATATCATACACGCCAAGTGACGATAGCATTAGGAAATGGATCAGGATGTTCGATAATATAGGTGCGACAGTTAAAATTCAAAACTCTGGTCGCCCTCGTTCAGTTCGTGATGAAGAAACAATTGAAAAAAATGGAGTCGTCGGTCCGTCGAAATCCATCTTTATCCATCCGAAAGCGAAGCTAAGCGTCATCAAAAAATCGTCCTTACATTTGATTTTAAAGGAAAATTTGTATTTAGAAGCCTATCAAATTCAATTGGTTTAAGAATTGAAGGATACGGACGATGCTAATCGACTGAATTTTGCGAACGAAATGATGCAGCTATTTAACAACTTTGAAAACATACTGTTCAGCGACGAAGCAAATTTTCACCTGAATGGTCATGTTAATAAGTAGAATTGTCGATACTGGGCAGTCGAGAATCCGAGACGAAAGCATGAACGACCCCTGCACAGCCCGAAGGTCGTTTTTTGGGCCGCTATGTCTGCTAAAGGAATTTTATTGGTCCTTATTTTCATGAAGATCAACGAGGCCGAGCAATCGATGTAAATAGTGACCGTTACTGCGATATGTTGCGAAATTTTTTGGTTCCAGAGCTGCAGGAATTTGCAGGTTTCAACTCAAGAGCGTGGTTCCAGCAAGATGGGGCCACTTGCCATACCTCGAATGACTCGATGGAAGTTGTGAATGAATTATTCCCTAATAAAATCATTGCGCGAAGAGGTAATATTAAATGGCCTCCCAGAAGCCCCGACCTTAGCCTTTAGCTTGACTATTTTGTATGGGGATACCTTAAAAGTAAGGTTTATCAAAATAATCCAACGAACCTAACCCAATTGAAGGAAAACATCAGGTCAGAAATGGCAGCAATATCAAGAGCTTCGTGTTGACGTGCTATCGCCAATCTTCGTTCCCGTTTAGAAGAGTGCCAGCAACGTAACGGTCATAATTTGGATAACATCATCTTTTCCAAATAATTTTCCAATTCATATGGTATCAATAAAACAATAAAAGTTTTTATTGCTTATAAATATTTTTTGTTTACTTGAACTTACAAATACCCGATACCTTTTCTGGACAACTTGTATATTGATAAATTTGTATTAATTGGACCTAGATGCAAATTATAAATGAAAATGTTTTTTCCATGCAATAAAATATGTTCCAAGGAAACTACCGAGTAGCTGGGGCTATTCAGGATCTTCTTCGGTTAACGCTTTGTCCTGTGAATGTGTTTCAATGTTGTTGTTTATTTATTTTTTATTGTCATTATTTCGACTGAATTCAACCTTCGAAACAACTCTCGGTCTTTATTTTTCTCTGGTAATGATAATTTATATCTAATGAATAAAAAGGATGTTCTCAAGGTGTACTATTTAACGTTCCGAACACTAACGCATTATACTTGGCTGCAGTTTTAATATTTTTTTACCAATTCATAAAAAATCTTTTTATTTGTAACTTTGTCGGCAAGTATTAAAAAATCAAAGAGTCATGGTCATTATCATAAAATTGATTACTTACATTTAATTGGACATTCAAGAAGTAAATGCCTTTAGGAAGTGGACTCAGAGACGGCTTTGAGATAATATAAATATTCCAATTCTTATTGCTGCTAATGGTAATTTATTGGAGGATCAAAAGTAGAGAATTTTGTGCTAAATGCTGTTTGGGCGTAGAGAGCAGTTGTGCCGACTTTGATACAATACATAACGGACACCGGAAATAAACTTTTCGTTTCTGGTAATCTTTTCATAGAGGACTCTACTTCGACTCTTACCTACGCAGACCTCAAAAGGAGACTCAACGCTCCCTATTCCTATAATGTCTAGTCCATTTTAATCTGTTTTTCTCTTGTATTGAGGTTAATTAACGTTTTTCGTTGGCCTAAAGAAGACAATTTATTTAGATGGTCATCTTGTACGACCCAAACACAAGTTTTCTAGATTATTTGTTACATGTAAACCTTCAATCACGTCTCCCTATTGCTTAACCGCTTGTTTTATCATTTAAAAATGTTTTCCTTTTTGAAAACAAAAAAATCATGATTGATATCGAGTATATAACTGAATCAACCAACGTTTATATCATTCACTCAAATACAAGAAATTTATTTAGGAAATAAATAAATCATGTAGAGCCGGTTCTGTTAAGAACTCTTCTAAGATGAAGATTGATATGGTTTAGAAAGATAAGTTTTAATTAAGCGGCTTTATAGGTTAAGTTAGGAAAGATTTTAGATTTAAAATCGTTTTTTACTTTTTTATACCTATCAGTTAGATGATAGAACATGGCAATTTCCTTTCATTTTTTTATTTATCTACGTTGCGTCATTAATCAAATATAGATGACACTAGTCATGCATTCAAAAAGTATGTAGAATTATAAAGGAGATATTATTAACATAATATTTATGAGAAATTATGAGTCTATTGTGATCCGTAGCAATCATTTTAAACATTTGTTTTAATCAATTTGATTAGTTAATTAGAAATATGAAATGCTTACCTACTATCTATCAGTTTGGTATTTTTTAAGCCTATCATCAATCCAGTCCAATAACTTTTGGTGATTTTTCTAAGGCTTTCGATTGTGTTAATCATAATATTGTAATTAACTACGGTTTCAGGGGAACACCTGTCGCATGCTTTAAGTCATACCTTACCCACAGAAATCAGCTTGTAAGGGTTGATAAAACGATGTCTTCTTGCAAGCCAATAGAAGGTGGAGTGCCCCAAGGTTCAGTACTAGATCCTATTTTGTTATTTCTGTTTATAAGCGACATCAGTGGTAAAATATGTCTATTTGCAGACGACACTAGTTTCTCTTGGAGCAACCCTCATCTCACGACACCATATTTAGTGATCTAATCACCATTAAATCATGGTGCGATTCTAATCTTTTCTGTCTCAAACAAAGTTTCATCATATAAAAATACATTACTGCCTTTTTTATTAAATAACACCACCATCGACGTCTTGAATCTGTAGAGCTTGTTGCGGAAAATTCCTTGAAATGGAAGTTATCTAAAAAATTAGGTTCTTCCTATTTTTCTCTAAGATCAGTTTCCAAAAACTAAATTTATTCATTTCTATAACAGTTTATTTTGAACTTATTGGGTCGCGTCTTCGATATGCCTTTTCCTTCTGGAGTATGTGTGGTAAGACTCAATTTGAGCGAATCTTCTAACTACAAAAGAAAGCTGTTAGATATTTTCGCGAACTCAACAGCAAGGATTTTTTTGAAAGATTACAAAATCTGACTCTTCCTTCCTGCCTTCCAGTTAGGAACGCGGAGCACGACCTTTACCGACTTACTTCACGTTCAGAATTAGTTCAGGACTCAATATTTTACAATGCAAAAAAATGCACTATCACTTGCCAATTGAAATCAAAACGATATCATCTTTTCCCGCATTTTCCCCCTTTTATTTAGTTATTTCTATGTTTGTTTTTTAGTTTTTACAAACTTTTGTCTACAAATTTTTTGACAATAAAATATACTTTCTCTATATAGCAAAATTATTACTTGGATTCCTTCTCAAATAGGAATTCCTGTAACTGAAAACGAATTTCTTTTCCTGGAAACCAATCTATTACATCTACTTGATTTTATAGAAGGGTGAAAATTATTGTTGGAAAATTACATATTAACCAATCACAGCTCACTCATAATCTCTTAATGCCCCCTTCCGCAAAATCCACTCGCCACTGAATATATATTCATTATAAAGATAAAAAAGAACAAATTATTTATCAATTACAGAAACGGCCAATTTGCACGCATTTATTAGATTAATAAAGAGACTATAACTTTTTAGTAGTTTTCAATGAATCCTAAGGTTTATTTAAAACCATTTTAGCCTTGTTTGTGTAGACAGGTGGTCTGATAATGATGTAATTAAAGATGACATTTAGGTCCTGCGCTCTTCGTTTATTACATCCAATCTTGTTTGAGGACAGACGACCAAATGTTTGTCCTCATACCACGTAATAGACATATTACTTACGAGAAAAATACGAGGGTTGACTGAATGGTTTTCAATCTAACAAATAAATTAGATATAAATTTTTTTAGCGCTGCTTTTTCAAACTCTATAAACCATTCGAAATAATAATCATTTTCGTCTGTAACTTTTTCATTTAATGGAAATCTTTGTTCTCAAAACCAATTTCGTACGGTCTATACTCAACCAAGAGTAAAATTCTTTGATTTTTTCCATTGAAAACCAGTTTTTTCTTTTTCAAACACAATCCGTGTATTTAGTTTATGAAGTAATGATGCGTTATGATCTATCGTTATTGTTTTACCAAGATAGTTACTGAGCGAAACTTGAAGGCAATGCAAAAAAATCACCATGAAAATTTTTAACTTGGAACTAGTAGCTACTGAGACATATAAGCGTTTCCAGGTTTATGTTCCACTCTGTATAAAGCGTTGAATATGTGAAAATAGTATAATATGTAACGAAACATCAAATATTCAATATGTGATCTGTAAAAAATGGTTACAGTAATGGAGATTGGTGTGCGGTTATGTTTCTGCCAGGGTCCACCGCGTAGACCGGTCGGTGACTTCTGGAGCGGCGGACCATGACATCTTCATCACAACGTTTTCCGACGTTTCTCAAATGAAAATCACAGTTTTATCGCACGCATTTTCTCCCGTTACTTATCGTTTCATAACTTCAAAACTCCCATATTCGTTACATCAAACACCAATAAACATGTTCAGTATTTTTTTTATTTAAATAGATGATAAGATAAAAGATATTTATAATGAAATATAACGAAAAATTTAATGTCAATGTTGAATCTAGTTACGGAATGTGATTCTATTAAATTCTGCGACCGAACACGACAGTCCCTTGTCGGTTTCAGAATAGAGGAAATTTAAATTAAACTAGCCGTGAGAATTTCGGCTGTGGCCGAAAATGTTTTACAATTTTTGTCTCATAAAACCGGAACATAAAAAATTTCAGTAATTATTATTAAACTCGCTTACCATATTCGTCATTAAATGATAGAATTTTATTATTGCAATTTGAATTTGCGTTTGAATTTCTTGAATATAAAACTAACAAAAAAGTCAACAAAAAACAGAAATACACAGGATGATGATGGCTTTGGACAATGAACAAAAGATAAAATTACAAAAAATGATTGGTTTTAGGTCTCAAATATACGGGTTTCTGAGTTATAGGCCTTTAAAGTTGCGAAATCAGAACTTATATTTAATTATATGTTCTAAATTAGACATTCGAACAATATGAATTTTAAATAGATGATTAATTATATCCTTGAAGTGTACTTGACGGAATAAATAATTCTACACTACTATCTGAAGGCCAGGGACGGCTCATAAAAGAGACATTCTACTTCTGTATTCTTCTAAGCATTTTCTTTTACCAGATTCTTCAACCAGAGTTACGCAATAAATTAAAAGAAAAAAGATGTCCATCGAAATTGTTAAAATCAAAAAATTGTATTTAAAACTGTATTTAAAAGGGTTAAGAGGTAAGGAGATTTACGAAGATATGCTTAATACCCTTGGTGATCAATGTCCTTCGGATGCGACCGTGAAAAATTGAACTGCTAGCTTCAAAAGAGTAAATTTTCCAATGAAGATGATGATCGGGAAGACCAGTTTCTATATCACTCCCCGAAAATAACGATGCAGTTAATGACATGATTTTATCAGATCGTCGAATTGGGCTAAAACGTATCTGATCTGAAGCTCTGAATATTTCATACGAATGCGTCGTTCATCATATAGTTCACGTCAATTAGGACATGACAAAAATTGCTGCAAAATGGATCCCCGAATGTTTGAATGTTGACCAAAAGTGTGCAAGGGTATTTCTACGATTTCCACGATCCAGAAACAAAGCAACAATAGATGGAATGGCGACACTCTGGTTCTCCAAAACCTAAGAAGTTTCGTGTCCAAAAATCTGCTGGAAAAGTTATTGTTTCAGTTTTTTTGGGATTGCCATGGAGGAATCATGATTGATTTTTTGGATAAGAGTAGAACAATAACTGGAGATTACTATTCGACGTTACTACGGGAAAAACATTAAAGAGAAAAGACGCGGAAAGCTATCCAAAGGTGTTTTGTTTTTGCAGGGCAACCCCCTTGCACACAAATCTCATGTTGCCATGCAATAAATTCCTAGGACACCTCCCTTATTCACCAGATTTGACTCCGTCCGACTATCATCTCTTTCATCAACTGAAAAAAAGTTTGAAAGGTCGTAAATTTTCCTCCTCCAACGAGGAGGTAATAAAAGCTGTGAAGGTCTGGTTTGCAGAGCAAGAAAAAAGGTCTAGAGACGTTGCAGGTTCGCTGTAATAAATGTATCCAATTAAGAGTAGAATATGTTGAGTAATAAAATATTTTGACATTGAAATTTTGTTTGGTTCTATAGTAGGCTAAGAATTTTTCAATATATCTTCGTAAGACTCGTAGAGCCTGGAAACTACTTCTACATCTGCGTCGACATCTAGTTTAGAAACTATATAAAATGATTTTAACCCAAATTCCGAGAATTCTGAAAATATGTCCATTTCTAGACAATTTAGTTGAGCCAAGAGTCCCAGAGGTTCACTTTTAACCTAAGCTTTTTGTGGGGAAGAGTCACTTTTCATAGCCTCAAGAGCCGATATTAACCGTTTCCAATCTTTATTAAGGTATCGTCCCGAGCTGTCCGTCGCGTATGCCGTCAACAACAATCGCCCCGCAGACTCGTTTTATTTTGTAGGCTTTGTTACTGTCTCCCTTCGCCACCATGGAGACGGCACTGGCTCGTCTCATTGCCGCCCTCTATAGCACAAAATTACACCGAAACGTTAAAAAAAGTTTCTTGATAAAAAACACATCACTCGTTAAGATTAAAATATAAACTATTCTCGAGATTATATATAGGGTGTTCCGCAAAAGAGTCGAGGCAGAGCTGAGGCGTATAGGCGAAACCAAAATATAACAATTTATCTCTATACAAAGATGTATCCATGAGAAGTTATAGGACATCAAACTAGGCCTTAAAATTTCGTAAAAAATTAATTTTTTCTAACCTTTCCACTTAAAATCAACAAATTTGCTGTGTTACGGGCATTGAGTAATGGTAAGTAGAAGGCAATCGAATCATCCTATGAAGTTAATTACGTTAAATATTTCTTTATCTGCCCGTTGATAATTGAATTAAAAAGTTTTCTTTTGAAAGTGAATATTCTGAGGTAAAATGAATTGACAGAAATTCACTTTCATACCCAAATCTTGTACTTTTTGGGTATGTTAAGGATGAAGTAAATTACGTTGAATAGTTCGTTGACTAGATAAAGTTTTAATATGCCGTTGATCCTCAATGGTATCGAAAATAAGTTAATCTTCTCTTCTGTGGGTCTGTTCTTATACCCTGTATATTTACTAGCTGTAGTTAAAAAGAATTTCAATTAACAGTTATTTCAAAATAAATTCAGATAATCGGTGACTAAACATTATGCTAATAAGACGTCGGGTATTAATATAATTTGTGTCTGTGTCTCGGCAACACCCATCACTCATATTCGAAACTATTTTATTTAAAACTGCAGATACATTCTCGGTATAAATTCCTCAGCGTCATTATAATATGGAAACTGTGTGTATACCGTGCACCTGACTGACTTAAGATACCCATTAAAATAAATAGGCATTGAAGATTAGGTAGCCGTTCAGTTGGTACCCCTGGCTGGCAGCCTCCGGCGATCACAGGCGAAATACAAGGTGAAAAGGATTAGTTATCCGAGTATTTTTTATTCGAGATTCTGTAGCTTCCTGTTTCTCAATAGCATTCCAAACATTGGGTTTCTATGGATACCACAGGTGGTGGATTTTTCATAATAAGGATTTAAACTTCTTTTTTGTATCGGCACACTTCAAATAATGCCGCAACTTTTTCAAATTTCATCGTTTTAATGTGAAAAAATCATTTTGAATAATTTAGTTTTATCACATGTCTATATTATTTAATTGTGCCAGAAACTTACACAAGCAATTAGTAATAGACTGGGTTGTACGTAAGAAAATTTATTTATTTATTTAGAAAATATTTCGTGCATCTAGCGCACAAGAAAATTTGATCTTCCGAAATGAGTCCTAGAGATGGCCAAACATACGAACTTTGGAATAATTATTATTAAGAAAAGAAATGAAAAACCATCAGCAACAATATTTTCCAAAATGAGCGAATGTTGAACAAATATTGATAGAAAAAATTATTTTTTCTAAGAATGAGTGCATTTTTTGTTAGGTTAGGTATAAAATACCGTCTTTAAACCTGCAAATGTTCGGTCGATGCACCCTCCTATATAATCCGTGCGCTCGAACCACCGTGCACTCGAACCACCGTGCGCTCGAACCACCGTGCGCTCGACTCACGTGCGCTCGCTGCACGCATTCGATATTTTGAGGTTAACATAAAAATATGAGTACTGACAGATTATTTTTTATTTTCTGTGCAAAAAGGCTGCATCAGTATGCACAATACTTACTAGACGTATAATACTATGTTTTGATAATAAGATAATAGTAAAAAAACTGCCACAAATACCACCCAACTTATATCGCATTGAGTATGATAAAACGAAAAATTATGATGCCAAGCTGAGAAAATTTGTTGCATTGTAAATAATAAAAATGAGGAAAAAATTAATAGAATGCTTAAAATATGCAAAAAGCTTGTTAAATGTTAATTTGTAATGAAAGTTGGGAGAGTAAAAAAAATTATAATTCTAAATAAATTATTTTCTTATCGCTAATTTAGAATATTGCAAAACCACCCTGTAAATTAGAAGGATGTTGCAAGATGCCGAAATACATAAAAAAGTTTTCAGGCAGATTCCAATTTACCTGAATTATATCTACCTGTTCGAAATCATAGTAAATTAACCGATAATTGCATGCGGCATCTTCCTAAATATTATTACAGTGCTTCGGTACTCCTGAAACCCTTTTTCAGTATGTCGTACCGCCAGCGGCGGTCGACGATTGCTTCCAAAGTAGGTAATTACTGAATCCATATTTTTAACGTATAATTATCGGGCACTATCTACTATCTTAATCAATTTTACTGCTGACTTCGGTCGGGGTTATCTAAGTTGGCTCATTTCGAAAATGTGCCAAAACGTAACTCGTAATCATTTATTTATTCATATTACAGCCCTATGTGTTAATACATATTTATAGGAATTAGAAATAACATTCGATCGAATAATTCCTATGTTGCGATAATCAAAATTTTATCTAAAAAAGCGATGTTGTTAGGAATCGTTACGAAATTAAGAAAGCAGTTTGAAAAACTATTGTTCAACATATTCCTGACTTGTTAAATACTTGAAATAGTATTTTCAATTTGCAAAGATTGCATACCCCGTATATATACGCAATTTAAATGAAAAGGAGGTACTGTAAAATGTCGAGAGCCCTAAGAGACACCTGTTAAACTTGCCCCGGATCCTGTTTTAAAAATAATTTCCGTTCTTGTCAAGATTCTTCGCCATGTTGCATCCGGCTATGCATCGAACACGTAAAGGATCTCGAGGAATACAACTTGATAAGAAAATCTCCAGAGAGTTTCTCTTTGAAACGTCAATAAATTCATAGATAAAAATTCGATTACTACTTACAATAGTACAAGTAAATAGTTTTATCAGTTTTACATACAATAATTACTTTGTATTCATATAAACAAGAAGACCGCAAGTCAAATTGATGACTGCATTTTCTTACATTTTCTGTTTAAATAACGAAAATCTATAAATAAATAGATAAGTAATGCAACACTAAGCGATACAAACTAATTTTTGTATGTAAATAAAAATTTTTTTAAATTCCACTATATAAATTCAACAACAACTGTTTAAAGTGTTTATTCAATTATAATAAGATTACTAAATAGACACGTTTATTTTTACAGTGTCAGTGATAAATACTACGATGACAAATAACTTGTTTAATGCTATTTTGACTGAGTTTTGCTACTTTTTCAGTGTAATATTGCGATCTCCAATAATAAAATTTATTCTTAAAAGACATTATTATTTGTTTCGACATAACTAGTTATGGCTTTTTGTGTTTATTTCCCACAACTATATTCCAAATCCAGATTTTAACGTAATTTTATTAATGTTTGCCTGTTAATGTTTTAATAATATAGTGATCCAAGATAAGTTAGTAAAAGCATCGGATATGGCTTCTGATGATAAATCTGTCTGAACTTTTTGAGTACATCCAGATGGAAATTCTTGAACATTTTCTTTACTTGTACATGAAGTTTCGGTCTTTTCTAGTAAAAACTACAGATATTCTTTTATAAAAAGATAATATTTAATTAAATTCTGCGCAATTAGGGTTGAGACTACGGACAGAAAAGAAGGAGGTTCTTTCCCGGGAACCATTCACAAAGACAGAATTAATTATTGTATAAAGATTTTTACTCTTGGAACTACGAATATGATATACTCTAAAATAATTACATTTTCTACATTTAAATTTCATTCGCAAGGTTGAAGGTTTCACCTGTTTAAACTGAGAGCTTTATCGAGGTTTAATGTATCCACCAGATGCATTGGTTTCTTTGAAATGAAAGAAGCAGAGGCTGGACTGCTGTATCTAATTGAAATCTAAATCTAAATCTACTCTTTTCATATCATCTAGATCGTTTTCTACGTTCCTTGGACAGCTGGTTAAGATTCTGTTTATGTTTAATGACGTAATTAAAAAAAAACTGACAGCATCCCTTTCAGATTTTCTTCCACACTTTATCAAGGCGCAAAATCGTAGACATAGTTTGATTCAAATGAGATTGACAGATTAAACGTTCATCAGCCATATTTGTTTTCAAATGACAGCTATTTAAAAAGATCTATTATAATATAGGTCATAGAATAATTATGTTTGCCGGTAATCATGCGCATTGAATTATCTATGGCAGTTAGAATTCGAGTTTAGATGTGTTATATTATATTTCAAAGCCTTATGTATTTAAAAATATTCGATAATTATACTAAAACTTTAATTGCTAATACTTCCTTAATACATCATTTCATTAACTTGTCCCAAGCAATACTGATTAAAAGAAGTTCTCATTAAGTTGCAAATTGGGTGGGAAAATTTCGTGCACTAAAATTTAATTAACTTGAATTAAAACCAATTTTTAAAGAAAATATGAGATGTTTTTGAACCTAATATTTAATGTCGAGTTTAATTGATGCAAATTAAACATGAAACCACAATTCCTTTCTATTCAATCAAAAATATATATTACAATTGTTTTCCAGATCTTGTCTGCGTCATCAGAATTCACACATTCCGCAAAGTTGTTAAAAATGTTATTCTATATAGGATGGGCTTACACTTTATCTTGGTTACAGTTTTTTCTTGAAATTTGTCGAATTCTAATACTTGAATTAAATAGAGATGCGGTGTTTTCTTACTTCTGCTGATATGAAAAGTATAATATTTCTTGTCAGATATAAACTACGAAATAGATAATTACCCTGACGTCATACTCAACAATGAACCAAGAGTCACAACTAAGTGGCTATTGATACTTTTGTGTTTGCACTATTCGAATTTTTGTTTATATACATATTACTATTAAAGTTTCACATTACTTTGTAATTTCAATAGTTACTGAAGGGGGAAGAACAAAAATTTTGCGCTTATAAAATCAAAGTAGATTAGATATTACATTTTATATCTGTGATAAGTCAATTAATGTCGAAATTCTCGAAATTCGAAATAATCATAAACCAGTGACTTCAAGGAAAAATCTTGGAATCCGTCCGTGTTTTATTTTTATACAGACTTTTTATTTTTGACGTCATCTATTTGAGCGTGATGACGTCATCAATGTGAGCATACAATATTTGAAAAGGTCTTTCAAATACCTATTCAGCCATATCAATATGTCGGAGTAATTGATGTTTGTATTTATTTGAAACATTAATAAAACTTCATTATTACAATGAATTTCATTATTCATTAAATACAAAGAAAAACCTAAATTAAGTACTGAAATTGTTTACCTTCAGCTTAAATACAATGAGAAACAACTGTCGCGGGTTCTTCTCGAATCTTATCTGCGGAGTTATTTGTGCAACAAGACGTATCTTTTTTTTGAGTTCACTGATATTTTGTGGTCTTTAATACTTGAAAAGTGGAGTAAACCAAAATAGATCAAAAATATCATTGAACTCAAAAAAAGTACATGTCTTGAGGTTGTACAAATAATCCGCAGATAAGATTCGAGAAGATTCCGCGACAGGTGTTTCTCATTGTATTTAAACTGAAGGTAAACAATTTCAGTACTTAATTTAGGTTTCTTTGTATTTAATGAATAATATAATTCATTGTAATAATAAAAATTTATTAATGTTTCAAATAAATACAAACATCAATTACTCCGACATATTGATAGGGCTGAATAGGTATTTAAAAGACCTTTCAAGTAATGTATTACAACACCCATATTTCTATTTAAAAATTTAAGCGATTACGTCATCACGCTCACATAGATAACGTCAAAAATAAAAAGGTATCCTTACGAATAGCCTGTTTGAAAATAAAAATCAACAGGTTTCAGGATTTTTCCATTCACCGGCTTATAAAATTAACGAATTTATTTCTTTCATTTACACCATACTGTATAAAAGACACTATTAAAACAGTCGAAAGTGTAAGATACTAATGTAGATTGCTTCAAAAATGTTTTTTTTAATATCCGGTACCAAAAATGAACGTGGTCAGGCTAATAAAACATATAATAACTAATTATTGCTGCTACAAAAATTTCTTTGCTTTTTTTTTCAATAACACCTCTTATTTGACAAAAAATATTATGTATTTTATTGTATGAATCTAAATTCCATCCAATTATATTAAATATGTTATTATTAGGAAATAATTCACGATTCCAACTAATATTTGAAATATTGCATTAGTTATATTTTTATATATATCTAGTTGTCATGTTGTGAATTTTTTAATGAATTTTCCCGTGTGATCGATTTTATCATTGGCTCCATATTTATTTCATTTATTAACCGGTTTTTAATGGTAACACAGAACGTCCTAATAAAGTTGAGTGAGGCATATGAAGAATATTACCTTAAATAGTATCAAATACACAATATATTGATCAGTATTTCCATTTTATGAATTGAGCCATAGAAATGTTTATAGCAGGGTTGCCAACACCTGGTGAAAGAAATCCGGGACACACACCATTTATCAAGCCCTTATCTGGTTTAAAATTTGACAAAAAATTAGCGCAACTCATCTCTAAATTTCGGCTCTTATCGGCTTTGTTCATTTGAATTCCATATGAGAAAATACCCTTTCGACCTAAGCGTTAGAAGGAGGGATACTTTCCTGGTTTCCAATAGACCGCTATGGTAAGCTACTAAAAAGAACGCCATTTCCATTTAGTAGCAAATCATCAATTCTCCAAAACATTTTTACTGCTTAACTTAGGACAATCCACGTCCCGGGGACTATCCAGGAAAATTCAGGACGGTTGGCAACTGTTGTACATCAAGTGATGTTTTAAGAACCTAACTGTTTTGTTATTTTGAAAATTAATTCAAATAGCATTATTCATTGCCATATACCTTTTTTTGTGATGGAGACTCGATTTTTCTATTGAAATTTGTCAATGTTTTTTCAATAAAATTATTATTTTCGTATTAGATTCCTACTAATACTTAAATCTATAAATAAAAAAACAAGCTTTTCCCCTTTAATTTATTGTAGCCAAGTATCCACATCTGAAGATCTGAACTAAGCAAGGAATTACAGCACGTCAGTATTTAAAGCATTAAAAAACATCACATTTTTGGTAACGTCAAATCGCCATTTGTACATATCGGGTTCCAAATATAAAAAACTTCGTTTGCACTTGAAAATTCTTGTGTGTGTGAATATTTATAAGACTTAACTCTACAAATATGAGTAGAATCGAAATTGATATTCTAAGGTTACTTTGGTTAGGTTAGGAATAATTTTGTTTTACTTTACTAATAACAATTCTTAATAAAATTTATTTGCTTGGAACTGATACCCTAGCATACCGAAAAGCACAAGATTTTTTACTTTCTCGCACCCTTTTTGCATCTCCTATTATTAAAGAAATAGGTGAAACCTACATTCGTAACTATTCATTTGAAAATCGATAACAATATATTACATCATTCTATAAGTCCTGTGACTGACACACAGATGGCGCTGCCATTGTCAAATCCATATGACGTTTAACCAACTTTCAAAAAACTATGTGTCAAATTTCATGACATTTCGATTAGTCGGAAAAAAGTGACAGCCATATAAGTGAAGCTACTTTAATTATTTTCAAAGCCATTTCCTCATCCACCGTATAGTCCAGATCTGGCCCCCAGTGACTACTGGCTATTCGTTGATCTCAAAAATGAAAAATTGCTGAAATTAAAGTGTATTTTAAGGAAAAATACAAATATTTTATCAAGCACATCTTCGAGAAGTTGGAGAAGCGTTGGAATGATCACATTTATGAATAAAATCGATTTTTGGCAGAAAAAATGAGTGATTTGTTATGTTAGTTCACACAACGAAAACATATATTACAAAAAATACGTTATAGAAAAATGACAGCAATTTTGATATATTGGGTTGTACAACGTGAAATATAGATTCAAATTATGCGTATTTGTTATTGTTTTTTTTTCCAAATCACTCTATAAATATTGTGCACTACATCAAACATTTGCAATAAAAAAAGGTTTGGAGCCGAACTGATTTACATCACCCCCTTCAATACCATCATAAATTTTAGTTAATTTTATAACAAAATATCGCGTTTTCAATTAAATTTGGTATCTCGTATTTGTTTTATTCAAATTTTATGTTTATAATTCTTTATATGTAATACAATTTTTTTTATTAGAAGTCTGTCGTACTATCTTGGTTCGCATTTAAAATATTCCTAATGTATAACACTGAACTACATGCTTGCTGATGTAAAACTTCTACCTGTATCTTATTTACCAAAACTTTCACGTATCCTCTTCAACATTTTTATCACTGAATACGTTCACAGGTAAACTGAGTCTGGTATGTCACAACGACACGCATATAAAACGATTTTACAATGTTTTTATCAAGAATTATAAAAATCTGGCCAATGTACATGTTTCAGATGTTTTATGTTTGGGATTATTCAAGAAAATAAATGTTCATTATCATATAATTTATTACAGTATGCTCGATATTTCACAAAGAACAAGGATTTAAACAGTACAATATTGATATCAGTTCGTATGTAATTTTATAATACCGGATGAAAAGCTAGTGAGATTAGACTCAGATAGAAATGAAGTGTGCAGAAAGGGTCATAGTTTTGGAGATTTTGGCAAACGTTTCTGAGGTAGATGTTTTTCACTAATACTAAACTAAATGATTTTAATAAAAAATCTCGTATTTAAATAGCGCGTTATTAAATTAATTAAAATTACCGAAATTCTGTTTTTATTAATAAAAGTAAACAGTAATTATTTTTTATTTATCTTAAGAAGGACCTCGGTGAATCTCAAATTTTTTAATTATATTTATGGTTTTTTATATTGAAATGCACTTAACTAAGTCACCCCTGGGAACGTCCTTAACCTTAAAATGACATGAAAACACTAATTTTTAATTGTATAATCTATCAAAGTCTTGAACTGGTTGACAACTCCTGATTCGAATAGAAAAAATAACATTTAACAAAACTATTTCAATATTTAAAAGAAAATGCGGAATATATATATAAAATAAAAAACTACATGGTATACAGTGGATTCAGATACGGTGAAACTAAGTTGCGAGCTGATTTTGATTAAAATCAGTTATTTGAAATGTTTCATATTTTTCCTAATTTGCTTATAACAACAAAACAATTTTCTATTCTGGTTAATATAAAAAAAATTGGTTGGTGTGCATATCAATCAATCAATAATATTTGAAGAGAATTTATATATTTTGAATTTCTCGTTTCTAATTGGCAGTATTTAAAAATGAAACCAGAATAATTTATATTTTTAGTTTTGGGGAATAAACTATTCATGTCTTTAAATCATCAGATTCCAGTTTTTCTCAGTTACAAACGAAGTTTTTTTTACATTTTTACTATAGATAATAAATTTTTCATAAACAAGTTACTGTGAAGATCAGTTCGTGAAAATAAATTTTATAAAATATATCAAAGTTTTGAAAATTAAAATTGTCGATATATAAATAGGTTGTAATTGATCAAAAGAATTATTTGAATTAAAAAAAAAGGAAAATAAAATACTTACACAATGAAACCGCGTAGAGAATAAGAACCATTAAAATATCTTGAGGTATCATCTTGATAGAATATAATAAAATATATATATATATATATATATATATATATATATATATATATATATATATAAATCACGCACAGAATAGTCACCAAAATAAGAAATTAAAACAACGAAAAAAATGTTTATAACACCGACGATTATTTGGGTGCAACTTGTGAGTGGGTAGAAAAATTTCTGAATTGGTTTTGAAGAATGCAGGTTAGGGCACTGTTACCGGTATACAAAATCCCCGACAGTTTATAGTAAATACGCACACTATTCTAAAATTTGACGTATCGTGCTTTTTGGTTTACGAGTAGTAATTGAATGAGCTGGTAACTGGTGGTCTCACTGTGTTCTGCTGCTGGCGGCTTATGAATGAAAACTTCCTATCTGCCTGATGGCTACAAGAATTCACAATTTACAGAGGCGGCATTGCCGAAGAAACAACTTACCTGGATAAAACATATTTTTGACAGTTACTAATTTTAAAAGGAATTACAGTGCAACCTCTATATAACAAATCGGAAGGGAACAAGTAAATATTCGTTATATCAAGTAATTCGTTGAACTGAGGTTTGTTATGTTGAGGTTAGGTTGGTCTAAAATTAGTTATAAAGAGGTAAAAAAATAGTTTTATTCACCTCAACATTACGTAATTGCGGGAATCCCGAACTTATTAGCTATATCTAATTTTTTCGTCGTATAATTTTTGTCAACATAGTGAATGATGTTTCGCTTTTCTGTGACCGATAAGGAAAACCTTTTACGTTTCTGAGCCATTTCAACTTGAATATTTAACAATAGTAACGAGCAGCAGTGTTTACATTACTTTCCATCCAACAACAATGATTGTTTTACGAAGAAAAGCGTGTCGAAACCTGTCGCGACATGAATAAAGGTTTTTGGTGACAAAATTCGTTAATTAGAGGTATTTATACTTTTTCTTGATAGTTGAAAATTCGTTATAAAGAGGTTGTTCGCAAAAAATGTTCGTAATGTAAAGGTATATTTTACATTGACTCTTATGGACAATTCAAGGGGATTACGAAGAATTTGTTAAATCGAGGAAGCTTTTATTACCTCCTCGTTGGAAGAAAATTTACGACCTTTCAAACTTTTTTTTAGTTGAGGAAAGAGATGATTGTCGCACGGAGCCAAATCTGGTGAATAAGGGGGGTGTTTTAGTAATTCAAACCCTAAATCACGAATTTTTTTCCTGGCAACATGAGATTTGTGTACAGGGGCGTTTTCCTGCAAAAACAAAACACTTTCGGATAGTTTTCCGCGTCTTTTGTCTTCAATTTTTTCCCGTAGTAATGTCGAATAGTAATTTCCAGTTATTGTTCTACCCTTATCCAAAAAAGAACAAGAACTTGTCCAGCAGATTTTTGGACACGAAACTTCTTAGGTCTTGGAGAACCAGAGTGTCGCCATTCCATCGATTGTTGCTTTGTTTCTGGATCGTAGAAATGTACCCAAGTCTCATCCATAGTAACAATTCGGTTTAAGAAGTCCACATCGTTTGCAAATCGAGCACAGATGTAACGCGATGCTTCTACCCTTGCACGCTTTTGGTCAACATTCAAATATTTGGGGATCCATTTTGCAGTAATTTTTCTCATGTCCACATTGACGTGAACTATATGATGAACGCGTTCGTATGAAATATTCAGTGTTTCAGATCAAATCCGTTTTAGCCCAATTAGACGGTCTGATAAAATCATATCATGAACTGCATCGATATTTTCGGGAACTGACACAGAAACTGGCCTTCCCGATCGGTCAAAATCTTCATTGGAAAATTTATCTCTTTTGAAGCTTGCAATCCAATTTTTCACGGAGGACATTGATCACCAAGGATATTAAGCATATCTTCGTAAATTTGCTTACCTCTTAACCCTTTTAAATAAAGATATTGGGTAACTCCGGTTTACTTTTTTGACGTCAAACTGACACTTCTAATAAGTTATTGTTCGTTGCTATGGTAACACAATATTTTGTGTATGTACGGAACTAAGGGATCCTTTTTAGCGTTAAAAAGGCATTTGATGATACTATCTTCCTCTAAATCAATTAACTCCATTTGTAGTTCTGCAGGAGCGTCGGATATATATATATTAAATGTGGTTCAAATGCCAGTTTCATAGCAGGAGTGTGCTCGTCAAAATCAGAAAATCTATTAGCAACTTGGGGGCGCTGAAAACTGTTTAAAAAATTAACATTGAGTGTCCAAGTCTGAAACGGATGGTCTGTGGGCCAGAGCCTTGCTCTTGCGTGTTAGGGTCCGTTTCAGACTAATATTCTGACGTCATCTTACAATATAACTGTCTTTGGCGGGATTTTTCACGCAACTATCATGGCGTTGATGTACAATATTTGTTTGAAACGAACTCTACCATTTTGTACTATGTGGCAAAGGGCCGCACAAGAACCTCGCGGAGGCCGCATGCGGCCTTGAGGCCGCAGGTTCCCCACCTATGCGCTAAATCTTCGAGAGAATCTTACGAGGATTGCATGGCGATACGTTGAATAGAAGAAATTAGTTACATCAAGCAGTGCGCTACTTAGAATTATCCTTTTAAATTAGTCAATATCCTCATTTGAATTCTGAAAATAGAGAAAACATCGATAGAAGCCATATAGGAAGATGTATGAATTATTCTTGTCTAGGTGTTTTAATCTATTGATTGCGGGGCCAGGTGAGGACCGGTCCTGTTTTACACTTTTAGAGGCGTGACGCGCTTTTTGAGGGGAATGCTGCCTTACTCATTTTTATTACTATTTAGTCACCACAAATTATGAAAACAAAAAATTCCGTTCGTTCACGACAGGTAGATTCTAGACAAATTATTGTAGCAGGTATACGGAGTTTCTGCTAAAGGTTCATGACTTCCGGTGATTGCTGATAATGTTTATCTAAAACTAATATTGGTACTTGACTAGAGCATTACCCAAATAAAAAAGCATGCTACCGGAATATGGAAATGAAAGGACAATCGCAGTCAAAGGAAGTTAGTTGAAATAGCTGGAATTTTGTCAAAATTGTTATACACATTAACTCATTTCTAATTGCTCTATACATGTTAGATAACATTCCTTGAAGACAGCCAGGGGTGGTTTCCAATAAACGATTTTTTACAATACTCTTGGCAAGATTATTGGATATAACTATAAAAAGATGGAGGCCAATATATTTAATATTTTTCAATAAGGACAAATTATCACTTCAATTCCAATGCAGCTTTTAATAAATTTGATATCATGGATGTTTAGAAAAGAAGGAAGATATTACCAACCGAACTCAAAATATTTTATATACAGTTAACGTAATAATTTATTTATAAAGTAAATTATTATTTTATTCAGAAAAAGTTTATCAGAAGAACAAATATAGTTGGTGATGAGTTCAGGTAAGAATGAAACTCTTGGCACGTTTTCCTTATATTCACCTTGATTATTAACATCGCCTTTTGAACTGAAATTTGTATCTGGGTTTTCTCAGATGTCAACAATTTGTTTATATTCGAATAAAAAATAAAGTTTTCAAGATTTTTGTCGTTAAAATTTATGAATACTTCCATCCAACGGGTTTCCGTGGAAACATTTGAATCATTTGTTACTTTTTGCGATGTAATGTAATTAGTAATTAATGAAAATTCGTCAAAACCTTTAGTAGGTATCTTTATTACAATCAATGTATTGCTTTTCAATCAATACATCCAGATATTTCCATTGGTGGTGAAACAAGTCCACTGCTCTAGATATTCAGTTTTATAATATTCTGTAGCCTTCCTTTTCACAAACTTTTCATCGATATCCGTACCATCATATTTCAATTTCAACATTAATTGACGGATCATAAATGGAAGAAACTGTTTCTGAGTTAAATTGTCTTTCAATTTATTGATTTCATTTGTAGCTCCAATTGCCGATATAGTTCGACCTCCAAGTTTTAAGACAGCTTGATGAAAACTTAAACTGTAAAAAATGAAGCCACAATTCGGATGTGGAATCACACAAAGGTGTACTATAACCGAACATTTTTTGATATTCCGTTTCAGTTTCGACACTAAACTCATCGTTCGTTATCACTCCAGATAACATTAGTAAATTAGTAAATTAGATAACTTAGTAAAACTCCAGAGTTTTACTAAGACTGGGCCAAGCCTGGCTTACAAGCTTGGCACAGAATTCTACATAGTTGAGCCAAGCTTGTGCCCTTGGAACTTTCCTCTATGAGCAATCAAAATCAACTTTCAGTCGTTTAATTTGCACAATAAATAGTGATGCGTGTCAATGAACGAAATGAAATTTGATTTAATTAACTGGGCGCAGTTCTTAAAGAAAAATAAACGGTGATGAAATTCTTCGACTTTTTCAACATTTCTGTGGTGATTATTCTAATTTCTTGAAATAATTGCAATCTTAAAAATCCGTTAATAGTCGAATGATATGGTTCTTCAACATGTCCTAACTTGCAAAAACATGTGCGCTTGAGAAATATTATATGTAGTACCATAAATCTTTTATCTCTTCAGACTCGATTTTGTTATACGGAAACTGTAGTTTCTTTACACAAAGTACTAAAGTAATCATATTACATTTTTAAAGATGTTAGTATTCTTACCAGAGGCGTATCTCAAAATAACAAAAAGCTTCGAAATTTTATTTCATGGTATCAACGTGTAATGTGAAAATGTATAATTTCTTAATTGCATATTACGGAATGAAGCGTTTTGAAAAAAAATTCAATTTTTTATATCTTAAATATCGACATCGCGTTTTAAATTTTGCATTGCTCCAATGTTTCCATTTTTTTATTAAGGTACCGAAAAATGCAATCAAAATACTTTTCTATGTCCATAGACGATTGACTCGATATTTCATTTATTTAAACTTGTTCCCTCGTATCTGACTTATAGGCATGTAAAGCTGCAAAATCAGAACTCACCAATTTTTTATTGATGATTAATTATGTCCTTGTAGTATGTTTTACGGAATAAATAATTTTTTAATTGTATTTCAATAAGAATTTTCAATAAATAATTACAATTTATGATAATTTTCTTTATGGCGAACGGTTTCCTTGGCACGTACAATGATCTAAATATCGACATATCTTCTAAACCATCAATTTTATCGAGTTAAACAAAGAGTAACTTTTTGTTAAAAAATCGATTAGAAAATTCATTTTTGCTATTTTTAGATTGTACAAGTTGTCCCTGTAAAAGTTGCAGATTGTTAACCATTGGGCATAAGCCGCCCCTGTCCTTCAGATAGTAGTGTAGAATTATTTATTCCGTCAAACACAGTACAAGGACATAATTAATCATCCATTAAAAATTCATAATGTTCAAATGTATAATTTAGAAAATATAATAAAGTTCAGATTTCGCAGCTTTAAATGTCTATAATTCACAAACGAGGTGTCGTATGAGAATTTTTTTATGTAACAACATTATTTTGACGTCAACTACTCCCGAATTTTTTGCATTAAGTCTCGGAGTACTATAGGACAATAATTTTAGTTTTTAAATCTATTCAATATATGACTTTTTATAATGAAGATACATGAGATAGAAATAAAAACAATGTAAGGATAAAGCAAATTACATTTAAGTAAAGATTTTATGTACATTCCATTAAGTTATATAAACGCTGAAGGTTGTCCTTTCAATCAAACAAATTGCTCTAGAACGTACCTGTACGGAATAATTACCGGAAAGTGAAAAATTCAGGTAGTAAAATACCTATAAATAAAAGAAAGAGATTCCAACAGAACTCTAGACCAATTGTAAACATAAAAGAATTTTGTTGTCTTCTTATCTTCCGAGCACATAAAATTATACTTCCGGCCTTAAAAAGAGGAAGTAAATATATTTTTTTATGTTTGAACTTGATAAAATTAACTACAGCATATTAACAAGTTATTTGAAATGAAATATAACTTCTGTTAAGAAATTTGATATTACCCCAATAATAAAATGCAGATAGGGTAGATTTTACTCCAGATTTCGAATCATTAGCGAACGTTTTCCCAAAGGAATTAGTAATATAATGAAAAAACGCGAACAAAAAAATAAATATTTATTGGAACCAGTAGAAAATTGTATTCGTGAAGCATGAATGCTTCGATTGCATTGAGAAGGACTCGGATCTCTTTTTTATGGAAACATTTCTTAACGCTAGGGTTAATTGAAACCGCTGATATAAAGGGATCATCATAATTTATTTGTTTATTTCTGTTGCATTACAGGAGCTTACTGGCCATGACTGCGACTGTCTTAACCGTACACAATACCACAAATATAATTTGTAAGAAATATAATGATGGAGCGAAATTATTCTAAAAGTATCATTATTCACATGACTGCACTTCATTTTAGAAGAATAAATCTCAGAAATAAAAAATACGAAAAGTCATAGCACTCATAATTAGAATAGAAAGATCCACTTCAAATTATTTACTTCAAGAAAATAATAGTGGACTGAAAAGAAATATTTTTCGTATTTTATTTCTCCTTTTGTATATTCTATATAATGAGATGACTGACACGCTATGTATGTATGGATTTGAATCTATTGTGTCCTCCTTTCTTGCTGCGATACTGGAGAATCCAGTGTTTACATCTAATCGATCAATACCACTCCTAGAGGTTTCGTCCTCTGTGCAACAAAACCTTCACGCCGCATTATTGGAGCTCAGAGCTGTAGTGGCTGCTTGACTATCGGACAGAATGATGATCTCCTGTTTGCAATTGATCCTCTCTAAATTGAACCGAAAAACATTTTTCAATTGCATGAATTTCTGCTTGAAAAATGCTTGGTACCCAGTCCAGACTTTCGGAATGTTTGGTTTTGTGCCCCTACACTCCTCTTCCAGTTTCATCTGCTGTGTTTGATCCATAATTTTCTCTCAATTTATTTTATAGTGTTTTGGTCCCACTTGCTCTTACAGTCCTGGGGCATGTCCCAGGGTTGGTAATTATTTAGGAACGGGTTTTCTTTGATGATTCCGTCTCTGAACAATCTAAGTGATATTTTCTGTGCTACGCTTTCCAGGACTATGCGGAGAGGCGGGAGATTTAGAATCACTTCTAGTGCAACTTTGATCAAGATTTCATAGGCCCGGCTACACATATGCAAGCCAGTCTTTGTATCTTTGAGAGATTGTGTACATCCACCGTAGGATCTTTGGGTTACAGCCCCAATTTCTCCCTGAAAAGTTTCTGCATACCATCAGGTTTTGGTGATTATTTTTTTTTGTCTAGTGTGAGTCCCAGATATTTTCCTTCTGTTTTCCACTCGATTACTTGCCTGTCTAGCTTGATGGGCTTCAGGTTGAGTTTTTTCCTAGTGAAGAAAATTAGGTAGGTCTTGTTCAGATTGACATTTAGCCCTACCCATCGACACCACCTTTTTGTATAGTTGAGTCCTCTTTGAACTATGTCACTATGAACTTTTAACTTGAGTCTCAAACGACAAAATATATATATATATATATATATATATATATATATATATATATATATATATATATATATATATATATATTAATCGGGTTAAAACGTTCTTCGCCGTTTTCCGATTCCCAGTTTCCATTTTTCTCGATCTTCCCAAAGATCTTCTTCCAATCCTCTCTCTCGAATATCCTTCTCGATACCTTCTCTCCAACTTAATCTTGGTCTTCCTCTCTTTCTTCTTCCTTGTGGTGCCCAATTTAAAATTTGTTTGGGTATGCGGTCTTCAGGCATTCTTTGGACATGTCCGTACCATCTTAACTGATTCACCCTAATGTCTTCCGTAATCGTGTGTTGCACCTTCATGAGCTCCCTGATTCTGTCGTTTCTTATTTTTTTCAGTCTTGATATTCCTGCCGCGCGTCTCCAATAATCCATTTCTGTGGCTTCAAGCATTTTGACTGTTTTTTCTTTTAGAGGCCAGACTTCGCTACTATATGTTGTTATACTTTTTATTATGCTATTGTATATTCGATGTTTGTTTTCCTTGGATATTTGTTTGTCCCACAATACACTATTTAGTTGTCTTATTGCTTGTCTTCCTTGGTTATTTCTTTGTGCTATTGCTTCATCTAATCTTCCATCATTAGTGATGATCATGCCTAGGTATTTGTATTTTGTACAATGACTTATTTTTTGTTGTGTTTCTTCAAGTATTAAATTTTGTTGTTCTCCTCCAATACACATATATTCCGTTTTACTAAAATTTACTTCTAGACCCCATTTCCTGTATTCGTCTACTAGCTTTCTTGTCATATATTTTAAGTCTTCGTAGTCCTGTGCCAAGATTATTTGGTCATCTGCAAAACACAGGGTATATAGTGTGGAATCGATTAGTGGAATGCCCATGTTCTTACATTTCCTTTTCCAGTGTGCTAGTGCGTGTTCCAGGTATATCTTGAAGAGTGTGGGCGCGACGACAAAATATACCGGGTAAATATCTCGAGTGTAAGTCATCTTACAACTAATGATGAAACTATGAAGTACAATTTGATTATATTTCAAATTTTGACACCTTATTAGCATGTCATTAACTCTTATTAAAAGGACTAGATAAACGGAAAATTAGGGAGAACGATTGAAGCATACATTGAGAAATTAATCAGAAAAGGTGGGTTGTTACGGTAAAAAAGATGTATGAAAACAAAATAAATAATTGTAGGTATAACAATATACAACGATCCACTTTTATTTAATGTGAAAATATTGTCCACCCATTCTTATTTTATGAAAAAATATACTATTGCCAACATGAAAGGAACAAAAGCACCTGGTGACGACTTGATCCTCGAAGAATCCAAATTAATGGATCCAAAAATCGTATGTGGATTGCATAAGTATTCCGACTAGATGGCCAGATCAATATTTATAGCATTACTATTGAATACCATAAGCCTAATTGGTCACAAAATCCGTGATTTCCACTTATTTCTTATAAACTGTTCATTTACTTTAGTTGTAAGCTTTATCTTTATCTAAAAAGCACGTATAAGGATGTCTTAAAAAAACTTAGCCTGCGATAGAAGCAAACAAAATTTCAATGTCGAAATACTTTATTACTCAATATATTCTCCTTTTAATTGGATACATTTATTACAGCGAACCTGCAACGTCTCTAGACCTTTTTTCTTGCTCTGCAAACCAGATCTTCACAGCTTTTATTAACTCCTCGTTACCGAAGAAAATTTACGACCTTTTAAACTTTTTTTCAGTTGAGGAAAGAGATGATTGTCGCACGGAGCCAAATCTGATTAATAACTTTTCCAGCAGATTTTTGGACACGAAACTTCTTAGGTTTTGGAGAACCAGAGTGTTGCCATTCCATCTATTCGAATATTTCTGATAATACTTTGTATTTAAATTATCTCTAATTATTTGTAACAATTAAAAATATAAGTAGAATTCAGAAATGGATAACAAATGCCTAATTAACTCGAGAAAATGTAAAAAATGTTAATAGCTATATTGTGAATTGCAGATCGGTTTAAATTGTTCCCACTGCTACCGCATTTCCTCTTCAGGTCAAAGGTCAATGTTTTATTTCCACTTCCTACAGACGACAAACTGAAAATGCCGAAATTGCTTGAGGTATTAATCTAACAAATTATATAGCAACAACTCAAATGCAGATTTATAGCATTTATATACATTAATGTAACAGATTTTTCTATAAAAGAAAAAGTAAAATATAACCTGCAATTTTTATATCTGTCACAAGCTAATTTATAATTTATATTAATTGAAACGGCACTATAAAAGATAAATATGAAAAACTAAATTCGAATATACCATTTTTGTATAATTGCACAATACTTAAAAATGGAAAACGTTTAATAAATATTTAGTATACATTTCTCAGTGCGAGTTGAAGATTAACGTGTTTTAATTTAATAGCTTCAAATATGAAATAACTGGCGCCAAAGTTGCGTAATCCAAAGGGCAAGCAAAAAGAAGACCGCTGGGCGCAACTTTGCGCATATCCGAATGAACCATGCGCCCTTCTATTGATTCTGTTCCGACTAAATTCTCGCCAACAGCGAGAAACACTATCTCGAATTCGCCAAGGTGGGGCTCGACATGTCACACGATTGTTCGACTTGATTACGATTACAGTGATCCCGTGTCGTTCCCCCAAAAAGCTGGGGCCCTGCGCGTATCCTGGTGTATGGCTTCCTGGCCCCATTTCATTACAATCTCAGTGTGTAAACGCTAGAACTCATGATTGGCTCGTTCTGGAACTTGTGCCGTGCTTGCCCCTCGATGCCTGTCGATAAGGTAATTTTTATTCGCATTAACGCCTATTGACTCAATTACGCTTTAGGGGAAGATTAACTCATTTATTGACAGGTATACTCTCAACGCAAAACTGGTATCTGTTAAAATTCAACGTATTAAAAACTATTTCTATTTTGAAAAATGTTTGACACATTTTATTATACAGATTTTTCAGTTTCGTACAATAATCTAAATAGATTTTTATAATGAATTAAGGTTACCTATATTAAAACTTCGTTTTACTGTGAAAAATGCAGGATTATATTGTTGATATCCACATTATAATTTGCTATTGGAAAACAAAAACAGGATTATGAACCGCAGTTTTTTGCAATGATTGGAATTTTATTTTGAAATAATTATGTAATATAAAAACATATTATTGCTTAAAACTTCCCTCAATTGCTTAACAAACTTTCTACAAGAACCTGCGCTACCGATAAGTACGAAAGAATGTTAACCATCGCTTGAAAAACAGGAAGGCATGTATTTATTACAGCAAGGATACCACTAATACAGTTACTATTTTACGTTATTTAAAGGAAATTTATAAGGATAAGATCCGTTTTTTGTCGATAATATTATAATATGTATATGTACATGGTTCTATTTATTGAAGATTGTTTGCACATTTTGACGTAATTTGTTAGTATAATGAATAGTTTGATGATGCTAAAAATATAGTAATAAAATATTTTTCCGATGCATCTCAAACTTCAACCCAAATAATGTTTGTGTTTGTGATGATTTTCAATAAATCCTATTATTCGATATTTTCGTTTTCACTGATCCCGAATTAATTGGTTTCGGCTCAATTTGATCAGGATTCTTAATTAACGATCGTCTAGAACCATGAATAAAATCAACTTTTAATTACCATGATATACTTCCTTTTCTTTTGTTTCGAAGATTTCTAATTTTGGAGATTCTTTGTGTTGCCGGTACGCTTAACCACAGTGGGTAAATTAGAAAAAAGCCTAACATAAAAATTTATAATCAATATAGTTATATTATTCAGTAATAACGCAACTATACACGGTGAAATTTTTTAATTATATTTTATTCAAGTATATAACCACATCCCATCAACGCAACATTCAGGTTGACGGGTCTAAATAAATTCATATAAAAAATATTGAAAAAAATCATAATTACGAGGAACAATATATAAAGACACCTTCAACACCAAAGAGACTGCTCTCTCTTCTGTCTTTCTAGATGCAGCGCAACCATTTTTACAAGATCGAAATATTGTAAAGATGAATATTGCATGTCGCGTGTCTCTTGTCATTGCATCATGGCTGCCACTAATAAAAATAATACCTAAAATTTGATTCATTATTTTGTGGTCGGTTTAACAATGATGATAACAAACCAAGTAAGTAAGTAACGAAGTGAAAAATTGGTCAGTGGATCACTGGCAATAATTATATCTACTGCTGCTTTGGGTTTGGAGCCTGATGGATAGATTTGTTGTTAAGTCAAAAGTAACTAGATTTCTCCCTAGAAAATTGCAGCTTGCACGTAATAAAAATGGCACCGAACCGATGATGTTGCAAGTGCGATATTTTGCATGAAACAAATAGTAGCTTAATAATACTGTAAATGCTAAATTACAACACAACACGTTGAACTACGCTTGAGCGCCTACGTCAAGATTAAACTTAAGACATGTATTAGCTAGTTTGACGTAATTCCGCGCTGATCTTATGCAATCAAATACTTCTACAGAAGCAATACTAATTACAATAAGGGATTCTAGGATAAACTGCTTAATGCACCTTGGTATATCTAAAACAGGGTCATATTATTAGTTTATTTTCGAAAAAGGCTTCAATTTACCCACTTTGTGTAGTCGGACAGCCACAATTTTGTTGGTCAAGGTTACCACTTTGTTTAATATAAGTTATCCTAAAAAATTAGCAATTAGGTTACTAATTTTGTATGGCGGTAAGGATCAAAACGCACCAACATATTTGGAACCTTCCATTTGAAACAATAATGCCCTTACTATCTCGCAATAAAGATTTTTTGAGGTCTACGGGGTTTAAATTGTTTTCAAATATGTACTTATCGATCGATAGAAAGGGACGAAAATTTATACGTACGTTTATAAATAGCTCAACGATATGTGGCTATTCATTGGACCCTTCAGTAAATATGGGTCAATGCTAAATTATTAATAAAGATTGTTATAGGGATACATGGGCCCTAAGATTTTCCAATTATCTAGACAATTTTAAATACAAAGTCACGTAAACACAAACGTTCAAAAATTAATAATAATAATACATCGATAAGCTGGAACAGTGGTCACGAAAGATAGACATCGTCACGACCTCAACCAACCGCATGCTGACAAAGAAGCTTCAAATAGATGGCATACTAGCGGCAATCTCTTTCCAGACATCGAAGGCTTCATGATGGCTATCCAGGATCAAGTTATTAACACGAATAACTACAAGAAAAATATTATTAAGGATCCGAACACTCAATATGACAAATGCAGAAAGTACCAATAAACATCAGAGACCATATAACATCTGCTTGTAGTCTGTTAACTAATCGTCGCCCCAAAATTACAGGGTTCTAAGTAACCTTATTGTAGATTCGAGAAAAAGCAGTTTTAAAATACAGCAACCCATAAAACTGTAGATATAAGTCAAAATTATATTATACTCTAATTAGTTTTAGTATTGGAATATTTCATAATAAACTAAAGTAAAAGTTTTCTATAACTATTCTCGTTGCTTGAAATAATTAATATTTTGTTGAAAACATACAACTTTTGAGATTTTTGTATAGTGTGTTTATATTTTAAAAACGTTTCATACACCAACAACACAAAAAACACTTTACTTACCAAAAAACAAAAGTATTTATTACTTATCAATGTAAAAAAAACTATAAACTAAAAAAATAGCTTACGTACAAGTACATTTAGTGTAAATAAGAAAAATTTGGAAACCCTTGTAAAATATTTTCAAAATAAATTTGACTCCTTATTTTATACATATTTTATACATAAACAGGGTTCCTATAAGACAATTAATTGAGTAACAACTGAATACTATAAAATTGTTATTTTTTCTTTTTCTACATTTGCTGTAGCAGTTGAACAAATAATGGTGTCTCCTCGGGTCTCTGTGTAATTTCTGTCTTTTTACGAAAGGTATGTCGAACGTGGTCTAATCTTGTTGGACGAAAGAAGTTTTATATTTTACTATGGCATGATCTTTCTTAAATTGGAGCATGCAAACTTTAGAATATGGTACTAAGCTATAATTACAGAGGCATGTACCTGCTTGGAAGTCAGAGAAGTCCACTGGTTGCATCTGCATAACACGATAAGAACAACGTATATTTACTTTCAGTAAACAAAGTACTAGTGAAAGAGAAGACTGAGAAAACTGCGTAACTGATAAAACTGTTTCCATTCTATGGTACACACTATCACTCCAAACCACTAACTTTGTTATTTCAAGATGATCAGTGAAGACTTTATTTAGAATTTTATAAAATGAACTTGCAATGTCATTTCCTTGTAAAGTCTTCGGCCTTATTGCGCAATATACTTTTTTCCCTATTTATAAATGGGCCTTCATATTATAAACGTTCAGTTTACTTTTATAAAAGAAGTTTATAATATCAGCTTTTGGACTCGTGAGGACGTTCTGTAGATCAAAACACAAAACAGCTGTTTCTCCTTCTCTATCGTTTTTTCGTTCATTCCTTATGCTCTCTTTTTCTGTACCTTCTATTTCTTTAATTTTAATTTAATTTTCTGATTTCTTCCTAACATCAACATACGAAACGTTTTGACATAACCTTAAAGCTGAACTACCTAAGAGAATATTATATAGTTGTTTTTTATAACATAAACCAAAACAATTTCGTTAAAACTCTATCTTAAGAATTTGAGAGTTGTTTGTTTAACATACAACTCTATTAACCCAATCGTAATGTTTGAAAACATACAACTTTATAATTTTGGGGCGACGTAATAACCAAGTGTGCAACATCATCCACCAGAAACTGGCCAACCAGTTCGGTCTTCTCAATACGTATTACAAGTACCAGTCGCAGAAGGTGCTCGAAAATGACAATTTTAGTCTCTACTACGATAGACAGGTCAAATAACAGACCTGACATCGTGGTGGTTGATAAAAAAATCAGTTTAGTTCTTCTTGTCGATGTAGTTATACCTAAAACTCATAACGTCCTCGACAAACACTAGGAGAAACTGGTCAAATACGCGGATCTCGCAATTGAGAGAAATGTAGAAATAGTCCCAGTTATTATGTAAGTAACCGGCGTCGTGCCTAAAACCCTGCACGATAGCATCGTCAAACTGGGATTACCAAAAACACCTTCGCCGACATCCAGAAGGCTGTAATACTGAATACTTGCCACACAGTGCGCAAGTTCATTATGTGAATTGAGCCAAATCCTTTTGATACTTTGTATCCGGGATAGGTAAATAATACCGGCTCTAAGCTAAGTAGTGCATAAATATTTCGCATAATAATAATAATCCAACGTTTAGGCAGTGCATTGACTTTCCTTGAGCGGTACCACAATGAAGGTGAAGATTTTTTAGACCAAATTGTTATTGGTGACGAAACATGGGTGGCCACACACACACACACCAGAATCGAAACAACAAACCATGGAATGGCGACATTCATCATCACCCAAAAAAGTGAAGTTTAAGCAAACAATTTCTGCCCGGAAAAGGAGTATTGCTAGTGGAGTTTCGGCCTCGTAATGAGACAATCAATGCAGCGTCTTATTGTGAGACATTGAACAAACTACGTCGTGCAATCCAGAACAAAAGACGTGTCAAGTTGAGTAAGGGTATCGTTTTGCTGCATGTGGCTAATCAGACCAAAGATCTCATCAAATATTTTCAACGGGAAACTCTAGACCTGACGCCTAGTGACTACCATTTGTTCCTGCACTTGAAGAAACACCTAGGCGGTCAGCATCTTCAAGACGATAACGAAGTCAAAACAGTTGTGATACAGTAGTTAACAAGTCAGGCGGCAGAATTTTATGAGGAGGGTATTAAAAAACTGGTGCCACGTTATAACAAGTGCCTCAATATTCACGGAAATTATGTAGAAAAGTAGATTAAGGTTTCAGGCTTTCATGTAAAAATAAAACTATTGCGATATCTTTGCACTTCTTTTTTTAATTCCAAAACGGTACTTACTTAAAAAATATGCCTCGTAATAATGGAGAAGAGATGTTGTTTAATCTGTTTTAACACTATCTGTATAATATTGGCTTAATCCTTGAGATCGACTTTTCTGTCCTTAGTACACATAATTCCATAGGTTTTTATAGAAATAAAATTCTAGGAACAATAGGAGTGAAGCTGCAGATTTATCTCCTGCTTTTCAATAAACCTTTTCCGGCTCACCGAGTGACTGTGGCTGCTAGGCTTGGATAAATTTAAATTACGCCAGATTGAAAATTTCTACCACTTTGTATTCATAGCATATCGTTAAAGCTTCCGTTTACGAATAGCTGCCAATATCACACTATGTATTATTAAATTTAGATTTAAGAGATTTAAACTTAAATTTAAATTGAATTGTTGGTCAGAAAATATTGAAAAACTTTTTAAGAATATCAAAATATCATATTTCTGTTTCTCACAGCTTCACTCCGAATATAGGAGCACCTATCGATGGCACGAATATACGGGGCCAAGACAAGAAGTTGTTAGGAGACCTCCCCAAACGAATGTTACAGAAAAAAGCAACGATATTAGTGCAGTAAGAAACAATGAAGAAGATTCTTATTCTACTGAAGCAGGTAAGTATTTATGTCATCGTTTAAAATAAAAAATAAGGCAACTGAACGAACCACGTCCAAATAAAATATTTCCGTTTCCGAGCTACTTTTTTCTCCTTAAATTTACTGACTAAAACAAATTGTTTCATAATGCCATTAATACCTCGTGAAAAAGATTTTCCATTAAATGAAATGTTATTCTTGTTTTCGACTGAATTAATAATATATTTTTAGTAATTGTACAGATCGATATGATAGTGTAAGGTTTCTTAATAAATTACTATCTATTACTTGACTTGGAGCTACTATACATTTCTCACTCTCTCTCTCTTGAAGCTAGTTACACACAATTACTATATTTAATCTATCATCGCCATAACCAACAGACAACCAACTGAACATTTTATAGGTATCGCGAACTGAGTTAGTGTGAATTGTACGTGAGGTGAACTTTTTATTTTGTTGTTTTTTCAAATTTGTAGGTTGTGCAGAATTATTTTTCTGATTGAATTTAAGCTTATTAATTTCTTTTTGAAATATTAGAAAATATCGTTATTGAGATGGATTGTAATGATTATTAATCAAATATGTCGTCATTTACACAACTGGGTGATTCTGTATCAAACTCAGTTGGATATTGCATATCAGGTAATTTGAACAGAAATTAATTTTACCATTATACATTTTACAAAGAATGACTTATGGATAAGAAATTGTTAGAAGATTCATCAAACACAGCTTAGTGAACGTGTAATTTTTTTTAAATCTATTGTAAGGCCTACAATCACTTTTTTTATCCACAATCCTTGTGTAAAGATTTGCGACTCTATTCGTAAAGGGGGGATCATTTTGAAAAGTTTCCTTAATAAAAATGTCTTAATGTGTATTGCTGCTACCTTGTAAGATTAAAATATATTTCGCAGGGCATAAGCCGGAACCTGCAATGCCTAGAAGAAAAAAGTATCCCGATTTAGCATATCGGCATCATGAGTTCATAGTAAGTGATGGAACTAATGATTTTGATAGTGCAGATAGGGCTAGGGTAAGTCTATAATTTATTAGTATTGTATTTAGTTTTAATATTATTGATGCACGCACTGCAGATTTAGTATTGTTTGGAACGCGACTGCTAAAAGTATTATACAGGGAGTTCACGCCGCTAGTACACATACATAAAAAAATAGACGAAAGTTGACTTGTCAACAGTAAATTTTAATTTTAAACATAAATTCAAATGATAATTTCAAAACAAAGGGGGAAATCCCTATTTGGATGCACATATTTTGAAATATTTTTATCCATTTATATAAAACATGCAAAAAGAATATATTCGTTTATAAACTTGATACCTTTGGTCAATCATTCCTCCGTTTTATTTCTTCATTTTAGTCTTGTTAAATACAATTTTTATACTGTTTCTGACTATATAAAAAAAAGCATATTTTCTACAAGTATCTTTAAATATTATACACAACTCAAATTTCATTATGTATTAATGCCTCGGCTCTTCTGGTTGAAAACCTAGAAGCGACATTTCGCAGTTGACCGATTGATAAGTTGAAAGTTTCTACGTACGACATTCATAATTTCAACTCGAATATTCATAATAATTATATCTAAACAGCAAAATTTTATAGCAATTTCCTGCAATATAGATGTACTTATCCATTTTATGGTTATTTATAGATGCCTAATAAAAGCTTATTAGTTGCTAACTCAAAAAATATAAAATTAAAGTTTGTGCAAATTTATTTATTTATTGTAAATCTCAAAATATTTTTCTTATATTGAATTTCAACACGACCTCATTGTTTTACGTTTCCTTAATTTCCATACAACTTTCAAAGTCTGGTATGTATGTATGCATGTATGGATTTGGGGTCTCGTATACACTGCGACCCAAAGGACCTATTGTGTCCCACTTTCTTGATGCAATACTAGAGGATTCAGTGTTTACAGCTAATCGATCAATCCCACTCCTAGAGGTTTCGTCCTCTGTGTAACAAAACCTTCACGCCGCATTATCTTCTAGGTCTAGCAACTACAGGTGTCCATTGATGCAACAGTGCCCAGATAGAACTCCCGTTAGTATTCTTAAGGTTGATACATTCAGCAGATCTACTCTGGTTATAGTTTACCAGAAGAATCTTTGCCCTTCTCGGCCCTTGTAGGTTGTCCTTATATACCTTCTTTCCAGGTGCTTTTTCCATTGTTCTGTAGCTGATACCCCAAAAGGGTTCAGGTTGCATTAAGGGGCTTGTCTGTCCCCGCTTTAGCGAACTTATCCAATCCCAAACGAGTTTAGATTTTATGATATTGGAGCTTAGAGCTCTAATGGCTGCTTGACTATCGGATAGAATGATGATCTCCTGTTTGCGATAGCTCCTCTCTTGATTGAACTGAAATTTCTGCTTGAAAAATACTTGGTACACAGCCTAGAATTTCGGAGTGTTTGGTTCTGGACCCGTACACTCCTATTCTAGTTCCATCTACTGTGTTTTCGATGTGACGTCCTGAGGATTGTCCCAGGGTTGGTCATTATTTAGGAACAGGTTTTCTTTCTACATTCTAAGTGGTGTTTTCTCTGTCACGCTTTCAAGAACTATTTGGAGAGGTGTGAGATTTAGAATCAGTTCTAGCGCAGCTGTTGGGCAAGATTTCATGGACCCGGCTGCACTAGCAAGCTGGTTTTTTTTGTTTTTGCTTAGTTTTTGAGAGGTAACATTTATTTGTGACCTAGTAATGCATTTTTATAGGGTAGAGTATTACGTTGAAACAGCTTGGTACACAACACACCTCCTTCCTTTTATTGTCTATCGTTCACTTATATTATCTTTCAACACTTTCTTTCATCTGTTTTGTTGTTCTTACCGGTCTGTGCTATTTTCTTTTCATACCATGTGTGGAAAACATATTTCAATAATTATATAAGGTTTGTTTGTAAATAACCCAACTTTCTGATAATTCGATTAATATTAGGTTCACAGAAAAAATGTTTGCGATTTCAATGCCTTTTTCTATCGGCCAATCGGCATTAATTTTTGACTTTACTGCCGATCTACGTAATTTAGATCAGCAACAATAAAGTGTGGTGATGCACCATCCCGTTAGAACCAAATATCATTGATATTAATACCAACTACATTTCCTATAGCAGGAATTCTTTGATTTCGACACAAATCTAAATTCTTTGATACGTTATAATTGCTCGCTACAACTAATGGTCCAATAACAATGGTGCCTATAATACCTGCCCAAAATTAACATTCAAATACTTTTGTATTTATGTTCATGTATTCATCATCATCAGATAATTCCTGCACTTTATAAAGATGAAATTTATTCTTTTTGATGACCCTATACATTTCCTATCATTTGTTTCGGCCTTTGGACTAGTAGGTCAATTTTCATTTGTACCGTCTTCTTCAAAAATTTCAACAATCCTGCGAATTGAAAACTTACCAATAAATGAGTGAGCTATCTCCATCATAAGCTCTTATATATACAGGGTGTTTCTATATACGACCAACAACGCTGTACCACAGAGAGATCTCAATAAATTTGCTATAAATCAAGAACAAAGTATGGATTTTTTTCATCCCAAATGTGACCATTTCTATAGCTGAAAATTCCTTCCCTAGTAAATCTAACCTCGTCGGTATACAACACATATTTTGGAAAATTGTGTCGAATACACAAAGTGTCACGTCAAAAATATGACACGTGCCTACTAGATTATAATTTAGAAATATTGAGAAATATTTAATTACTTGCAGACTTTTTTAGAGGCAAATTTCTACAACATTACAACACCGTTCATCTTAGCTCTATAAAAGATTATTAGTTTTTTAACTAAAAATAATCAGGCAATTTGAAACAAAATTAAAAAAAGAATTTGCTCTAGTGGCGTAAAAAATAGGGGGTTAGAAGTGATAACTAATCCTGACAGCGCGACACTAGTTAAATTTTTCCAAAGTTTGTTTATGTCAAGATATTATTTAAAAGGTGTTCTTGATTTACGGCAAATTTTTGATTTTGATTTAATATTTTGAACACCCTATATCCCATCAACTAGGTCCCGTAAAGGTTCGTATTCCTATATGAATCATTTATTGAGATCTCTCTGTGGTAGAACGATGTCGGTCTAATATAGAAACACCCTGTTAATAGGTTTTGTTAATTTGCTGAATCACGTAACATCTGATAGTGAAAATATGTGTATTTAGTGTTAACCTATAAGAATTATTTCTAGCTTTAAACATATATGTTCGGTGTACTAGCCTTGTGAATTTGAAGTAAATAACTGGTAGTCACGTATATTCATGTCACTGAAAGAAAATCATTCGATTAGATTTTTATCTGCTGAAATCAGTCGGCTGAAGGCGTTCCAACCTAGGTATCATATTGAAGCACTAATTTCAAAAAAATCTCAAACGGTTCAATAAAATTTGTCGTCTGATATCAGCAAATATATACCGAGGTCGAATAACATCAACGTTTTTTAAACGGAACATGATTCTGATAATTCGCTGATGCCATTCTTCTTCGGCAAAGATCGGATAACGGCAAATACATTATTCAACTGAGAAGCTCATCATATGTTTAATCATGTTTCAGTTATCCGATTTTTCATCATGTATTAAATGGTTAGTCTAAATATACTTATGACGTACGACATTTAAAAAAAAAAGGTGCGTTCACAAGCTCTTGTTTTGGAGTAGTTATTTTGATAATAATTATCCCGCGTATAGAAAATTCTTTGCAAACAGTAAGAGGATCAGAGAAGTTAGCTCCCATAAATTCATACAAATTCTAAAATAAGACATAAAAATATTACTACTAGGTTATTAATTATAAATCACCCATCATTTATCATCGTTACCCTCACAAATTTTATACGAAGTTATTATTCAATAAGCAATGTTTTCAAATGCGGTGGAAACTCGATTAACCGGACTAATTGTTGTCGTTACGGATTCGGATAATCGAATGTATGAAGAAAATCGGGTTTTGTGAAATAAAATAAGTTTAATAATAGTAATATTTATTAATAAATAATGATATTATTATTCAAAAATAATAATAAGTTTAAAATATTTGGTAATTGGCATTGCTGATATATTACGAATTCGTTTCAGCTGTAGTAATCTCGCAGTATCGGTTTCTGTTTGTTTTTCTAACCATTTGAGAGCTGTTTTCATAGCCTAAAGTGCTTCATCATGAGATGATTCTACATCATTTTCCACGTCTTGATTTTCTTGATCGACACTGTCAAAAGTGACCAACTCTTTGATATCTTATATTTCATAACTTGACTCAATATTACTCAATTATTTAATTGGTCGCAGTTGATAGTCCGGATAATCGCGAATCCGTATAACAGAGGGCCGGATAATCGAGTTTATACTGTATATAAAAATTTGCCCATTGTAAGATTTCAGTTAAGGAAAAATGAAGTTGCTAATTGTAAATTGATTTCATCCTTCTTTGATTCTCAAGTCTGTCTAAGGGATAAAATACGCAATTTTGTACTTTTAATATATGAACATACTGGATAATCCGTCATAAATGCATGATATCGAACATTCCTGACATATCTAGGAAGACTAATTGATCATCACTGCAATTACAAGACGGCTCAAGGTAGCCCGATGTATTTTGGACGCGGTGAGATCGATTGAAAAAGCTTTTAATCAAATTGGGGATGTAGGTATTCAATCTACAATTAATTTAATGTACGTATTAATACCTTTAGAATATTATTCTACTTTCGTACATTTTCTTTATCTTTTTACATTTTTACCATCCTTACCATTAAATAATTCAAAACTCAATTAAGTCATCAAATTTATTATTCAAAACGTATCTTTCAGTGTAAAAGACAAAGTGATAGGAACAATTATTCACTTTCGTAGCAACTAGTTTATTCAGTTTTTTTTTTTGTAAAAGTGATATCATTTTTAGAAAATTTCAGTGAAAAGTTGGGCCTCCATATATTATTAAAAATCCGCTATTATCGAACTACTAAGACCTTGCGGTTTAATATTTGATATTTCCTGTAATACCTACACAAGCTTCCTGGGAAATATTTGACGGATTATGTTCGATCAAGAAGAACGAAAATGTGAAGGAAATACCAAAAATATTTGGTTATTTTCTTGAGAAAGCTTTGATGACATTTTTCTTTTTTATGGTTAAAAGCAGTTTGATATATCAGCTTATTTTCGCTTGCTAAAAATCTATTTGAATTCCCTACATATTTTTGTGCGGAATTTAACAGTTTTGCCGAGAAAAATAATAGCAGCCCGATAGATTTCACAGCCAATAGAAGCTTATTTTTAAATTTGCAATTTTAAAAGCTTTCATTTTCTTTTAGAAAAATAAATTATTGTATTGCTAATACATATAAACAAAAAAATTTAGTTAATATGATAAATAAAATCTTCGAAATTGACATTTTATCTATCAAAAAATTATTGAATTTTAGAGTGGTTTAAAGAATTGTACAATCAGTTAATATTTACAGTAGAAGTAAGATTTTAATTTAAACCGTATCGTCTTAAAATAATTCTATTCTGAATGCATCAAATTCGGTTTTTAATGTTTAATGGATTTAAATTTTGTTAGTAATATACGAACTCACGTTATGATTCATTAGTTATGCAATTAATTTATTTAGTGATAATATTTTCTCATCGAAGCAGTTGACATCTGTTAATGTTATTAACAAAATATGTGACGAATTCATTTAAATATTTACTCCGTCTTAAACATACAGTATCATAGTTAAAATGTAATATTGTTCAAGCCATCTAAGATTTCGATATATGAGGTGTTCAAGTTAATAACTGACAATTTTCTATAGGCCATTTTTTTATCATATTCTTTACCGTTTAGATTTTAACATGCTATAGACTCTTTGGAGTGCAAGAAATCATACGGTTACGATTTCCAACCACTAATTTTATAGTTTTTTCTGTTTTCAGAATAATTTAATTTTCATTTTGTTTGCGTCAACCTTAAAAGAAAATTAGTTATAAGGAACATATCAAATATTATAGGAGGAGCAACCATTGACATTGTTCATAATGAACAAACCAACACTCACAATAATTATAGTGGTGAACTGTTTACCTGTAGTGGTAGTCGTAATAAGCAGGGATCTGCATGAATAAACATTTACCTTTTTTGCAGAATATGAATAATGACAATTTTTTTAAAAAATAGTATGGTTGAATTTAAACTAATTTAAGCTCATTTCCTCTCTTAATTTATGAATTGTTCGCAAAAATGCACCTCATCGCCCATTTGTATTTCAGGTACCGAAAATCTTAATTAGGTCCACTTTTTAAGAATGCGTACGGGTGAATCCAATTAACTACACGCTAAAAGAAAAAAAGATCCTTACTCGCCATATTTTTTAATAAATTCGTTCACTTCTACCTGCGGAAACGCAGTCATTTTAATTAGATAATAATACAAAATCGTCGATATTACTAAGAACGGTCCAATTAAATTTTCAATATAAAAAATTCTCAGAGATCGTTACGCAGGATCGGAACTGTTAACAAAACGCCTTGTTGAATTCAGAATTACTGGATAGTGGAAGTTAGTGATCCATTACTAACATAACGATATACAACATAAATCTCCCATCAATATTTATAGTAACGGTAGGAACCATAGTTTCGTAAAACAATATAATGGAAATCTGCCTGAAAGAGTCCACGTCCTTATGGACGTCCTTATGGCTATTTAATGTATATATGATTAATTTTAATATCAAGTGACAATATCATCATCAAACCTTTCAATCCCATGTCGATTATGGCTATCGCTTTTGGCGCTTCAAATCCTTTTTTTTGAGGTGGATTACTCCTCGTTTTCTAATTTTTATTTTCTTTATGGTTTATCGTTTGTCTTGGCTGCTTTTGTTTTGTTATTTTTCCATTCCTTTTGTTTCTCCAAGTTTTTCTCGACCTGCCCCTTCTCCTTGACCATTGCGTTATTCTTTTGATCATTTCAATCGGTTTTCTTATCATTATGTGCCCGTCCCAGTTGAGCCTTTGTTCTTTTATGTATCTCAATATATTTTTCTTCTCTATTTCTTCGTTTTTCTTTGCTCTTCTTCTTCCTGTGTTATGTTTGGATCTGTTATAGTTCTTATTATCTTTCTTTCGGTTCTTTCAAATTCTTCTTCTTCTCTTTTGTTTATTATTGTTGTTTCCATCGCATATCTGATTACTGGGTTGTATATACATAATAACATCGAATTGTCGAAACAACCTCCCAAAAAATTATTCGTGACGTTACATCTCAAACGATTATAATTGAATAAAAGCGTAACATTTACACCATATCCAGAATTATCCATAATACGATAAGTTTTCTATCTTTTTCAAAGACTGAGACAAATATATGTCATACACTTTCCGCCTCCGATCCGATTGTGTCACTCGAGCTTCCGTTTTTCGGTAAATCTCGCCGCAACAATCGACAATATCTCGAAGGATTTGCACGAAAACATAACAGTAGACGTAGATTTTGGGTATATTCTGCTTGGAAGGTCTACTGGACACTCTCATCTCATCTGCTGGACGACGAGACAAGTAAAATCGGGAGCAAGATCAGAAATGTATAATAGAAGTCGGTTCGGAAATATGTATGATATATATTTTTAAGGCTGTGACATATATATATATATATATATATATATATATATATATATATATATATATATATATGTTACAGCCTTAAAACGATCAAATAAAAGTCGAAAAGATAGTAGAATTTAATACAGATAAAAATTCGAAAAACAACCCACCGTTGTTGTTTCTAGATGTAATTAATAAGTTGATCCATCCTGTCCAGGGTGTACCCAAGCTAAGTAGTAGTTGTTTCTTTCAAGGTTTTTGACTTTCATGTTAATTTAATTTATTTTTCGACATGCTAGGATAGTAGAATTTAGTCGAAACGTTGTGTATCGTACTAATGTAACAAATTCTTATTTGCCACTACTTGCGTAAAATATCTAAAAACCAGTAGATTTGCATGCGTGTCATCAAAGATGGACACATCAAATTAGGGCATGTTTATTTTTTTTAATTCCAGTCGGAAGAGCGAAATGGGTTAGAATGGAAATCCTCGAGACGTAGCAAGTCGGAAGGGCCTGCACGGAATGCCGTTCACGTGGACGGGACTGCTGAACGAGAACGGGAACGTCGAAGGGAATCTGATCCTGATATGGAAAACACGAACACGGTAAACATTGACACTAACACAAGGATACATCTCATACAGGCGACTATTTTTGACAGATGATGAAAATTTAATTGCCAAAGTATAGAATAATCCAATAACGTAATCATTAAAACTGAAATTTAGAATCTTCACCATACGCACGTTTTCTAACCAAGAAAAATATTACACATTATCAAACCATTTCAGTAGCCGAAAATATATCGTAGATCAATAGACAAGTTGGGATTTTAGCTAATATTCCAGGATAATAGGCAGTTGGCTGATGGCGCGCCACGCATGCCTGTTCTTCCGGAGTATTAGCTAAATGCCGGACGATAAATTATTCGTCGAAAAATAACCAAGCGTTTGTCTATTCTCCTGGGACTTTAGCTGAAATTCGGATAACAGACTATTGGGTTTACAGAATAAGATAAAAGAAAACAGGAAAAAAGAAGTCTTATTCATTAATTTTTTTATGTCAATCAATCATTTATTGCAACACGTGGAGGCTTGGTGACATTGCGATTTACACAGTAAATAACAGAATCTGTTTGTTTTTTTCTTTTTATGATTACGTGACATTCATTTTCGATTTGCATTGGTTCATAGCTATTCACATAATTATAGTAAGTATTGTAAGTTTTCGGTCCAGCTTCTCTGTCTGGAGGACCAGCGAGTAAAATTTGCTTTACTTTTTCTAACAGTTCTTTATCCCATATACCGCGATTACCTTTCTGATTATTAAACAATTTGGCCTTTTTCAATAGATTTATTATTATCCGAATTTTAGCTAAAGTCCCAGGAGATTAGACAAACCCTTGATCATTTTTCGACGAATAATCTATTGTCCGCCATTTAGCTAATACTCCGGAAGAATAGGCATCGGCCAATTGCCTATTATCCTGGGATATTAGCTAAAATCCCAACTTGTCTATTGACCTACAACATATATAAAAGCATAATTCGACGACCTTGACCTTCTAGTTTGGATTGTCCTACCAAAATCGAGAACTACGTGTTCTATTTTTCTTTTATCAATTTGATCTAAGTGTACATTTTTTACTATTTTTAGATTTAGTATTTAACTGATCTATTTGAGATTGTTTTAATAATAAAATTATGCTATGAGTAATAATAAATAAAAATTCAATTTTGTTTCTAATCGTAATTTAATTCCTGTTCAGAATAATTGGCAAATTCAAAAATAGTCGTTTGAAATTGTAACTTCATGGAGTTCATTTTTCAGCAGTGTTCCAAGGATTTTTTCGTGCCATCTGTGAAAAACAAGTGTGTACGCTGATGGATATTTTTAGTATAATTTTATTTATTTTATCGATATGGTATAGCCTTAAATATAGTGTTTTATGTTGTTACGGTGCAAAGAGCGTTTTAATGAGAAACCTCTGCACGGTTTGGTTCATTAGTTTTATTATTTTCTAAATTGTAAATCTACAAAATAAGTATTATTAGTGGTATATAATTTTTGAAAGAATATTTCGAATGAAGAAACGTGACAACCTTTTGATGAAATGAAAAAGACGCGTTCCCAACACACCTCATTTTCACAATTCCTTCACTAGTTTTGTGTATTGGATGGCAAAAAACACTAAATAATATGTTACTAAAAGCAGTTGCCGACCTTACAGTGTGTTTAAAATGTTAGTGTTTTGGTCAGTCCAACGCCAATTTGAATGCAGGTAGAGACATTTTATAGTAGTATTTCATTCATACATATATTATTTATAAGATTGCGTTCAAATTGAAGGTTGCGTTCCTTAAAATATACAGGTAATAAATCTGGTATGTTTTAGGGAAAAGACGGGAGTCTTTTAAGAAAAGCTATTTCAAAATTAAGTACTGAATATAGACTGCAATTTGCTTGGCCTCAGGGACACACTTCTCGACGAGAAGCGGCCGGCTTCACTCCTCGCAAGAGCCACTCCATGGGAGCTTTGAAGGCACGAGCTCAAACGAACGCCATGGTCCACAAGAATCGCATCCACTTGGAAAACAAAGACGGTAATCATTTAACATCAATAATTCTAGCTGTAGCGATATTTTGTTATAAAAATTTTTCATTTTCAATGATGATATGTTTAATACTATAGCAAGCGAACTAGAACCATTGGTGGACGAAGGAAATAATCGAGATAAGTGCCGAGAAAGTTTCCATTCCGAGTATAAGAAGAATTATAGACCGTTTTCTCAATACGAATACACCGAAAGAGGATTCTCATCAAAAAGAGTTGATCCAATAGAAGAAGTTCAAAAACATCTCGAAAGCGACAAAAACTCATCCTGGTATCGAGAAGTAGTTGAACTTCGCAAAAAGGCAGGAGAATATAAGGTAAATATACGTTTAATATAATTAAATAATATATAGACTGTTTTTTCTTATAGCACCGTGAATGGGGTAGTGATTTAGCCCCCGAACGACTCACCGACATATACAATAAACAGATAGAACTGTGGGATCAAGTTTCTAGAAGAAGTTCGTTATCAGCTTTATCGTTAGCCTCAATGACTCATAAAAATTACACGAAAGAAGAAAAAGATGATGACAATAATAGGAAGAGCTCTCCCACTAAGGCTTATAGAAACGCTGAAAATTCTGTTAGAATGATCAGAGATATTATACGACACCACCTTGAAAGAACCACTGGAGGATCAGGTACTCAATGTCACCTTTTAATATCACAATAATATTAATATTACAAAGTCATATTCAACTGTTTAACGCCCTATTATCGATCTGAACTTTAAGTGAAAAATCACTCTTTTATAGTTGTCACTTTGACGTTTCAATAAAATAGGACATTCGGAATATTTGTAATATCAATATCTTCTATTGTATTAAATAAAAATCCTGGCCCCATATTTTGCCATGAAGTTATTTGTTAATAAATTCAAAACGACACTTCTAGTAGCATTTCGTTAATGTTTTGCACAACTGGATATCATCATCACTGTTCATTTCAAATATTTTTCAACGATCTATAAAATATAATACTAGTAAATTTATGACTTCTGTCGCTACAATAAACAAATAGTCATTGTCAAGTAAATGATTTCATAGGCAATGGGATAATAATCAAAAATTGTTATACATCTATAAAGAATGTTGTTGCCGATTGTGATTTCTGAAAAAATAATACGTGTTCATATTGTACTACGGAACGGTTTTGAATTATATTATATAATAGAAGGATGGTTTTTGAAAAAAAATATATTTATTTTCCAACGCAATCTCTATTCAGCTCCATACTGTTTTTAGAATAAAAATCATCGAGCTCCTCAAAATAGTCGACATAATCTCTTCATTGATGAAAAAATCTTTGACCATTTTTTCAGAAAATTATCCGAGGGTGCTAAATCTGGCGAATATGGTGCATGAGATGGCGATACAAACTTTAATTCATTAAGTTTGGCCATTGCAATAACGGATATGTGAGCAGGTGTATTGTCTTGATGAAACAAAACTCTCTTCTAAGCAAATGCGACCGTTTTTATTTAGTTTTTTCGTGCAAACGTTGCAATAAGTTCGTATAATACTCTCCATTGATAGTTTTAGCTTTTTCAAGATAGTCAATGAAAGTTATCCTACGCGCATCCCAAAAAACCGACGCCATGCTGATGGAACAGTCTTCACCTTCTTTGAAATCGGATCTCCCTTTTGAGTCCATTGTTTTTATTATTCTTTTGTTTTTGGCGTGAAGTGATGGACCCACGTTTCATCCATGGTTATGGAACGGCGCAAAAATTCGGCTTTATTTCTGTGAAATATTACCAAACACTAGATGGAAACATCGACGCTGTATTTGTTCCATTGTGAGCACATTCGACACCCATCTTGCACACAGCTTTCTCGTGTCCAAATCTTCAGTTAATATGCGATGTACCTCTCTTTTTGGAATGTTTACTATGTCTGCTAGCTCGCGCACTTTCAGTCTACGATCATCCAGTGCCGCTTCTTCAACATTTATGGGGAATTGTCATCTAAATTGATCGACCACTGCGATGCTGGTCTTCGCAGTTCGTACAGCCTCGTTTAAACTCTGCTAGGTACCCAATATTTTACTGTTGATAACCAAGGAGCCTTTTCACCCAGAGTATAATCTAGTTCAGCTCTTGTATTGGTTCAACTAAGGCCTTCCTTCCCGTGTTTACAAATTCACTGTAAAATGTTCACTATTGATGGCTGCCAAACAAATACTAAATAACGTGGCGTCTTCAAACTTAAAACATACGCTGTATAGATTGGGTACCTTCTAATACAGTGGTTTTTTTCAAGCATCTAACGCCATCTCTAGATTAGATCAAGTAGTTCTAGGATCATCCTCGTATATACCTACTATTTAGTAATTATATTCACAGATTTGCTCGCTCGTAGTGAGTACTTCCGTTTTTACCAAAGACCTTGATTGAAATAATAAACCCCAATCCAAAATAATTATAATTTAGATCTGTGGAGAATACAACACATCTATTCAAAAAATATTGTTAGTTTTTCCCCCTTTACTACAATCAGTGTATGTATAATTTTTCAATAATATGAGATTTAATTAGAGTTATTTTTATAGAAATGGACGGACTAATATTATCGCCGACTAGAGAAAAATTAGAACCCACAATACCGAGAAAGGACGATGATTCTAGAGGATCGCAAAAGAATAGCCCAAAGAAGAGTTCTCCAATGAAGTCTTCATCGTTAAAGAGGACTAATCAAAAAGCTAAACAAGGTGGGCCAAAGAAACGTAAGTAACCCTTAGTAGGTTACTTAATATTATTATACTAAACAAGCAGTGTTCAAAATCATTGATTGATTCCACCAACCACTCATTCTCGATTATTAATTAATTTATTGTCTATAGTTTTCACTAGTATTTTAGCCCGGGATCTTAGAACTAAGAAAAAAATTTATTACTTTGCCATTCATACTTGTATTTGTTATTTTTACCGAGTCCGACAAACGTCTGACTATCACTGCTTGTTTCACGCAGTACATTTTTCTCCATTCTACTTTTCTAGTTCGGTCGCAGTCAGTAGGGCCAACAACCGAATCCAGTGTAGAAAAAAGATCGCCTAAGCGCCAATCTAGATCAACTACAGCAAAAGAAGGCCGAAAATCTTCAAGTGAAACTCCATCTAATAAAAGACCAAGACCTTGTAAGCTTTAAAATATGTAATGGGTAGTTTTTCGTAGATAACCATATTTTTTTATTAGGATAAATTAATCTAACTTCCTAACACTTGAAATTCGAAAGTTATGATTTTATTCCCTGTATTGAGAAATGGTTATTTACAAAAGCTTACTTGCAGCCAGTTCTGATCTGACACAGACTCAATGATTCATCGAATTGCTTTATAGAAACGTAGAAATTGCAACCGAAGCATTTGTATACAAATATAAGTTGAGTTCAATATAAACTTGTATCGAATTAGAATTGGCAAAAACTGTCCGGTGTGTGCCAAGACTCGTGAGCTTGCTTTTGGCTATTGACACATTTGGTATTCTTTGCTTTCCACGTTATTTCCTGTTTCCCTGCCTTTGTTTTAGTAGTTAATCGCGGAGGTGTGTGCTTTTAAATCAAACAACCTTTTCCAACAATCATTCCACATTCTAAGTATCTACAATGTCAATTAATAATGAAGTAAAGTTTCGAATTTTTCATCTAATTCAGAATAATCTTTTTGATGTAAATAACTATAATCAACTGTTAAAAATATGATTAAGTTGAAATATTTTCATGAAACTAAACCTCATTGTTTTTAAAATGTTTTTATTTTTTATTATTATATTGATTGTTTTAAAACAATTGTGTGTACTGCGGAAAAGTTTGTTTAGTTCAGAATCGAATGCTTTTTCCAGTAGTTATCAGTGAATGAGTGGGACAAATCCGTGCGAATTTGTATTTGTAAAAAATGTTACGGTGTTTTAGCATCCCTCAACACTGTTTCATCCCGATCTAAATCCACTTCGGTAGTAACAAAACACGAAGATGATAGATTGGCCAAACCATTGCAAAACCAAAAAACTATAGATTCATCTAAGCAAATTCAAAAAGTATCGACTAAAGATAGAAAAGGAGTTGATGAAGGTAAGAATTCGTGTTATGGCACGATACTTGGCACACGCAATGAGAATTTATTTCAATCTCAATCACTCCTCAATACTTTTAGTGGCAGGAAATTAAATTATCAAATCGATTATTTCGAAACACAATATACCTATTTTCCGCTACAATTTTTAATGTTCGATGTGATTTATTTTACCGTACGCGTATCGTCTGGAAGGTATATTTTTTAAATTAACACTGTATTTAGATTGTTTACAGCCATATCAAGCATGCAATTAATTCATTTTTCAATATAAACACGGCTAGCTTTTTAAAAATATAGATTTTAAGGCCTAGATTACTAATTGCAAGGGATATTCGAAAATTTGTATATCTACTACACTACTATAGAATAATACATGATGAAATAATTTTCGTTACATTTTTCTAATAACCCTTTCGTTTATAATTCAAGCTAATTCATTTAAATTCGATGTTAAAATATTGAAACAAATTTAAAATAATCTTATATAGCCGATGAAACTAAAACTGATGCTGTGGAAAATAAAGATACCTCCACCAATGAAGAGTACGACAGTTTAACATACGAACCTGTAATCAAATCGCCTCCGGAGCCTACAAGAGTCAAGTCACCTGAACAGATTATAATGCGTTCCCCTGATCCAGTAAATTGGACAGTGCCTTTGGATACCGGAAAAACTTTTACAGTAACACAAAACGTTCGAGAAGGTAAAATAATTACTTGAAATATGATTATGTTCAGTCGAATTTAAATTGCTTAGGTATATTTAGGTATATTTCGATTTTGTGGATGGAAGTGAATGAAAACGAAATGTATTTTGTTTTTGTTTAGGAGACTTAGGAAGTAGACCCCACAGTGAAGTGAAAGTCTGGACTCCACCAGACATACCTCCACCCGTGGCCCAATCAGCTCCACCAACACTTATCGAACAGTCTAAAGAGCAGGCAGGCTTGTCTTAATATGACCTGAGTTCTGCTTTTAAAATTTGATTTGATTACATTGCTTTAGGTATTGATTTTTCAGCGGAAGCAAGAACTCAGGCGCAGGCAAGACCATTCCATCACAGGTATATTTGTTAATCTATATTATAACCGATTTTATAGAAACTTGAATTACGTTTAATTAACGCAATTACTTTTTCTTAGTTTTTCCCCATTGTAGTTCAGGAAAACCTACGCCGATGACCGGAAGATATGGAATTACTTCTTATTTCAGATTATCAGAATCATCAATACATGAAGACTTGATACTCCAACAGGGTAGTAGGGCAGAATTTTCGATACCTATCAATCTATTAACGTTTTTCATTTTTAAATAAAATCGTGCTACATCTTTATAAAAGACCAAATTTTTGTATGAAAATGTAACATGGTATTTATATTAGTCGAGGCGCGGCGGTTTCTCTTTGTTTGTCAGTGTTATTACGAACTTACAAGTTATAGGATGACCAATTTTCATGTTACAAAAATATTCCACTTTTGTATACTGTTAAAATGTAGGTCTTCCTTACGGATTTTAAATGATTTCCAGTTGGATCTAGTTCACAAAATAGGTGTTAGGAAATATATATTTTGAAACATGATATCAAGTTCCTATTTATTTTGCAAAGGGTTCATATAAATGTGTATGCATCAAAAATTACATTACAGATATTTCATTGAACATACTACAGAGAATTTTTTACATGCTATACAAAGAAAAAATTTTTATTCAGTTTTTTTTTTAAAAGTTGCGTAGCCAGGATTTTGGAATGGGGGGGGGGGGCGGGTTTACCAGAGAATTTGGGGATCTTCCTACTCTCAGAGTCGGTAAAAAAGGAATAATGGTTTTAAATTAATACCAAAAGACTGTTTCACTATAAGTGTTTATTTTCATTACATAATAACAGGTACATTTTTGCAAGTTAAAATCATTTGTTTTCTCTCCATTCTATGTGGTTTTAAAGAAAACTCATCCAGTACATCAGTTGGTGTGGTAATACCGAAATTTCGTCTAATGCAGCATCCTCACTGCAATCGATATCTGTGGCATACTTGGCAACAAGTTGTTTCACTTCTTTCTCGTCCTCTTCAGATAATGTCAATTTATCTTTTGTTGGCAATCGGTATTGAAAAGATTTCAAAATACCTTCGTGTTCAATGAATGGTATGAAACTTCGGGGTTTTTGGTTTCCACATTGCACCTAAAAGTTTGTAGACCCGCTAGACGTGGGATACGCAATTCAGCCTTAGCCTGTACTTGCTCATATATTTTTTTGAACTCGTCTTCTCTCAGTGTCAATAGTCTGTCTTCAGCTGCAGGAGCGTATCCCATTGCATTTACCAACTCCAAATGTTCTAAATGCAAAAATTGGCTCAAGGGTGCAAGGATACTAAATATTGAAATGATACAGTGAACTCTGAGCTTTGAATTGAGCATAGCAGTAGATTAGCATTAGAGGCAGCTTCACGATCAAGCCATTGGTTCCGTTTTTTCGCTAACGGATTAACAAACAAACAAAATCTATGACAAATACAATGCAGTAAACGGAAACGGTTAGGAGAAGTCAGTGAACTATAAGGAAGAAGTGTTTTAAACTACTGACACTGTCGCTCTTAACTTAAGGCGTCGTTAAAGGTTGTGTGGTTGGCCAAACTGTATAGAAGAGTTGATCACGGATCACGTGACTACGGGCAATAACACTATTTTGTATTCTACGTCCTGTAACCGATATTATTGACTTATTTATTTACTTTCTTACTCGATTTTGGGGCCTCTTTTACCAGCTCAAGGGGGGCGTTGTAATCCGGAGAACCCCCGTGACTACGCCAATGGTTTTTTAAAATGTGAATAAACAAAGATCTATCACCGCATCGCGTCGTGGTGCGACCGCGTGTGTCTTTGCCTTAATAACGCAATTAAGTTTCATTAAATGGTAAGTAAATTCATTCTAAAAAAACAAAAATCAAGAAGAAATCAGCAATTTTATTTAAAATTGTTTATTTAATGATTATTTGAATCCTTTGCAAAATATATTTTTCTACTGTATTAATATAAAAAGCTTTTGACCGTCACATTTACAAGGCGTTAAGGCTGTTTTATCTTAGTAACGTTGAAGAAATCAGAATATTAATTAATACAAAATGTGTACAAGCTTCTAAATGGAATCCATTCAAGGATTGAAATAAAAATAAATTATTACGAACCTTTTGGTTAATAATCCGTGGATGAAATTTTTTTTGGGTGCGTAAGAGAACCAACCTAGCGCCTAGAGTATATTAAAAATGTTTGCTGTCTTTATTTAGCCAATTAAAGCTCAGCTTAACCTTTGTAATAATATAGTAGTTCAGTATATTTAGGGATATGAGTGTAATGTAAGAATACATTATAATCAAATTAATATCTTCTATATCTCGTTTTTACCATAATAGTCCTAGTAGGTTTTCAGATTAAACATGAAATTAAATAAATAGTATTAATCTATACTGTAACCGCAATTCTATATATTTGTGTAAGCCTCAATAAATCACTACTTAATCCTCAAAAAATTCACAATCTACTAGGGGAATTGGTGAAATTTTTTGAAGTTCGTTTTGCTAAGAGCTACTTTGTGTAAATTTAGCTAGTTTTATAACTAATGATGTTATTGGGAAATTTTCTTTTCTAAATATACTGGTCTACAAATGCTTAACATTTGTTCCTTGCGTCCAACAGTCAAAAACCGAATCCGTCAATAAAATCGCAGGAATCTTTGGTTCTTCTTTTTCTTAGTCAGATCTATGCGAGTACCTTAAAAAACATTCCAACACTAGTTCACATTAAATCTAACAAAATGAGGCTGATTATTACTTTAAAATACAACATTACTGATCGTGAGATATTGAAAAGCCTGTGATTAAATTCGCGTCCATTAAAATTTAAAACCTGTCTAATTGAAAACTAAAAAATTTTTATAAAATATACGATAATAATTATTTTCTCAGAATATGGTACCAACTTCCGTCTATTAATTTTGTTAACAATATTTTAAAGAAGCTGATTAATTGCAAACTTTTGATATAAATTCTATTAATCTGACAACGGTTTTTTCCATATTTCAACAATTTTTCATTAAATAGTTCGGTCCATCTTTTATATTATTATTATTATTATTATAATAAAAAAATATATGATCCATCCTACTTCAACTGTCCTCATGCTATTTTAAGTGCTACAATTAAAGAAAGGCGTTAACTGGGAAAGGTTAGAAGAATACACTGAGAAAAGTTTCCTTCGCATACTTCACGCATGCCTTCTAGGCCCCTAGTATAGAAGTGATTCCCTTTCACCCTTCCCTTTTTTTACTTTCTTTTTCCAGTCCTGAATTCCTCCCTCTCTCTCTCTCTCTCTCTCTCTCTCTCTCTCTCTCTTAGGTCCTCCACCACCTCTGCATACCATCTTTTCCTTGGTCCTCATTTTTTTCTTATTCCTTCTTGTTCTATGTCTATCATTTTTTTTGTTGCTCTAAAATCTGATATTCTCTATATGTGACCCAGCCCCTCTATTATTTTGCTTCTCCAAATAGATTCCTTATTTCATTATTTGTTCTCCTCAGCCATAAACCTCCCTCCTTTTCACCTACTAGTATTTTTCTTTCCCATATATCTAACTTCTCTGGTTGGTTAAGAATCCACGTTTCACCTCCGTTGGTCTTATTGTATTGTTTAGATTTAGCTTCGCCTTTTTGGAGATTATTTTGGATCTTATTATCGTATTCAGCGCTCCCAACTATTTACTTTTCCTCGTCATGCTCGCTTCCAAATTTCCTCCCTCGTCACCGTCGTCCATGATAATCACCCCAAGATATACATAACTTTGAACTTGTTCTAAGCCCTTTCTTCGTTCAGTTGTATTGACAAAACTTCTATACATACACTGCGATAAAATGTGCATTTAATAAATTTTTTCTGGACAATATTTAATTAGGAAAATATTAATTTTTGTGTGGCGATTAACTTTCTCTCGCAGTGTATTTTCTTGTACTTCAGTCAAATGATGAAGTTGCTGTTTCTATGTGTGTGTGTGTGTGTGTGTGTGAAGTTATTATGGGTTCCCAAGCTACTCTCAAGTTTTCAATCTAATCATCCACTAATCGAAATTGATATCCGTCGATTTATATGATTGTGGTAAATTATTAATTATTGAAAATAATTTCGAATACACAAAGTTTTATCAAACTATGGTTCCTAGCTTTTAGGTTAGAAGTAGAGATGGGAATACCGCTTGTGTAGAATTCACGTGAACTTTTCAGATTTGATGATGACATCTGTGATTTTGTGGTGTACACCGGCACATCATTTCTACATTCGTTGAAATTTATAGTCGAGGTTTATTGCTGCAAAATTTTATACCAAAATGATTACTCACGACATGCAATTTAAAAATGAAAAATACCATTGTTCCTTTGCTTATACTTAAAACTACTGCGACGAAATAGCTATACCAAAATATCGACCCATCTCTAATAGATGTATATTATTTAATACAAGGTCATATAAATAATTATACGCACGTAAAAGTATTAAAATTTTTAGAAATCTCATTTGTTTTTAATAAAACTTAACTTTAATTAAGTAAAACACACCTCATATTCCGTAAATTATCTTATAATAAAAGTGATTATAAAAGTACGAGAGATGTTTACAAGTGTTTAAATACAGGGTGTTTCTATATTCGACCGACAACGTTCTACCACAGAGAGATCTCAATAAATGATTCTTTCTGATATAGGGATACAAACCTTTACGGGACCTTATTTGCTGAGATATAGGGTGCTCAAAATTTTAAGTCAAAATCAAAAATTTGCCATAAATAAAGAACACCTTTAAAGTAATATTTTGACATGAGCAAAGTTTGGAAAAAATTAACCAGTGGCCTTTCAGTCAGGGTTAGTTGCCACTTTTATCCTCCTATTTTCAACACAACTCGCAAATTTTTAATTTTGATTTAAAATTTTGAACACCCTATGTCTCAACAACTAGGTCCTGTAAAGGTTTGTATTTCCTATATCAAAATGAATTATTTAATGAGATCTCTCTATGGTAGAGCGTTGTCGGTCGAATATAGAAACATCCTGTATATCAGTGTAATTTATCACTTGAAAATGTAAAATAAGAATGACACAATTGTTAATTTGCTCGTCTAAATATTTCACTTTAATACAAATCAATTTCAAGTACCTATACCTAGTTAGTTATTATTAGGTATTGGTGTTTGAATGTTTTTGAAGGTTATTTCCAGCTCTGTCCTTAGCCAACGCCACACCTAACGTCCCATTTTTACAAAAAAATTGTGATCTCTTAACCAGTACATTCACGTTTCTGCTAACAAAAAATTTAAACATTGTGGTCTATATTCATATTATATTTTTTGTAGATGCGTTTGCTTGCAAATTTTAATTCTTTTAGTGTACATCGAACGCACTTGTGTATTATTTTACTAAATCGGAAGTAAAGAGTTATATAAAGATTCTGTTAAAAGCGTGTTTTATTGCGTACCTTTCCTCACCTTTCAAAACAAAAATATATGAAAGTATAACGAAATTTTCTAATTATCACTTACATAGTTATGTAATAAATAGCAAATTTAAACTTATTAGGGTAAGATGGGGAAATTACAGTCACGTTAAATTCTTGAACTTCCAAAAACATTCTGCTAGTACTACTAATGTTGCCATCTAGTATGGGGCTGAGTAAATTTATTTACCAAACGGCGCCATTTTGCATCACGCGTAGTGAGTTTGACAGTTGTGTAGAGGTACGGACGTGTTTTATTATTTGCGAAAATTACAACGTGAGCGACATCTGTGGATTTTCTTTTAAACTTCAATAGAGGTGAACAATACGAACTAGTTTTTTGTTTTATAAACAATAAGTAAGTATTATTTGAAATTTTAGTGTAAATAGTCAAATAAAATACCTATTTAAAGTTTTATAAAAATAACCACACATTTCGAAAACAATAAAAACGTGGTAAAAATTGTAGTGTTACAAATAAAATCTTATGACCCTTGTTGGTCATTTCGTGTAGATATCCAAGTCTCTTCCTCCCTTAAAATTACATGAACAAATGCATCTCCAATATTTAACAACATCATTCAGATTAATTGTTATCTCATGAGACTGGGAAGTTAGACCTGACGACTGTAGACACAAACTTTTAATAGTTTTTGAATTTGTTCCTTCCAGTCTACATAATAGCAGGTATATGTGCCGCTTTAAAAACCGCTTCACCTTCTATTAGTGGTCTACTTCTGACTCTAATAGATTCCATATTAGAAAGGATTAATTCAATTTTCGTTATTTTTAGACAGACTCTTAAACAGAACTTTTTGTTCTAACCACACAAACACGTTTAGAAAATAACGGTAATTTAAAAATAGAGAAAATATCACTAAAAAAACTAAACAGCATCAAACACCCTTACAGATTATAGTGTTGTTCACCACTATGGAAACCAAATTCAGCGCCATCTAGTGAAACTCGATTTTCACCAATAGAATCAAAAATTCAGTTAAAGGTAAGCTTAAAGTGATTTATACCGTTGAATATATTTTTTAAGTTCATTATAATACATTAACAATCGTAGTCTATGTGTTAGTTAGATTTTTTTTAAAGTTATTCACGTTTTTCATGAATAACAAAAAAAATGTCTTCATATTTTGGGGTTATAACAAACATTCTAGCAATACCAGTTAGTGACCGGTTTAACTATAGAATTATTATATTATTATTAGTTTGTTTGCAAAATGATGTCTCATTATCCACTTATTTTATACTTAGGTAAATTCTGCGATACAAGGAAAGAACCACAACAAACAAATGAACAAAAGAAAAAGCTTTTGAAGCCGCTAGTGCTAGAAATTCTCTAAGATCAACAGCCAAGAAATTAGGCATACACTTCAGTACGCTACAAGATCGGATAAAGAAGAATGTGTTTGGCTAATTATGAAAAAAACGTTTATTTTGGTTAAAATATAGAAATAAATATGATACTTTAAAACTAAGTAAAAACAGTTCCTAGTTGTCTTAATGGGTGACTTTCAAAGTAGGAATATAATTCATTTTAATATATTTGGTTTATTTTAACAAAAAGGTTAATTTTTGTGAAAAAATAAAAAAATATGTTTATTTCGTTTTAGTACATGTTAGAAGCAAATCTGTGTTAATTTTGAATGACCGGTAATACCCCAATAGTAGACCGCCATTACCATCACCATAGTGTAGTAGCGGTCAATGAAGGGTTTTATAAAATGGTTGAAAATGAAACCTGTAATAGATTGATGATATGCTTGATATATATATATATACCTTTAGTCCACTATATAAACTCTGTAAATAAATTATTACCTATGCCCTAAGTGCCTAAAACAAAATTGAAAATGGATCAATGCTTAATTAACCGCCATTCCACCATCTTACTTACGGAATTTTGATAGGATAACCTAATTATAGAAACCCACGCCATAAAGTATAATAGGGCTTTTTGGAAACTATTATAGGGTTAACTCGAATATAATTTCGAATGGTGTTGACGAGTTGACGACTCAAAATAAAAATGTCCAAGATTTTTCTAAAATGTCAACATCTTTTATTTGATATTTATCAATGATAAAAATATATAACTCAAACGTTGATGAAGATAAACAAGTAAACAATAAATAGTAAAATTAGAAGTAAAACAATAATCACGTAACATTAAAAGATCGAAACGTTGGCATTATAGAAAACTCTTGAACAGTTTTGAGTCCTTAACCTGCAACACCTTTCCTTAAAAATTACATTTAAGGAAGGACAATCATATCAACAATGACATTAATTCGAATGTTTGAAATGTTATGTACTCTTTCTATACTAGCTTATGAAATGAGATTAAGTAATGGTTATTTAGTTGATTTATTTCTCTTCACACGGTTATTTTTGATTAATTTTTATGAACAGTGTAATTGATATAGTTACTTAGTCTTGGAATTTTTCTAGTTTTTCAACATAAAAATTACTGTAGTTGGATTGTCGGGGTAGTTGAATAACAAATATGAAGGCACTATTAGTATTACCTTTTATATTTATAAATATGACAACGTCATTCACCTTTTACAAGAAACGATAAAGGAATGAATCATTAGCACTAATAGGCGGTTGAGTCAACACGCTTTCTATATCTGGCTGTCAAAGGCGGGTACCGTGCCAGTAGGGGCATACCCAATCAGCTAGTAAGGGTAATCTATAACAACTAGGGTTACACTTTTCAATAAGCTCTAGGAGTTTTGTAGCAATGGTATTATTAACAAAAATTTAGCTGTAAATTGATCAAGGAAATAAAACCCACAATAAGATAAGATTAAACTTATTTATTTTTTTTTTCATCTCATAATGCATAAATAAAATATCGTATCATTTATAATTTTTAATCAATTTAATAATTAAGCCTACTTGGGGTTAAGTAGAATATTCGATTAAGTCTTTCCAGATTTTATTGAACTCCCTGTATAAATTTTTATAGAAATTACACAAAAAATTAATACTGAAAAGATAATAATAGATGAGTATATTATTGGTATGGAATATAGCTGAAATTCTAAGGAATGAATTTGCAAACAGGACTGTGTTCTCCTTTGGAATTCAAAAGCTTGTAGACCAGAACAAATTGGAATAAATATTGTAACCCTTTCAATGTTGATTATTTAATGATTATAATGTCTAAAATTATTATATAATATATAATTTAGTTATTGAATAAAAATACAAGTAAATTAAAAGCATAACATCATGTCTCTATATTTAATTAAACCAACTCTATAAGAATGGATTTATATCAAATTATTTTTCTCTATTTTTTAGATTTAGAAAAAAAGAAACCCCGATGTGGGCGCTTTATCTTTTATTTGATTATAAAATAGCATTAATAAACTATATAATATATGCTATATTCAACATGGGAATTGTCATAAATAAAAATTAGTTGACTCAACTAAACATACAGAGGTATTGCACAGGATATGTTAGGAATGCTAGCAATTTTGGTCACCAACAGAAGAAACTGTTGACACTGTAGATGGAGTACCGATACCAGAACTAAATTTCTGATCGCCATCGCAAATATATTTTCCAGATACAAAACGTCGCTTTACTAGAGACAATCTGTAACCAGGACCTACAAGTTGAAAATCTATTCCTGACAAAGTTGTGCCTTCACAATTAAACTGTGTTAAAACCGTTTGAGGTGCACCAGGGCCATTTTCGAGGTCGTATCTCGCTGCTACTGATCCTACACCATGATTTTCTGAATGCTGAGATAGTTCTGTAAATTTCCATATAATCCTGTTATTATCGTTAGGCCTGAAATTGAAATATTTTAATAGAGGTAGATCAGAAACTATTTTTAAGTAATTTTATGAATTAATTTATATTTTTATTTATTCATAAATCTTACCATTGAGCTGTGGGCTTTGTTTGCATATTTTTAACTCCTCCGGGAACGGGAACAGCTATAGTGACATTTAATAATGGGGTCGGTGAACTCATGGCATGGGAATTGTACTTGTAATCAATTTTCAAATCTGTATGGGCACTTGAACATTTCCAATAAGCGACTAGTTGAAAAGGACATGAATTTGCCCCTGGTTTTGGTTTTATCTAAAATAAAAGCAAAAAAATCGAAATCAAACCATATCATTCAAATTTTTGTCCAAAATCAATATTTAGTTAATTACCTGATATTTTAGAATATCAACATTAAAATAAGAAGCACTAGGATTTTGTTCAGATTGCTTTTTTAGTAAGGAACTTAACGCAAACATATTAAATTCAATTCCTATGTAGTCAGAAGCAGATTGTCCACTATCTCTGCAACATGATACTGTTAGAATAAATGATTATGAAATGTTTATCATACTTACAAATAAACTAATTGATTATTAGGTAAAATACTATTTAGTTTATGAGTATTCTTAACCCTAAACACTAATTTAGCAGGGTTTGGATTATTCGCAAGAATGGTTACAATACCAGCTGGGAAAGATAACATCATTTCTCCAGACATTTTCACTTGGCATCTAGAACAATTTTAATGGAATATTTTGAAATAATGATCAAATTTCAACTATAATTTTTTTTATTAAACTAAAAATATATGGTACAAGTTCAAATACTGTACACAAATATTTCATTTACGTATTTTGAACTATGGAAGCACTGTCAAATTTAGTTTTGACAACCCATTATTAAATCAGATCTTACAAGCTACTATTGGAGATAAAAAATTGAGAGTAACTACCTTAATTCATCTGCTCCTCTAAAATATGAATGTACTATCTCATGGAAAGCAACAGCAAGGGGTATGGTATCGGCCATTCCAATTGTTAAAGGTGAAGGTCCTCTTGACACACCAATTGGTACCGAAGCAGTACGAAATTCTAAACTATTTATACTGTCAGCTCGAGATATGGTACTTTGATTTATGAGATTTCTGGGAGGATCTGACCTACGGGAAGGCGGTCGTGGAATTGATATACAACCTGATGTAGGTGTAGGTGTTTGTCGTTGAGGATGTTTAGGAGGAGGTTGCTGAAGTTCTCCATCTTCAGAAAATATTTCTCCCAATTCTATAATATTTAAATATATCAAAATTGAAGGTTTTATATAATAACTGTCATTTTATTCTTTAAATTTGTATATAATAAAAATTAATATGCTAAATATCACATGTTGTTTAAATTCATGAATAAATAAATAATCATTACCTGCATATCTTGAAGACACAGACAGAGTAGGAGAGTTCAAAGCAAGTTGAGAAGGGCTTTGGAGAGGTGCATAAGGATGAGAACTGGTTGGTGTAGAAGCATTTGAAGCTGTGGGGCTTTGAACAAAGTTTAAACCTAATAGATCGTTACTAGGTTTTCCTAGTTGTTGTGAAACAGATTGTGATCTTTTCATTGCAGAATCTGTATCCAAATTCGACCCGCGTCTGGCAAATCCGCCTGTTGGAGAAAGATATAAATTTTCTACAGTAGCTCTGAGTTCATCAACAGAGGCTGAGATAGGAGCAGATCCATTGTTCAAAGGCTTTATTTCTACATGTATTTTCCTCTCCCTCTCATCTTCTAAAAAATAATATTACAACGATTTTAGCACACAAATTCATAGTTTACTACAATAACATTGTATATTGCACAAAAGTTATCTTAGCCTCTACAAAAAATAGCTTCGTTATCAAAATGGTTGTCATAGTGTTACTGTTGGTATGGTGGTATTAGCAAACAGTGTGTTTGATATGAATATCACAAATGGTTAAAAAAGTGGAACTTACATAAATTCATAAGGAAATTTAAAAGAGTCACAACTATTTTGAATTATATAAAAAAGGTGTACAGAAATGTCTAAATAATAAGCTTGTGCTATAATTAACAAAGATGCAGCAAAAAACACATGGAAAGCAAAAACACATAAAATGATAACTCAGAAATGAATGAAAAAAAATTTATTTAATTAATATAAAGATGAATTGAGAACTATTGTTAAATTTTGAAGTATAAAATTAACTTTTCTTTATGAAATGAATAGAATGCATTTTACCTGAATCAGAATCTGATGATGAATAAAAACTTCCTTTTTCAGTGTTCCAATTGTGAGCTACCTCAGGTCTTATTACATAACCATCTTCGTCCACTTCTTGAGTTGAAGTTTCAGCATTGTCAGCTGTTGTTCTCTGGCTCTTTTGAGAATCGTCTTTTTCTTCCCTTTGAAAATAAAAAAATATTTTCTCAATTCACTCTTCACTTTTCATATTTTAACTGTTCAATGTCTAAATTTTTTATATATACTCACAAATCTGATTTTTCTTCTTTATTGCTTTGGTTATCTACACTTTCTTTACTCTTCTTTTTGGTTTTCTTTTGTTTTGTCTTATCCCTTCTACTTCGCAAAAACCCTACAAGTATATTGTATAGTTAAAAATGTATACTAGACAGGTTTAGTGATATGAGAAAGTGATAAAAGCTTTTTATAAAATAGAAAATTATCAGCCATCAAAATTTTTTGATACAAGTGACATTTACTTGACTATTTTAGGGGATATAATTTGATGACTTGAAAATTAGAAAGAATTTTATATGTCGCATGAAAAATATGTAAACTAGACATTAAGTGCTGAAGCAATTACTGTAAATGTGCTAGCTACTGAGAGATGTCTTTTATAACAACATTGCACTAGTTTCGATAGTTTTAGTTTCAGAGGTCGACCTTTTCAGTCAATTTTGTATTTTTTTAAAAATTCAATCAACTGAAGAATCGATCTCTGTTATAACAGATGTAAATGTCTGATGCTACATCTTAAAACTTGCCAACACAATGCCATAAAGAATAAACGAAAAATGTCATGCGCCTATATACAATAATCAGTAAATGATAAAGAGAAAGCCATCTAGGTAACTTAGGATCGCGAACAGCTGAAAAGGGAAATATAAATAAAGAAAATAAACCTTCACCAAAAATTAAAATTTAGTTGGGGCCCAGTCATGCAGCTGTGATGTCAGGAACGGTAGAACATATCATTATAAAACTTCTCAAAGCATTCATTGAAACTACTTTTAATTTATGCTCTATAAATTTCACACATTGAAACGAACGAAAATGGAAAATAATACTCTTAAAGCGACCGAAATTTTGAGAATTTTATATGTTCTTATGGTCCTAGTACATCTATAAGGAGAGAAAAATTTACACTTGGATCCTCTATTGGAGTGTCTTGTTAGCTGCTGTTCCCCTTCAGGACTAGTCGGACTGGAAGGAGCACTGCATGGACCCGCTCGACTTTCACGAGATCCTAAAAAATAGCCCAAGCCCCCGTTAAATAGTGCTATAGCCACCCGAAGGCTGTAAACGTACCCTGGGAATTAGACATGAAGAGGTTTAGTAGAGAGGTTGTTCGGCGAGATGTTTTGGCATGTGTTTGCACCAATTGTTCATTTTGACCATTACCTTCTCTCTTTGTTGGCTTCACCTCTGCCTCTGTCACTGTGGGAGACGTCAAAGGATCTTCCAATTCTAAGGCACCTGCATGGAACAACGGTAAATTTATTCAGTTGAATGACAAGAGTGAATTTTCAATTGCATAACAGCATGTAAACAGGACCTATCACAAAATTGGTTGATAAATAACAACTGATAACTATATTCAATATGATGAAATATTTATGAATCTTCAACAGGTATAAAAAAATAAATGCATACATAGGTGTACATGTTTTACATTATACAGGATGTCTAGTAAAAATTGAAAATCAAATTCCCGTCTTTCGTGAATTTACTCCATTTTTATGATTTTTAATATTTATTTTAGAAAAGACAAGCATAATAAAACAACCAAGTTATTTTTTTAATTTAAGTAATTCTTGCTCCACTGCTGCAAGCTGTTTTTGAGACACTTTTCTCTCTGTTTTTTAGTTTTCTTTTCCAGTTTCCAGCAAATTTTGTTATTTTTTTGTCTTTTTGTGCGGTGACTTATTTTTATTAGCCATTCTTCATAGAGAGTATCATACAATTTGAAATATCTTTAGAGTGATCTGAAATAATCTCTCCACAAGCCCTGTTGCAGTCAACAACATATGAAATGACAACAGTTGCACAGATTATTCTGGATTGTTGCCAGTCTTATTGGGAATAAGGAAACTGATTTCTTTAGTTAATTGGAATGCTAAGAGGCATTTTTTCAAAAGTTTGGAGACCGTATACATCAAACTGTGTCTATAACCCTTGTAAAAGATAAGCATGTCCTTATCTTTGATCTTAATGCATGTTTTCATACCCTAAATTGATATCTTGCAGAATAAACCATTGGCAACTTTTTTGAAAATCTATTTTATACATAGGACTGCTTTGAAAAATTTCGCCTATCCTCATCAAGTTATTCAAAACCGAAATCAAGACTTCATAAAGAAATGGACTTAGGGGCCAATCACTTTGATAATTTTTAAGGACCAAAAGAGTGCTAGTTCAGCTAATAGTAGTTTATTATCCAAAAGACTTTTCTAGGATTTTAAAACTTTCACATGATGGCTTTTGATGTGTGTTTTACAGAAAAGAAACGAATTTTTTCAAGTGTGGATATAATGACTGAATTTTGTATCACTATTAATAATGAAGTTAATTAAACATTATCATATTAGTTTTATATGGTACAATTTGGGAAGATTGGGATATTGTTAGTTTAATCTCACCTGGTCTTTCTAATCCAGTGGATTTGCTGCGAACAAATTGTTCCAGTAATTGATCGACAGTTAATTCTATACATTGTTGTCTAAATTCCAAGTGGACAGTTCCCATTTGTTGATGAGTCCAATCAATAACGTCTGCATACTTTGTCAAAAAGTCTTTCATGTGGGTCAAGTGGTTCATTTCCAGATCTTGGAAATTTTTACATGTAACTGACATTTTCTTTTCAAAATCTTCCTTAACACTACTATATTTATCCACAAAGATCTTATAGTCTTCTTGTGCTTTTTTCAGCTTTATTTCAGCTTTTTCTATTTCTTTGGCAGAGGTACTTTCCTTGCGCAGCTTTTCTAATTCGAGGCCTCGCTGTGTGTATGTATCTCGACATTTTTGAACATTCAACGTAACTGATTGCATTGCTTGAACCGCTTCCAGAGTTCCAGACTCCTCTTCTTTAACCTATGAAAAGTAATATAATATCATTTCTGCATACAAAGTTTTATTCACATTACATTTCACATTATGCAAAATACTTAGAATATCATGATAACTTGTTAAAATAGAACATTTCCAAATTTGTCCATAAATACAATTAAGTTTATCACTAGATTTCATGACCTTCAATAATAATTTCAATCAAATAATTTGTCAAACCAAAACAGATGTATTGTTCCACAGAAATAAAAAATGTATTATTTCATTGGAATTGAAATCAAACTAAATAAGTTACTTACTGATTTGTGTTTTTTATGTAATTCCTCGGCATACTTATGGACTTCCTTGACTAAATCTGTAACTTTCTGCACCATCTGCATATGAAGAGCAGATAATCTCTCTGCTGATGCCTTTAAAACTTGCCATAATGGAGCAAATGTTCCATGAACACAACAACTACCTGCTTGTTTTGCTAATTTACTTAGTGATTTTGAGTTATTTTCTTCTATATTTGAACTAAAATTAATTTTATGAAAAAAGTAAATAGCACTTTTTATATTTGGGGCCTTCTGGGGATAATACTGGAATTTATTATTTCACATGTCTGTAAATATGCTAATTTCCAGAAAGATGAGACATAGACTTTGTGATAGAATTGAATAGTGCATTTAAGTTGAGGAAATAAGAAAATTAAATAAAACGTAAATTGAATTTATTAAACACATTATAATATTTGACTTAATTTTTACCAAACTATTATAATAAACCTATTCTGATAAAATTAATCATCAAATTTAAAATAAGTAAAACTTTGAATTGAAACTATAATGAATAAATCTGTCATCATTTCATTATATCATAGTTTCATTTGCTATAGTTTTAAATCATAATTTAATGTTTATATTATCATATTATTTTATGGCATTGTTTAAAAATATATTTGTTAAACATGGTGATTAAATAAAGATAATTTATATAATCAGGCAGGTGAAGTTGCTGAAATAATTGATATTATACGTCTATCTAATATATAGTATAATAAATGATAAAAAAATATGCAAGTTAATTATAAAGGCTAATACAATAAATTTAATAATTGTTTCAAAAAAACATCACCATTCCAAAGTCAAAACAAAAGAAGTTACACAAATATAAAGAATAGTTACCTATTCTAACTAAAATTCAAGAAAATAGAAAAATTTATCATTTACAGTGAAAATACAAACAACTTGACCAAATTAACATGATTATGACATCTTATGTAGGTATATCTTGTGTTTAACAAACGCATTCATAAAACTTACCTCTCTCTAAGGAACTCTGCGAACTCCTTGCTAGCAACTAAGCCATATTTCATGTTATGATACAGCACATCAAATCCATTGTTTTTTTCTCCCTAATTATTATAAAATTGTAGATTTAATGTAGCTAAAATTTAAGGTTATTTATCAATTACTTACCCAAAAATAGTCGTTAAAATCAACCGTCATTGTAAACATGTAATCATGCCAATTTATAAAGAATAACTTTTTATTAAGGGCACAAGAGAGTTCAACTTCTAGATTGTAAACAATTAACTTGACAACCGTTGGAAATCCTAAATAAACTACTTGTCAACCAGATCACATTTTATAATTATTTTCAGCACAAAACAAACAACATTATACGCCCAGGATACAACACAATAATTAAATATTTTAAAACCCGTTTATCAAGACTCCTTTAAATTGTAATATTTCATTTTACAATAAAATTAAAAATAGGGGGCGGAACCACAGACCTTTAGTCTTTTGGGTTAACGATCACAAAACACAAGGAAATCCAGTTCCGGCAAAAACTTTTCAGTTTATCAATAAAATGCAACAGCAATTACGATATGATTTCTCTGACAGAATCATATACGATATTTTTTTATTTTCTCTTTCTCATCACAATTACTGACATTTAGATTAATTGACAAATAACGTCATAGTCGTTTTATGATTTCGACTATTTTTTTATATTTTGCTGTTGGTATTTGTTATCATCCCTTTATGTTGGCACTTATTTGGTATTTGTAATTAAATAAGTCAAGATGTCTCTGAGGAATTTTTTTAAAATTACAAATACCTTTATTTTTGAAAACAGAAAGAAGTAAATGGAATTACACATTTTTCTATTCCACGAAAGATGGCAGGACAAACTCAACTGAGTTAAAATAATGGATAATTTATATTTGTCATGAATATAATGTACAATAAAAGGAACTGTATTTCGAGAAGGTAACTAAATTGTTTTTATAATGTTATTTTAGTAACTGAATTTTGTTAATAATATATTTTAATGACATTTTTTATGTAAAAAGTAATCACAAGAGGGTAAACCCTGCCGCATGGAGATGCCTGTGGACATTGAACTTGTATAGGGTGGAGTGTTCGAGAGAAACGTGCCTTGGTAGCTGATTCCACAGGCTTGCACTTCTCCAAAGAAAGGTATCCAGATAAATTGACATTCTGGGCGTCTGCAAATAGTACTCTAGGTGGTATTATGTTGTAAATCTCTGAAGAGCATCTGTAGTATCGGTACAATAGAGTAAGGTCAGCGACATTTCTTCTATACTCTAAGCTGTCCAAGTTTGTTGTCATCTCTGGATCGCTCGTAAGTCGAATTGCACTCTTCTGTATTGAGCATCCTACTAAGATATTCGATAAGTGAAGACGACAAACCCTACGATCATAATTTTTTTAGAATGTTGCCTATCAGACCTTGTCAAAAGCCTTCGATATGTCCAATGCGATTGCTCTATATTTCCCAATTTTCTCTATAGCTTCCGGCCATACGTTGGTGATATAAGCCTGGAGGTCCCAGGTTGATCTATGTTTACGGAAGCCGTATTGATAGTCGCTGATGATGTCAACCCGTACTTAAAACCGAATTACTTCTTGTGTGGAAGCAGATTATAGTGTTTTTTGGACCTGTATATTGCGATAATTTTCATATTGATGAACAGGTGATATTTGTTAGAAATGAAATAAAGGAAATACAAATGCTATATCAATTCATTATTGTATAGCTTCTTGTTTTTGATCAACTATTTTGTATGAATATTTGAACCAATACAGGTTTCGATTTATGGTAGAATTGATAAGGCCACTTTTGTACAGGTTGATTAAAAAGTCAGTAGTTTTCAAAAATGTAATTGATTAAATGTATACAAATCTTGGTTTAGCGGTATACCAGAAATTAGCGATAAGTGATCAGTCATTATTAAAAGTATAATAAAGAAATAATGCAATAGCTTATACTACGTGGACAAAAAAAACATGTTTACTAAATATTACAGTTTTTATTTAGAAGCACATTATATGACAAACTCAATAGAGTAGCAAACCCTTTCCGCTTATTAATTAGGTTTTAATTGCTATATTAAATCTATCCAGTACATTTATCACAGGCTAAAATGCGAAAAATATTTTTTGTCAAGTATAAACAATATAATGTGTAGTGGGTACTGCTATTTGAATTTTCATTGGAAAATAAAATAGAAAGGATAATGTATGGTCATATAAGGTATGTGAACAGGGACGGAAGTAGACATTTCGGACAGGAATGTGGTCTAAATTACAGTGTTTACATTAAATAATATTTTGATTGTTTCGGGTTTAGATATATAATAAATCTATTTTATTTTGAATAACAGACGTTTAAATAATGTCCATATTTTAATTTTACTCAATTTCAACTATTGAAACAGTGGCACACTTATAAATGTTGCTTCTCCTATTTCTATTTTTTATTTCAAAGTCATATAAAATTCCACTTGTTATGTTGGTGATCATGCAAAAGAAAATGTTTTGTATGAATACGTGCGATGTTTTTTCTTTTATTTTTGTATAAGGTACATTTCGATGTCAATACGAAATCGAACTTCCAGATGATAAGGACATTCTACAATGACACTGATGATATTGGTATCCACCATAGGTTTACTTACATAATACCATTAGTGTTGCGGCTAGATCATTTTCACAATCGGCATAACAATCTACCAGTGGCGATATTTCGTAACAACAGTACAACAGTAATAAAAACTATTTCCACTGCACTAATACTGACAATTACATTTCCATAAGCAAATTATCGTCTTCAGAGACCTCAGAACTAAAACCTATTGACTCGACTTACCTGTTTACCTCAATAATTCCAGCGGGAATACCTTCTACGCGTGAATCATTTATTCCTTAATTACTAAACTATAGAATGGGCTCTAAGGAATATGCCCTTTGTTCTTATTTAAACTGTTCTTACATTTAGCAATTTCAGTGGTTTAAAATTCATCCAACAATTTATTTTTCCGTTCGTCTATATTTTAAATGAGCTATGTGCTCTTTAAACCGGACATAAACACATCTCTTTGTTAGCCTGATATACTTCCAGCCACAATCACCACAGCTAAGTTGATATATACCACTCTTTTCCAAATTTGGTGTTTCATCCTTAGGATTACTAAATAATTGTTTTCATGTATTGTTGGATGTTGAAAATTCCTTCCATTTACTTTGTTTAAACAGGCTTGGGAGGTATCAGAGCAAATTTTTCCTGTTTTTCATTTTGATTTTGGAAAGAGGATTTCTCAAACCTTAATTTTTCGCGAGAAAAAGTTTATTTCTGGGAAAATTTAGTATAAAACAGAAAAGTCAAGTCATTAGATTTTAGTTTACCTTCAGTTTCTGAAGACGATAACTTGGTTATCGAAACGCGCGTCCCACAGTGTAATCGTCAGTGTTGTTGTAGTGGTGGTAAACTCAGTTTACCTTCAGTCCCTGAAGACGATAACTTTGTTATCGAAACGTGCGTCACACAGTGAAGTGTGAGTATTGGTGTGGTGGTAGTGTAAGCAGTGTGTTCAGTATGATTATGACGAACGGTTCCAAAAATTTCAACTTGTTTATTTTGTTTTTATATGTATAATTATCCAATATTTTCCAAGACAACTCTTTGTAGCATGTATGGATTAATCTGTATTACTACTACCACTACTTGATTCATATTCAGAATATATTTTCTCTGTTCTCCGGTATAATATACTCTTATTACCATATGGTTCGACTTGAACAATTTTATATCAAAAGTTAGTACTTTTTAAAAAGTGATGATGATCATTGCTAATAATATTATGGATTGTGAGCAGAGGCATTTTCATAACAAAAATTCCAAATTACACTTGAAATGAATTTTATTTACACATAAAGTATTGTATATATACTTATTTTTGTTTTTTTAAAGAAGTTTTCTCGATTTTTTTGTCCATTTTAAATTTCCTTTTTTCATATAGGACAAACAAAACCAATCATTATATCAAAGCGTATCAAAACATCTGTATTATATTTTTAGTTATCAAATTCTTTCAGTAAATATGAAATTAGAGTCATAAAGCACAAAATATTATATTTTAATAGTGTAATATCAAAATATGGAAAAATACAATAATCGTTGAAATACAACAACCAAAAATTTTAAAATATTTTGTAACATACATTCGTATATTCAAAAAATCACCTCTTAAAATATACAATTCCAGAAAATGTATAAAAAAAGTCAAAGAACGATAAAATTTTTATTGTATTATGCATGTAATTTTTAAAATTATAAAAAATATATTTATGGAATTTTACAAAATTCCAATAAATAAACACAAAATAGAGATCATCATCTAATAATCTTTATTAAAATATTATTGTGGAAAATAGTGTCAGTTAGATTCTGAGGATGAGAATATAATTTTTGAATTTGGTGGGATACATCCTTTTTTAAATAATTTCAAATTTATATGAATGAATGGAAAGAAATAGGACCTGAATAGGAAATATTTGTAAATTAATATGTTTTCTATTAAAATGTTAGTAATCAGCAACAACACTTAAACAAACACCAATATGTTTTGAGAATTTCTAAATTTATTAGTGAAAACTCAATTGCAATGCAGTAGTCCTTCTGTAGCTATATTACAAAAAATATAGAAGTTTGAAAATGCCCAAAAATCAGTGAAATTATACAATATTAGAAATACTACTTTAGATAATGTATTTAAAAAAAGGGAACACTGTATATGTCACATTTATATTCTGAATATATTTCTACTTTGAATTATCCGCATTTAGGACCATTAGGCATTTCCATACTTTATTTTATTACTTACTTTCACTATTCTACTATGCTCTTATTTTGGCCCACTTAAAATCGTGCCAGAATAGTGCCGTCACTATGGTTTACATTTATTTTTTTTTCAAATTAGTTTAAAAATATCTGTTTTTACATGAATTCTTCTGCATATTACTTGACATCATTATAAAGTTTTAAAAAAATTATGATATTAGTTTATGAATGAATTAGTGACAATGCAAATATCTTCATAATTACTGTCACTCTTGACCTCAATCAAAATGAGAAATAACTATGGCAATAATATATGCATTCTCATTTTTTATCGTTTCACATTTATTAAAAAAATTTGATCACATTTGTTGACAACAACATTACAAAATGTCTTCCTTTATTACGACCAACCTTTTTCTTCATCACGGGCGTATTTACAACTGAAAACAAACAAAGAATAAGTTGGAGAATCCTAGAACGATGAAGAGGTACTATAAAATAAACATTTCCACAACTCTTAATATTATATTTATGAATATCAGTGATATGTTAAAAAGAAACACAAAATATTCAAGTTTTATGATCACCAGACAGCATTATTTCACGATTTTATAATTGTCCTTAAAGAAAATACTTTTTGCCTCTTGGAATATCAAAATTATTCGTCTATTCTATCAATGCGACATATTTTCAGTAGGAACTAAGAAAAATATTTTCTTTGTTAACAAAGAATTTCACCTGAAGGCATTGTTGTATTGGTCATGTTGGATATAATGAACTGGCTTTTGCATTCTGGCTTCCCATATCTGCGGACAGCCAGCACACTTTTGAAAGAGGTAATTCTAAAACGCACATCGATGTTACACTCTGCCACACCAGTAACCATAATAAGATCACAAACTGGTGCGTGGAATATGTCAATCCATACACACATCACCGACATATTCGATATCAGATAAAAACGAAGGGAGCAATAAAAAAGAAAAGCCCAAAAAACAGAAAAAGGACCTACCTGTACATTGACAAGTACGTAGAACTATTAAAAAAGAACAATGGAACGAGGAAATACTCAGGGCATATAAAGATGCCTCCAGTAAAGACGATAATAATAATACCTGGACGAAACCATTCTGGTGGAATCCAGAGATAGAAAATGCCAGAATTGAATACAATAGACTAAGACGTAGATACACCCGCGAAAAACAACAACAATTAAAACAGAAATGGGAAGAGGGTATGAAGGAACAAAGTAGATTCCTTAAAAGACTAATATTGCAGGCCAAAATGAGATGTTGGGAAGACCTCATAGTAGATTTAGAAAACGACATATGGGGTCAAAGTTACAGGATAGTAACGGGCAAGTTGGCAAATAAAACACAAGGTCAGCTTAGTGCGAAGAGGAGGAAAAAGATCCTTTGCACACTGTTCCCAAAAACGAGAAGGAGGAGGACACCGCTGGTGGCCAATGACAACGAACCCATACTACTATTACAAGAAAAACCAATGAGTTTTACCAGCGAAGAGCTCGATAAAGCCATAAGAGACATAAAAAACGGCAAGGCTCTAGGATCAGATGGCCTGCCTAACGAAGCTCTGAAAATCGCGGTGAAAACTAAACCGTTGCAAGTCTAGAATTACGAACTTCTAGAACAACAACGGTTTCCGGATAGCTGGTAAACAGTTAAAGTCGTTTTACTCCCAAAAGAGGGTAAAGACCCAAATGAGGCAGGCAGCTATCGACCAATACGCCTAATTAACTCTTTTGGAAAATTACCAGAACGCATGATCGCAAATAGATTAGCTGAGGAGATTGAGGACAAACATCTTCTATCTCCACACCAGCATGGCTTCCGACTCAAAAGATCAACAGTGTGGGCAATAAAGGAATTGAAGGAAATCGTAAAAAATACAAGCCACAAAAGGGGTGTATTTGTGGCTGTAGACATCAAGAACGCTTTTAATACCGCTAAATGGCATAAAATAGTCAAGGCATTTGAAAATAAAAGAATAAGCCCATACCTAACGAGATAGATAAAGAGCTACTTGAGCGGCAGGAGGGTGACTTCCGGCATCATATCACATAAGTGTCGATGGGTGTTTCGCAGGGCTCGGTCCTTAGACCAGTTCTGTGGAATATAATGTATAACGGCATCCTAGAGTTGGACTACGACCCAAAGGTTTCTACGCATACGCGGACGATCTCATATATTATATCGAGGGAAACAAAGAAAATGAGGTCAGAAACAGAACAGAGAATACTATGGCTCTGGCGATCCGTTGGATTACAGCAAACGGACTTAAAATGGTTCCGCAAAAAACGGAGATACTAGTGGTGAAAGGACCCCGAAAAACAAACGGTCCTTTCAAGATGGTTGCGGAGAGACAGACGGTTGTGGCCAAGACAAAAATGAAGTACCTAGGAGTGATCATAACCAAAAATTTCAATTTTTTGGAACACACAAAGTATACGGTCGAAAAAGTCAACAAAAAGACATCACAACTACGGAGGCTGATGCCGAACGTAGGGGGGCCTGGCTATTGCAAGCGCAGGGTTCTGTGTCAGGTAACGCACAGTGTTCTCCTGTATGCGGTGCCAGTCTGGCGCGATGCAATGAACATATAATCTTATAAAGAAAGATTAATGGCTGCCCAAAGGAAAGACTGCCTACAGGACCGTATCGGCTGAGGCAGTTCAGGTTATAGCAGGATTTCCATCGATTGATCCCATGATAGCTGAGACATGTATCCTATATAAAATAGGACGCAAGTTAGTCGGCAATAGACGGACGGCAAGAGAGAGAACATATAAAAAGTGGCAGGAGAGGTGGGATAGATTGGAGACGAAGGCCCAGTGTGGACGAAAACTCTAATAAGAGATATAAGAAGCTGGGTCATCTGCAAACATAGAACCAATTCTTACTACGTCACGCAGATTCTCGCGGGACACGGGCTGGTTCGGTACCTTCACCAAAAGGATCCATAAGACCGTGGATGACACATGTACGTTATGTGGGCAAAGGGACGACCCGGCCCATGTCCTTTACGAATGTGTACGATGGGGTGAGGAGAGAGGTGAATTGAAAGATCAAATAGGAGACTTGCTGAGATCATAGGAGAAATGCTTAATGACAGGGAGACTTGGAAGGCGGTAACGACGTACATGACCTAAATAATGACCAAAAAGGAGAAAAAGGATAGGAACTCCCAAGGATAAAAAGTTGGGATAAAGGAATGAGGATGAAATGACAACTTGTTGTCCTCCCGGCGTACGCAACTCCCAAGGATTTAGGAGGAGGAGGGTGGTTTAGTGGGTGAAAGTCCCACACAAACTTACAGTATTGCACCCGCCAGCTGTGAGGACGGCATTAGCTTCCATCCCACCTCAGGGCAAAATAAAAAAAAGATCTGCGGACGTAACGCTGTGTGACTTATAACCAAAAACGAAGAACTTGATAAACATTAACGCCATCACATTACAAAATGTTTTGAGCATATTTATATTACATATTATATTATTGTTAATGTAAGAAAATTACAAATGTTATGCTTTATCATAGCCACTAGTCCAATGAAATGATAAAAAGGTTAATAGTGGAATTTTTATCAATCAATCTTATAACACTTTTTACCAACTTTCCATACTCATTTCTCTTACTATTTTACTCCTAGATTACTTCAATTAATTAGTATCTATCTTCTATTTGTCACATCTTCAAATAAACTTTTTTTGTCATTTTCTTGTCCCCCTGTAGATTAAATTATTATATTTATATAATATCATTTTTTTACATTTACCCATATATCTATTTCTCATATAGAAACAAAATTTTTTAAAACTTCGCAATTATAATATTATTTATCAAAAAATTGAGTAATTTAGTTCGCTGAACTAATATTATATTTCAAAGCAACTGTGTGAAACTGGGTTGTGTATATACACACTTTAAAGAATGTACGTTATTCAATTTGGGACAATCCGTATATTGATTGACCTAGTCAGTCTTCATTGCATTAAAGATATATTCTCACACGTAAATATAAACTCTAAAATAATTCGTTTCTGACAGCTGGGTTTCTACAAAACTATTATTTGAAATCATCATTCGGCTTATATTGCTTCAGGCGGGTGCTAAATGCGTTCAACCATGGCATAACTGACTAAACTCATGTTATTAAATGTTGAGATTTATAACAATAAAAAATGATTTATTTTTACTGTCTTGATATGTCATAAAAAAATTAGAAATAAAACGTTGTGAGACCGTGAATTAAAAATAGGACAATGAATATGGCGGTGGTGAGTCAATGGACTATTACTAATTTTGATGAACAACTTTTGATAATTATAATAATGTTTGTTACTACTTATACGAACTGTTCAGAGAATGTTTCCAAATCATCCATTATTATAATATCGTTTCAATATACACGAGTTTTTTTTTATTCAAAATTTATTTAATTATTTTAAAGTCCATGCCCTTCTCGTTATCTGCCACATCTAATAGTAATCTTTATTATGTACTCCTTCCTGATGGATGATATATTATTTTTATAAATATCTATATTTTTCCACGGCATTTAGTACTTATAACGAATATTTTTTAATGGAACTAAACAAGATATTTATAAATGACAGCTCAAATTATCGAGATATTAAAATTTAAACAATAGTTATGCAAAATCGAGATGTGATTATGAAAACTAATACGCACTGTCAAACAAGTGGCACCAAGAGAAAAAAATTACCTCTTTTTCCAAAAATATTCTAATCACATTCAATAATAGAATTAAAATTTTTCACTTTTTGAAAAATATATTCAATTCTAGCAGCTAAATTTGAAATACTCTTAAATCGCTCTTGTTACTGATGTTTTGAACCTTTGTCGTAATGATCTTTACACCATTGTAATTTTCAAATCTCCACTGGTAATTCCGCATACACAAGCTAATATATCTATGGAAAGTTTATGGTTTGATGTCATATACTCCTATTACTTTTTTTATGGTAAATTAAGATAAATCAACACTTATTCAACTAACAAGTGTGCTCAATCAATGTTGGAATTTCGTATAAGTTTTGTATGTTCCAAATAAAATATTGATTCAAAAATCCTTCGTTTTATTCACATAAGAACCACTTCTCGTTTGTTAAGAGCTGGCGTTTTTATACCTACTTCTATGGTGACGGTTGATTTCACCGTCTAATATATTGTCCTTGAATCGATTGATATTTTTATCGATTATCGATCAATAATAAGGTACCTACACCAACAGTCTGGATCAAAGTTAATTGGTCTGCTTTATTAGTGCCGACAACAGCTAAAATTTTTTTCAGAAAACTCGATTTTTACGAGGTGATCACTCAATTCCATCGTTTTTTGATATTAAATTTGTTACAATATTTCAAGATTAACGCCTAAATATGAATGACATGTTTTTGTCTATACAAAATTGACGCCTAAATATGAATCAGGAGCAAATTAAGTCGTAGAAATAAAAATTTCGCAACTTGATTTTGATATCGAGTTAAAAAAATTTTGTTTTGTTAACGAATAATTTTTATAAGAAATTGTGACATGTTTTTGTCTATAATGTCCCAGCTGAGTAGATATTAACTACTTCGTTATACAGTCTCTTAACAAACCTTTTTTTATCAAGAATCCCCACCATCTCTTCAAATACGATAAGCGGGGAATTTTTGATTCAATAAATTTTTTTGCCGTTTTTGCACCGTATACTATTTATAAGATAACGTAATCATTTTTATGGATTATTAAAAGCAATTTCAAAAATTACCACCTGGATTCATATCCGGTAAGGTCGGGCGACACGTTCGAAACACCCTGTATACAGACGTTCGATTCATAATAATATTATTAGAATTGAAATTATCGACGTGGGAACATTTATAGCTTTTATATTATTAAACCGTTATTCAATTATTTTACTAATTACTGAGCGTTAATAATTATTTTCAAACGGTTTTATCCAGCTAGCCGCGTTTGCTGTTTACATTTTTTGAGTTGAAATTAGTTATTAAAATTCAAATCCGTTCCTGTTAACAGTTCGATATGATACTCAGTAAACACCTTTCATTCCGCGAATAACATAAATTCACAGATTCACTATCATTGTAAAACTAAAATGAACACCTACGCCACTGATTTTTGAATTATATACACAAACCCCTATATATCTATTAAATGAGAACTTTATGCGTAAAATAGAGCGCAAGTGGAACCATAAAAATTAGATTACAATTGACATTTAGATATGTAATTATCCCCTAAATTCCCATAAGTATTTCCTATTATTTTGAGGTGTGTGTGGCGCCATCCAGAATCATTTAAGTAAAAAGATAATATACTAAAAACTAGATAAGAAAATTAGCATTTGGGCCATCACAAAATTTTCCTCATCAAACTAAGAAATTGAATAGACAAGATATAAAATCGTAGACAAAAAAATTTTGTCTAATAATAATTTAAGCCATATCTTGGTAGTTATTAGATATCTGCGGTAAATTTTATGAATATCTCGATAGATGCCCATTTTTTTATGGTTTAGTTATATATTTTATTTCCCTTTGCAACAATATCGTTGTTAACAAAAACTTACCTGACTATGAGCCAAAATAAGAATGTCCTTTTTTTCTTTGGGAAACCTAAGTTCTCGACTAGCTAATCTTGCAGATTCTAATTCTCTTTCAGCCTGATTAAGCTCTTTCCTGAGCGAACCCGAACATTCTTGTTCCCTAGCTATCCAATCTAATGCCATTTGGGACCTCATGTCATCATCCAAGGCTCTGTTTGAGTAATGGGCTACAACTTCTTGTCTACTACATTGCCGTTCACGCATGGCTTTAAGGCTACCGTTCCAATGAAGAAGTTGAAACACTGTCATTAATTCTTGAAATTCTAGCATAGTGCGCCCTTTGTTCGATTCTAACATAAATCTGAAGGCGCCTATGCCTGTATTTGGATTGTCGGCTTCTTCACTTTCACCTGAAATTTCGATTAACTCTCAATATAAATAACAAGTGACGCATTGCATTCGTGGAATGTCGATCTGACATAGGGTAATTTTTGTTTACTTGATTTTCAGTATACGAAACGATATCATTACCACAAATTTCTAGCACGAACTTCCCAACACATCTCAAAAATATACTCCCCCTTCGTAAAGTGAGTCCAAAAAATCAAAAATCGAACACAGCTTCAAGTTTCTACTTAACACACTAAAAAATTTTTATTCCAAGAAATATCGCTGGAATATTCCCATTCTCATAAAAGTGGGCTCATTTTTGAGTACATTTTTCAAAAAATTCAATATTTTTCATTGATCATTTAATATTCTATAAAATTAGTGGAGTTTCATGAGCTGATATTTTGAAATAACGTATTCTTAAATAATACTCCACATTACCTTTAAAAGATGATCGTGCCTCCGCCACTGCTTTTTCTATAAAATCGTCAGATATTCTTCTAGAAGGATGTTCATTAAAAACGGAATTCATTAAAGCTATTTTCGCTGCACTCCGACGTGCTTCAGCTTTGGTTGGACAGTTCTATGAAACATTCAAATTTAAATATTTTTGAAAAATAAAAAACTATCAAGTACTACAATATTTTTATACGTATATGACCATATAATTAATTTTCTCGGACATTTGAATAACATATTATTTTGAAAGATGAGTAAAATAGTAACAACTTAATTAAAAATATAATACTTTTATTATATAATTATTAAAAACATGATGATTAACTCGTAAATCTTGTCAGTTTGCAATATCAACACTGCTGCATGCTGTGAATTCTTTATTCTGAACATATTCTTAGCTTGAATCGACTTGACACTAGTCGACCAATGTTTGTTTGGTCCATATCTCTTACAAATTATCTCATTATCATGATCTTTCAACGTAGTGTGTCTACACATGATGGTACATCATCCATATCAGATTATTATCATGATATATCCAGTCTGATATACATCAAACGAACAAGATTTCATTCAACAATCGCCAAATTGTTTTAACCTGTTGATTAACTACTTTTTTACAATTACCATTATTTCCAAGAAATTATCTACAAGGTTCGAATGTTTAGTTCGAATTATAAAATATACTTGTAAATTGTACTAACTTGAAAACTACCAAAGCAAGATCCACCTGGTAATGTAACATAACAAACATATGGTTGAGCATTCGAAGGGACTGATTCGTATATTACAAGGGCACCATTACGTAGATCTGCACCTCTGGCTTGTTTCATTTGCCAGAATTCTTGTAAGGCTTCCACTACATTCACTAAAACAAATTAAATATATTTCAATATACGGTTCTATTAGAACGATTTAGATAGTTATTGGCGTAATCATAATAGATCACTTCACTCAATGAAAAAAAGCCAAATCAATTCGAAAATATAAGGGACGAAATATACTGTTTTGAGAAAATTTTTTTTCCTTTCCATTCAACTAATTTTTAACAGTAGGATAAAATATTTGAACAAATAATTAAGCCTTGAAATAGTTTTGTGTTCATACTTGACAATACTTTTACTGATACTAACAAAGTGCCAGAGAATTTCTGGAAACGAAACGACATCTTATTCAAAATTTGTAAAACCAACTCGAAAAAATTTAAAGGATAATTAAGGAAATGTGGTACGGCTCAATATATTTCAGCCCCAATTCCATAATACAGAAGGTAGCAACAAGGATTATTTCTTATTATTACTTAATTAAAAACATTGAATTCAAGTTTTATAATACATCAGTAACATAAGTTCTTCGTAATTTTTTTCATTAAAAGTAATGTTGACTAAAATAAAGATGTTTGTATAGAAATTAAAGTGTTTTTTAAATATAAACTAAACCGAAAAACTCCTTCCAATGGATATGATTGGAATTGAAAGACTACTTTTTCGTTTAAATATATATTACTCTATCCCTATTTATTAATTTTTAAAATGATAGCAGTGAGACCGGATCTGCAGATTCAGCGGGGTTACTAAGTAATCGGTAGCGGGGTATATGTAATGCACTGGTTCGACAACGGCATTTTACGTGACATAGCCAGACAGCAAAAAAGTAACAAACGCGGCATAAATTTAGTATGAACTTTAACTTGTACTATTGAATGTAGAAAAACTGGCCTTTCACAGACGAGATAATAAATAACGAGCCGACGAACTCTTTCGGTTTTGGAATTAGCCCACTTGTACCTTTGTCTCGTACACAAAAATTATCACGTATGCGACAATCAATATGATAAATATAACAAACTACTAGACGAGACACAAGCTTATTCCACGTACTTTTCAGTTGGGTTTTAAATTATATATATATATATATATATATATATATATATATATATATATATATATATATATATATATATATATATATATTTGTATAACAGGAGCAATGAAATGAAAACATGTTTTATAGCCTATAGAGATCATTCTAAGTCTCACGATATTGCATTTAGCAGTGGAATGCGTATAAGGAAGAATGAGTCACAGATTGCGTAGAGAGGTAATTCTGCGGAAAAACTCCTCCCTGCTGGTTAGACAATAATACTGGAACATGTCGCGGGATGGAATTTCGAAAAATTATAGTTTTTTCAAGGCATTCGATACAAAATATAGTAACATTAAGTAGTGAGATTAAAACATCGATACTGTACATGGAAAGAAAACTATTAAATCATCCGGTTCAATATCAATAAGAAATATTAAAAACAAGGATTAATGATCATGTCGAATAACTGAGCTCTTCTCTAATCTAGTTGTGGATAAACCAGCAAAAAAGGGTATCAGCATTCGTATATTATTGGAAGCAATTGGAAAAAAAGAATCGAAAGATGGAATACGACTGCAGGTTCAGTCTCAATGTGCATAGTGGATGGAGTTGGAAGACTCATTAAAGTGAAAGCCGGAGGATGTTTTTATTTATTTATTCAAGGATCAGGAATTAAATAAGTACCGATTATTAGATTTAGTATATATGTTACTGTGAATGTCCGAAATGCAGTATATGTTAAGATACTCTGGTGCCTGTTAACATCCACCAAGGTAGTTGGTGAATGACAGTTATTTATCCTTTACATGTCGACTTCGGTCATTCACCGTTGACTGTTATCAAAGACCACGACGACTTGGTCAATGTTAATTATGATCGAAATTGTGATGCTTACCTGATTAATATAGAGAAATAATGATGTGTGGAAACAGAAGTTCTGGACCAGTATATGTCAAACGAAGTCACAAATTGTTACAAATAAATAGATGGAAATTGTTTATTAATCGAAATCATTAAAACAACATACCTATAGGTAAGTTAGGTTAGGTTAAACAAACATAACCTCTTCGTTACTTGTGTTAAAACAAAATAGCGCACCGACGCATTTTCGACTGTGGTCAGTGAGTGAAGCAGCGTATATTAAAGAGAGAACAGTATATATGACGTTCTCGCTTTTCGAACAAACACTAGCGTTTATTAACATTCACACAAATTGTAAATCGTCGAATCGAAAGTTCACAGTAACTTCTCCATGTAGTGTATGTCCGATTCAAGTATAAATTAAGAACAGTTTTCGAATTACACCATCGAAATTGGTAATTGTCGACATACCTGGTGCATTTTAACATTCACTAATATTGGACATTCACAGTAACATATATACATTCTTCGATTTATTTGTGTATTAAATTTCTTTGAGCTAGATGGAATGGGTCAAGGAATGAAGAAATTGTGGAAACATAGGAAGCAGGAGTTGAAGAAAAAGTCCGATTAGAAGATCTGTCGGTGAAAAAAAAATAGATCTTTGGCATAGTTTGAGATTCAATTGTTGTTATTTAGAACATGCCCAGTCAAATGCATAATTCTTTAATAGGAAATATTATTTTCATTAATATCTTAATATTTATTCTCAGCATTTTTTTAAAGCAACCGAAACATAAGTTCAATTTTTTGTTCAGTGTAATTATTGTACCAACATTTTGATATTATATATTAAAAATATCTAGCTTTATACGTTGTGAAGATTCTTCTACGAAATGGCCTTCATTAATGATTACAAATAATGTGACTACATTTTGAAGGATCATTTATTTTTACTCCTTAATTAATATTTGTTCCGATCTTTAAAAAATACCAAAATAATTGTTTCAAATATTTTTTAAACCTAAAATCATGAAACTAATGCAACTCCCACGTTCAAATTAATCGTTATTTATAATAATACTCAATAACGAAAAAAAAAATAAATAAATAAAAAACTACTTAAAGCATATAGCAATCAACTTACGTAAATAAAAAGGAAAATAAAATTTGACTAAAAATACCAAGAATTTTAATATTTTCTCACTAGTGTCGTTTGCCCATACTTTACATTTTATGCTCATACCTATACCTCGTCTGAATTCAAAAAACATCTCCAACCTATCTAGACATAAAATTTTAATTTTTTTTATAAAATGTTGAATACGTACATTACATCTTTATTAAAAGTGGAAATACGCTTATAAAATCAATGAAGAAATTTAACGATTTGTCAAGCTTTTGGTTTCCAATAATATATAAGAAACGATATTGAATAAAATTAGTGTGCCAAATTTCTGCAATCGTAACAATAGAAGTGATAATTGTGTTAACGTAAACCGAATTGATATACAAACCATGGTTTGTGTCAAACTTGGTGTAGTCGGTTTTAGCGCAAATAAAAGAATTTTTTTATACATTCCACAATTCTCGCTAGACATAATCCATAGGACCTAATTAATAGGTATTTTCGAGTGTTGTGAGTTTTCTAATGAATCTATTTGTCAATTATAAATGTAAAAGTGGATTTCTTTAGACTGTGCCATTTTGTAAAATGATTTACTTATTTTAATAATTGATATAGATTGAAAATAAATTCGAAAATCGAATAAAGTGCAAATTTTTACAGTAGAGCATATTCACAGTCACATATTCATAAATGCTTTCTATAGGAATGACTCTTTAAAGTAATTTCATGATGAATATTTGAGGAATCGCTTCTTTCGCATATTATTTTATTGTCAAGTTGTTAAATTATTTAATACTTGTAAAAGAACCGGTGTCTACTCCTTTTATGATAATCAAACAATTTTAAATTCACAGTTAATATTGAAGGTAGCTATGAAACCTTTATTCTATTCTATATTGGTACTAAATTTCGAAAATATTCTCAAACTTTTATAACCAGTAACGATATCACAGAGATTTTTTCCGTAATTAAGTAATTCAAAATCAGTTACTGAAAAATACCGTAATTACAGTTTCAAACACAAGATAACTCAAAATTATTAATATCTTTTTCTACTTCTTATGAAAATGAGGTTCAATATCTTTCTGTTATAATAATTATGTTGTGGTTCAACTCTTAGCATGAAGCAATAGTCAACCATCATCTCATCTTTCTTGATATTTGTTCTCAATCGTCTTGATGAATCACAAACCAGTTTATTGAAATTATTAAGGATGGAGTTGACTACATTTATTTATTAATTAGAGTTTTTTCTATTTCCTAAAAAATCTTCCACGTTATATTTAAATTATTTTCAAGCGAAAAATTTGCGCATGTCGAATACATCATTTGTAATGTAAAGAGAGAGAGAGAGAGAGAGAGAGAGAGATTCGTTGTGTAAAGTTTGGAAATATAAGGAGAATTTTTTTTGGGGGAATTTAGGTATGTTTGATTCGGCCTGATATAGGAATTTTTTCCTCTGCACGGCTGGGGTTGTGGTGATTTTATTGGGATGTATTTGTTCAGCTGCTTCTAGCGGGGTTATTTTTTGACCGAGAAAACGAGTGAGGCTTGCAAGTAAAAACGGTTCTATTATTATTTTTTTGTGTTTTTTGGTATTTTTTATATATTTTTTTGTTTTTTTGTGCTTTTTTTCCTAATCTAATTTGGTGTGGGCGGGTACAGCTACGACTGTATTATTCCCTTTCGTCGGCCATTTGGCTGGAGAACCGGTTCACCAGGTTGCAGGGAAACAGCAGAAAACCTGCAACACCGACGATTTTGTAATGTATATTTATTTTAACTTAAATACCTATGATTTTAGAAACAATATTTCAATATCTTATGCCTTCTTCTATTTTTATACTCCGTTAACTTAACAAATGAAGTCTTGTTTGTTAAAAGGTTAAGGGCCTATTATCAAGACGCCTACGCGAAACTGGTCCGTACTAGCACATTTTGCTCAAAAAAGATGTCAAAAAAATCTAGCGACGTTATATATGTTGAGAGCTTTTCGATTTTCTACAATAGTCCTGACCTGTTTCAGTGTCTACCTAGGTTCTATTCCTTTATGAATAGAAATTAAGACCACTAAGCGGCTATCGCAATATAAGATACATGATGCACCATTAGTCTTTGGAATATTACGACTTTGTTGGGACGTCAAAGTGATCTGCGAATGATTAGTGTCTACTAATAGTGTTTTGGTCGAATGCATTTCTTTGATAATCCCGTTGGCAACTTTTTGTCAGATTTTCTTATATATTGAAATCCAGACAAATTGACAGATGTAGTTAATTCAAACCAATACTATATGTTACTTTATTACATTATGTATAAATGATTCACTATAATTGTAAACGTTTGGTAGATTGATATCAATTCGCAATCAATTTCTTATCAAGAAGATTAACATTCGGATACCGTAGTTCTATAATGTATCAATGCAGGAATTAATGAGCTCTATGTTAAAAAATTCATGAAGTGATTATTTATCGGCCGCCCATTTACCATATTTTTTGACCCCAGCATATAGGGATGAGTAAAAACTGCTTCAAAAAGCACACTTTGATTCATAAATTTGTTTATGTCCCGCTTTGACAGACATAATGTCACACAATTTGAACATAAAATGAAATAAAAAATATTTATTTTCTGGAGACTGTGTGAACCACTGCCGAGCATAAATGGAAATCATCACATTATCTGCGCCATCTGTGAATCAGTCTCGACGACCAATCGAACAGTATTGTATATAAGTATATGAGCAGATTTAAAAATATTAAAAATAAGACAAATAGAAGTAACCATTGAATGGAAGGAGTATTAGAGGTAATGCGCGATATAATTTCGAAAAAACAAAACGAATTGTTTGTTTGCGATAAGCATAATCTTTGTTGTCTGACGATTCTATTCTATCACGTTCCAGATTTAACGCTTGGTAATTAAAAGATTCTAATTAAATTAAATTAAAGCTTCAGGATAACTAAATAACCGAAAGTACACGGAAATTAATAAATTAATATCAATATCGTATCTACTTCAATAAAGTAAAAACAAGATAAGATTACCACTTCAAAATTTAGGATAAATTAAATAAAACATTTATTATGATGATTTTTGAAAATATTATAGCCGTATAATATTCACGCCGACGAAAGTTGAAAAAAATTTAAAACATACATATTCAAGATTAATTGTCACTAAATAATAAATGAATAGTTTCTGTAAATTGAAATTTAGTAAAAAAACATGTAAATGTATATTTACATACCTCTATAACTGACATCCTCATATAGTTGGAGCATGGGGGCTGTAGCCGAACAGGTCCATTGGGGGTCCGGGTAGACCATCATGTCAGTCCTATTGTTTGTAGTTGCATTAGCCGCGGTGACCCCGTCAGCATCGCCGGAAGGTTCAAGAATGCGCCGCGAAACAAGATCGCGGCTCGCACATGCACTTCGCATTAATAAGTACCACTGGTAGTGCCACTGATATGGTGGGCGCGCTCACTTTTTTATTTTTTGTTTTTGCATCCCGGTCCTGTGTGGTGTGCAGAGCACCGAGTAATAGTGTCCTAGCCCTGGCCGTTGCCACCAAATTACATCGAAACGACAATCGAGAGAATACAAAGCTCGCGAAGAAGGTAAAAACGTTCTTCGTTCGTTCTTCCCAAAATCCGCCGCCGAGAGACCAGAAGTGTCAGTGCCCTGCCTGGTGCCTGCGACCGTCAGCTGGTAATCGCGACCACCTTACTGCACAAATGCACACTACTGAGTAACGAGTCCGCTGTCTTCTTATTCTCACTTTATTCTTCTCGTCGTTCTTCCTTCCTTTTACTTCTTCTTAGTCGTCGCGACTGCCGATATTGTAGTACCTACCCGCGAACGCAAACCACTTGTGTTATTATTTTAGTTGCAACTGTGGTACCGTATATACATCTAGTCTGTTCTGCTCTGGCAGTGCCAATGCCGATACGTTCAGGCCCGAACCGGCAGCAAACCACTACTTCTTTTCTCCTACTCAATATTTATTTTTGACGGTCCAACGCATCACCGGATTAGGAAATTTATTACAATTTTTCATGTTATACGGCCCTCTTACTTTTTCGGTTATTTTTTTTAATTCTCTCATGTATTTATACGTACTCTATGATATTGCAATGTTTAATTAAGGCTTTGTCGCTTTTCTTAACAAATTAATTATATTTTACATTTCATGTCGTCCACTTTTTCTTTTTCTCATTTATACGAAAGAAATTCCTGTTATTATTTTTACTTTATTCTTTTTTCTGTACCTGTTTCCATCCATTTCTTCAATTCTCTTTCAAACACGATTTCATTGGCATCAGATATGAATTATGTTTGCCTCAGATTGGAGATTCTTTTATAAATCTAAAAATCTTTACATTGTTTTAAGCTTTTATTATCTCTATTACTACTATAGGACATAATTTTTATCAGTATTTCAACCTCTCCAAGTTTTTAACATTGCAAAACAATATTTTTATCCATATCAGAAATTTATATTACGATTATAGGCACAAAGTTGTTCTAGATCATGTGTATGAGACGTGTATATGAAAAATGACGAATTTACGACGTTATATACTTTGTTTTGATATTTTGAAAAGGTATTGCAAACTAGTATACGAATCACAACTTGCCAACAAACGTAATGCGACAGCGAATGTTGCTTTGACAGTTACGCACTCTCGAAATATGTGTCTTTTTTCGCAATTTTTGGTCCAATCAAAATTATTAGGACCTCAAAGTTTGCAGGAGACATGAGTTGGAAATTTCAAAAATTTCCAGTACTATTATCCAGGGATAGTATATTTATTGAATGGTTTCCACCATATTCATTTCTATTTACATACAAAGATTTTTCATCCAACAACGTCTCCTTTGTGTGACCTTCTTTTTGGTAATTAGGTGATTCATAATGATGTAAACGACACATTTTTTCTTTATTTCTAATTAATTCATTAGGTATTACTGAGAACACGAAAAGAAAGATTTGGAAATCTCATCCGATACGAATAGTAAATTTTCTGCGTGACAACAGTTACTATGCGACATAAATGGTTTCTCGTTATGTCTACACTTGACATAAATCATGTGCGTCGCAAAAATTTTTGTCGAATGCTACACAAGACTTTATGTGAGATGTGGACCCAGCTTTAGTCGTTTTCTATGAATGTTTTTATATATAACACCAACAAGTTTATATCAGTTTTTTTCTTTGTTTTTATTGACTTCCTAACGAACGTTAATATCTGGTTTTATGTTGGTATATGAAAACATATTTTATATGCAATTTTAATCGCATTTATGCTTTTACATACATTACTACAAATGAAAGGCTCAATTAGTTGAAATATATATAAAAAAAAACATTCTGAAATACATTTTATCACTTTACAACGGAATGAGATTGTGTCTTAGTATTTTAAATTAATCCAATTGTAGACTGTTAAGCCGGTCCTGTTTTTTATTCACTACTGTCCCCTTGAGATCGCCATTAGCAAACCCGCAACCAACTCGTACACTGTTGACATTTTGCAAATTTTCTCATTGTGTAGAAGATATTTGCAAAATCGTTCTATTTTTTATAAATAAGACTTTCATTTTATTAATCAAAACAAGTTTTTTTTATCATTAGCTGCCGATTTATTTAATCCCATAAAAATAAAAATTATATTTAGAAAATAACTACAAAATCATAAAAGTGAACGTAGAAAAGACGAATTCAAAGAATCACTAGATTCAATTTGTTACAGGCAGTTTTTCCATTAAAAGGGGCAATATGTACTGGGATAGATTAATGAAGACCTGTTCGTATGAATGTGAAATAACAAGAAAAAATATCCCCTCCAAAACGACGTAATATTAGCAGAAATAGTGCCCATCAAAAACAATAGTATAGAGTATAGACTGTGCGCGGAAACAACAATAAAAATAATCGTAATAATGTTTTAGTCAATTACAAGAAAGTTGACATCTGGAACAAGAATTATTTGATCACTTAACGCCATATTCGTCAGGAGCGTCAACTAAATATAGAACACTCTGTGGAGAAGATCGAAGCCACTATATTTCGATAGTTTATACCTTCAAATTATTATTTTGAAATAATCTTCTCGAGGTTCGCCTTGCAATGATATTATCATCTATTTTATATTGTCTTTATTATTCTTGAAAACTCTAAAGTAAATTTATTGAAAGCAACAAATCAACGTATTATCGTTTTCATTTTACGTAGAATCACATTTTTTAACACATTATCGGCAACACTGTCTACGACTAAGTCTTCAGCCTCTTAGCCGTCAGAGCAGTCACATGATTTTTGCATCTTACCATTTACCAACTTTTTTTAATTAAAACTGGTATTCCCTCTTAGTGTACCGTTAGTCTAAATAACAGCAACATAATTGTTCAATAGATATCTAGCTCACCCACGTTCGACAATTCATTACCATTTTTCCTATTTCGCATTAATCCTCGGTAATTATGGTCAAATACAATATAAGAAATATGTATAAATGTATAACAATAATAAAATTTTACTTACAATAATTAAGATTTCCGGTGATTTTTGATGTTATTAAAGCTTGTAAAAATTTTTAAATTCATAGAATTCAAAATTCAATATTCAAATTGACGTAGATAGAAATATGAGCGATGAATGACGTATTTTTATAGGTTAGATAAGGATAAGTTTTAGTTAATTTCAATAGGTTAGGTCGTTACGTATGTAGTTCTAGCCAATGACATTCATGACCACCTAACCTATTAAAATTAACTAAAACTTATCCTTATCTAACCTATAAAAATTCAACGTCATTCATAATCTAACCAATCAAAAATTAATGAAAACTCCTATAGAAACCAGAATCAATATTTCAATTAATCAATATTTCTATCAACGTCAATTTGAATATTGAATTCAAATCACTGGAAATCTTAATTAATTACTGTGAATAAAATTTTATTATTGTTATACATTTATACATATTTCTTATACTGTATTTGACTATAATTTCATTTCCAGACGATGAATACATAAGTATTCGAAATCTGGGAAATATATTAAAGTTGGACCAGTTTGGTGTTTCATTGCCACGTTCCCAATAAAAAACTACTATATATATATATATATATATATATATATATATTACGGGGGGGACTTATATAGGAGTTGATAACAGTACAATTAATAATTAGTGAAAAAGTCGTTAGTGTACAATTGTTATTCGTTTGTTAATCTTGTTTAAAAAGTGATCAAATTCCTTTTAAACGCAAAGAATTCACCCTTTCGTCTAATTCAATTCTGTCAATTCGTTGGAATTTTGCTGAAAAATTGGAAATTATAAAACTTACCTTTAACAACCCTTTGGGCATATGATTCCCAAGAATATTCTGTTCTGGAATATATAGAGGACGATGGTCAATAAAACTTGACTAATTTATCCAACTTTTTATTTAATTTCCTTTATATATATATATATATATATGTGTGTGTATATATATAAATTTATGAAAAAAGGCCAAAAATACAAAAAAATTGTCTACTACTTAATGGTTATAAATTCGACTTATTATTTTCTAGTTGGAATTTATTGAAGGAACTCTAGATACTTTCTTTTTCATTACACAAAATTATTTAAATGGGATCTTTCTGAGTCATGGAGTTGCAGATCATATATACAGGGTCCTTCACGACGAGCTTTTCTGAAATGCTCGTTTCAACTAAAATTATTTCAGTTTTCTGAAACCTCCGGTATAACCGACCCAAAGTAGAATGCTATGGTTTTCATTAAATTTTTGGTATCTACGCGAAATTTCTATATAACTTTGTATGAGGCATCGTCCACCATTTTTTAATTATTACACATATTCGAAATTTTTGGATACATGCAGCCCTCCACTAAAAAACTATATTTCTAAGTTTAAGTGAGTCGGGTCGAATATTTTTGGGATTTGGACAAATAACACTTACAGCTTTAAAAATCTGTGAAAACCTTGACAAAAATTTATATAGGGTGTTCAGAAAATGGTGCTGAATTTCGCTATCTAAAAACTTCGAAAACTTAATTTTTTTAAATGGCAACCACCATTTTTCTCTTTACCATTGAATTCTACACTTCAAATTAAATAAACAATGAAAACAGCTTGACGTTTAAACGTTGCAAAATTGTTCATTATGTCCCGTTTAGGATTTATTGATGAATATTATTTCAATTCGCTGGTAATTTTTTAAAAACCATAGTATTCCATTTAAAATAACGTAGTTTCAGTCCACTTGCGGTATAACCGGAAGTTTCAGTCCACTTCCGGTATAACCGGAAATTTCAGAAAATTATTTTAGCTGAAACGTGCATTTCGGGAAAGCCATGCAAGCAAATTTTCAGAACACTAATCGCAGTACTTTCCCATATACATATCGATTCAACTCGTCGTGAAGGACCCTGTACAAAATAAATATTTTCACATAAAATCTCTTTGTAATTCTTTTGGTATATAAAAGTATTTATAGTTCGCACTTACATTTCTTTGTTATACAAAGTAAAGTAAACGTAGGAAATTAGGTGTTTGCCACGTAATTTGAAATACCCTGTTTTTTTACATCTATATAAATATAATATGGCACTAATTAAGAAACTCTAACACGGTAGGTATAGGTCATCAAACTACATTACTTAGCATTGCTTCATTTACAAACGAGGACTGCCTCTTTGTTTCCTTCATGGATATGTCGAATTGTTTACTACAGAATTTTTTTGCAATAGACATTCTGACGAAAGAAATCAGAATAATAACCATATGAAGAACGACCTGGAACATAATTACACCTAGACATACACCTATTGTCTGGCCCGGCTTCGACCAATCAACTATGCTGTATATATATCTCGCACCGCCACTAGAAATAATAATTACTAATCAATAATTAATTTTAAGTGTAAGTGCAAAACTTGTTTTTATAACGATACACTACTAAACTTTTTTATAGAATGAACAGTCTTTTCTATTATTAATAATCCATATTAATTATTCCGTATTTGTTGAATTAAACCTGATATAACAAAAATATACTTACTAGCCAGTGCCTCCTGCGAGATAGTAAATTAAAGTAAAAAGTACGTAAGTTAATCCTAGTACTATTGTATAAATAACATGTAGGAATCTTATCGGGTGGGACACCATACATAAATCCAAAAACATCATTACTGAATTGTTACCGTGAACAAAGTAGTTCATAACACGATATTGGCTATTGCCTGAAATAATGAATATAATTAAATGAAATTTAGTCTATCAATGATCAATAGTAGATAGCATGAATATAACAAAGAAATAAATGAGAGGCGATAGATTTTTTGGAAACATTGTGATTGAGCAATATAATGGAATTTTTACGAAATCAGAGCATCGGATAAACGAAGTAATAGGCGATATTATTTATAATGAACGCTGTATAGATTTGTCTACTTCGAAATAAGAGTACTTTCTCCGAAAGAGACCTTCCATAACGTAACTATCAATTCGATGTCTCATTCTATTAACAAGTTCATCACAATGTTATTTTTAAATTGAATCATTTAGACAGGGTCTTTCGAAACGTTCGCATGTGAAAAAAATCGAGTAGAAATCACCAAACAATCACATCATGTCTATAATGCATAGATTAATCGCAAATTAACAATAAGGTTTAGCCAATAAAAGTTTGTGGAACGTTTAAGTTCCTCCCTATCGAGCGGTCGAGAGAGCCATAAAAGTATTTAGCTGCTGCCGCATTTTTAAATTTACTTTTGTTTCTACAACGTACTCCAAGGTTTACCGGCGCATATTATTATCTATCGTTGAATTGCTGCTCACGAGCAGTGGTAAAAGTCGCAACGACATAATTATCACGACGATCAAAATGACAATGAAAAATAATTTCTATGACAAATTTCCTACTACGCTCTGTATTGGTAATTGATATTGGGCTCGCCAGTTCGGACCCTCGAACGATTTTAGGCGTTTTTAGAGGGTAAAATGCATTTATTTTAATTGCCACTACTGCTATTGGTTAGTTTTCTAGCCAATAGCCATTTTTACAATTTACTTGGGAAGCTTTCTACGTGGTTTTTCGTTTATTATTAACACCGAGAGCTCAGTTGAAAAACCTTCGAAACAAAAGTAAATTAAAAATACGACAGCAGCTAAATACTTTTATGGTTCCCTCGACCGCTCGATACGGAGGAACTTAAACGTTCCACAAGCTTTGATTGGCTAAACCTTATTGTTAATGATTGTGATTGTTCGGTGATTTCTAATCGATTTTTTTTCGCTTAATGCAGTGATATAACTCGCATACGAACGATTTGAAATACCCTGTATTAAACAATATTAAAATTTTGTTCGTATATATAATGAAGAAACAAAAATATTTTCCATTTTGCTAACTTATAAACGAAACACGAAACAGAAATTTTTATTGGAGATATAATAGGTATATGAAAACCATTGACCATGAAATTATGAGAATCGAGTGACGGTTACAATTATGGAATACAAAAGTTGGCAACTTGAGTATGTATTATTTGTTATATGGAAATTCTCGCACTCCGATTCCTCACAAATCAAACTACCGTTAGTCTCGTAACAGACCACCCACCCACCTATTCACATCTAATTAAAAAAAAATAAAATTAAATGCAAAAAAAGTTATATCTTTAAAAAATCCTGATGTATATCTAAGATAGATTTATGAGATTTGGTTATTTCATATTTACAAATGTCAAATTGACAATAAGCATTAAAAAATTAATTATGTAATTATAAAACTTGTGATGATTTTCTGAAAATGTAACAATGTTCAAAGTAACAACATTCAACGTCAATTAGTTGAGTTCTGATCAACTTCAATAAATATTATTGTCACTTTGGCCTATCACACGATCAAATTTAAATCTTGATTTTTAATAAAATAATAATGAAAATACCATCGAATAAAATACTCCAGTAGACAGTTGTAATTGCGAAAGCAGTAGGTGTTGTTACTGTATTCAACAACCAGTAAATTGGGTACAGTTTTAATACCACCTTGTGTAATTTTACCATATTTTGAAAATATATTGCTAGGACAGCCGTTGATAACATGAAAAACGCTAATAACGACTGGATGGTGCAGCCTGTATACCCCCAATTTGTCAGAAAAATAGGATATTTCCCAGCTCCACTTTCCACTATTATCGAATAAATCCAAGTTACAAAGAATATAAGCATCACTATTGTTCTGTACAGAAGATATATTAGGTTCGGTTTAGTTCTATCTTTTTGCCACTAAAAACAATAAATTTGTTTAATTTCTTAGACCTTTTCATATATTAATGCATCTAAATGTTCTTGATTTTACGTCTCTTCTGTTTTAAAATTAGTTTTTTTTGATAATTATTAAAAGAAAGATAAATTTTGAAAAATCGAAACGTCAATTTTTTATCAATCTCTCAAAAATTATCAAAAAAAAATAATTTTAAAACTGAAGAGATCTAAAATCAAGAACATTTAGATCTATTAATAAAAACAATAAATATATGAATATTCTAGTAAATTACAGAAATAAATAATAATACAAAATTATATTATTATCAAGGTAAACACTTTTTTGATCGCCAGGATTTCCTCTATGGAATATAAAATTACTTATTCGATAATATACCATAATGTACCATGATAACTATTTACGTAATATATGAAGTAAAGCTCGTTATATTATTTGTAAAACAAATTAATAGTAGTTCGTTATTTAAAAATATTTAAAAAATCTTAAATAATCATAGGAAATAATAAATAATTTCAATTTTTTGTTGTTATCTTATCAAATATCAATTATCCTGAATTATGATGATGTAATCACTTACAGGTATTATGATATATTAATTCTTATAATAATTGAGTCAGTTAATTGCCAACAACTGGTTAATTTATCACAAGTGTCTTTTGCTAAGATAAAAATCTCAAACAAGGAAAATTATGACTAGAAATTATCCTCAGTCTTAGAGAGATAACTTTATTTCACTTTAAAAATGATTTTTTTCAGCAAAACACCCTGGTATAACCATTTTTTGATTAATACTATTCGGATAATACTTTTTGGAATAACCAAATTGATTTTAATTCGGCAGCTTCGCGGATAAATATTTAGAACTGGGGCTCCACCCCAAACTTAGTCCAAAAATTTTTTGCTATCCTTCAGATACTTTCACGGGATAAAATAAGTTATGTTATGTGGGAGTAATATTTTTTTAACATTTTCAACATAATTTCAACTGTTTCATGATTTGTTTATACATCATTAAAAAGTTATTTTATTTATTATTTGAATTATCAACAATTACAAAATAATTAATAATTACATTTAATATGATCCACGAAATTATAAGTATGATTAACTGTCACGTCCTTGATACCTATAATATTAAATGGAAGGAATACATAAATATTTCACGATGAGCTTCCAACGATTGACCTAACCTAATTTAACCTAAGTATATCTATCCTAACCTATCCTAAGCTAACCTAACTTAACCTAACCTAACATCATATGCTATTGCTTTAGATGACAGCGTATTCCGATATGATTGGATAATTATTGACATTCAATATGCATAAGATAATGAGTGTTATGATGGAAAATCTTAAAGCACTAAAAAACAACCCTATATGCGCGAAAAAATAAATTTTTGGAGTTTGTTTTTAGGATGGAGTCCCAATTCTAAACAATTACCGCTTCTTGTAAATATTTACACAAATATTTAAAAAATAGTATAAATTCATAATTAAAGCGCTATATATATTTTGTTTAACAATTTTAACAGTTTACCCTTACTTACGTCGAATGTTTTTAGAAACTGTAGAAAAGTAATCGAATCAGTGTTTGAAAAAATTAACAATGTAAATGTATGTTTTTTCTCTTATCTTCAATAATTAAACTGCTGTTATAAATGACTAAACATCAAGTTTTTCATACAAAAAGTTAAGTTTATGCCGACATATTATATTATTTAATGTTCGAAGAAATACGCAAACAATAATTATTACTTGTAATGTAAATGTTAATGTCATATGCACTAAAAATATGTACTCACTTGGCAAGTTATAAATATTGTGGGATCATCATGTATTGGATAAAAATTCTTGACTGTTAAGTGTTTCCGTAAAAATGGACCCATACTTCAAATGAATTTATGTATGTAAGCAAATATACGCAGATATATCTAAAAAAGGGAACAAAAGTTATAATTGTATATCGTGCATGACATTTATGAGAAGGTATCTTTTGTTAACACATGACCTACCATAACTCAAAAGTTTATAGTATATCGTTGGCAGATGAATTTTTTTTGTTATTGATTTTGAAGCTCGCAACCATCACACTCGTTCACAATATATGTGACATGAAAAAGTTATAAAAAAGTAACCGGTGCACTGGTAAAATTAAAGGACTTTCTAAGAACGCCGTAAACTTATTCGAGCAATTCGCTGGGAAGTATAAACGAGATATACGGTGTCTCAAAATAATGTAAATCCAATGAGTTTCAAATGGATACATACCCTTTATTCTTAAAAAAAACCGTTGAAACTGTTATCGTTATAAAAAGCTTGGTAAATTATCAAAGTACACAATTTGAAAATATTATAGAGAAAGAAAATAATTCACTTCCCTATACAAATTTTAAATGAAAATGTGTGGCGTTTAATAGAATTTTTATATTCAACAATATAGCCACACTATGATTTTTGAATGTTCAAATAAAAATCAATTATCAATTGCTCAATCTATCTATTAATAGATCTTAATGAAGTTTGAAAATAATTACTACATCTACAGTTATTAAATTATACGCTTTTGAAAAACAAATAAAGACATATTAAAATTCTTTAAAAATATTCTGCAACAAGTTATTCAATTTGAAAAAATTTCCTTAGATTTTTTATTTCAAATAGTCGTACCCCTACAAAACATAAACCTGTGGAATTAAATCGAACGATGTATCGAAGCGGAGACGCGATTTGATTAATTTGTTTACAACAAATAGAAAATCAAAGAAATTATTATTGAGCTATGAACCTTAAAATCGGTACGACTAGGTAACGAAATAAAGTTAAAAAATTGGAGTGATGAGATAATTCATTGCCATAAAAGTATTCTGTTTAGTTATTGTTTTGGAGTGATGCTCATTTGTACAATTTCGATATCTAATTGATGGTTTACATAAATGAATCATTTATTACAACTTCCCGAAGTCATCATAGTTACATCGTATCTAAAGTAATACATAAAATCGTACTTGAGATAAAAAACATGATTTGACAAAAACCTCTTAGTAACTAATCAGGTATTTTCCCGGTGGAAACGAGATTCACAAACGGTGTTATATACATGTTTGCGGTAAAGTTGTAACCCCTCAAAATCACCCCTTCTAAATGAGTTAACATAGCTACAAAATTTACTTAAATTAAAGAATACGGACATTTAAAAAGTTACATCTAAAATTATTTTAAAAAACGTCAAATAAAAATACGACTACATACAATAATTAAATAATTAGGTATTACAATTCAATTATTTTAGGTAGGTATACAGATTATAATATTATTATTTTGTATCAATCAATTTAGTCATATAGGAATTTTGGAGGCAAAAAACAGTTGTTGACTGGACTAATAGTACTGTTTAGACGTCGTATAAGCGTTTCAAGAGGTATGATTAGTACATGAAATATTCAGTTCTTACCTCAAACAGATTATTATTCAATAAAAAACAGATCTGCTTAAGATCAAAGCGTGATTTCAACGAGTAATTATATTAAGTTGTTTGCTAAATTTATGAATGCTTCACCCTATATACCAAATAATGAAGCATTCTTATTACCAGCCAGATAACAAACCACTTCAAAAAATGTCTCCTCGAATTTACCGAATTTCCATTTATTACCTAATTAGTCTATAAAAAGTTGCACTACCTTTATTCGATGGAGCTGCTTGAAATATATTCAACACAGAACTCGTTTTTTCTGTCCCTTTCTCATTATTTCGTGCAATGAATCTGAGGAGTTTTGGAAATAACTCGTATAAAAAAATTTATCTTTAGTAGTCATATAATTGTCAGAATTTTAAAGAACGATAAAGTTGCAATAAACATTAGCCTAGATCTTTGGGATATTCTTAAAAATCTGTGTTGCCGATTTAACAATTATGCTAAATATTTTTCGATATGTTTACTAAAATTAGATATTTATTATGGAAATTATATAATATATATAATATAATCATAATTACCACAACACCTGATATATTTATCGTCTCTTTCTTGTACAAACTATATGGATCTTTGGAAGATAAACTTTATTTGTAAAATCGCATGTATGTTTCTAGGTTCAGGTTTTTTTTTAAGAAAATTTGAAGTAGGTACCATATATTTTATCATCGGTTATACTCGAACGACTTTTTGGTTTGGTTATTCTGTTAAAATTGTAGTAATACAAATTCATCTCTTCGATCACCGTTTTCATTTTGCAATTTTTATCAAACTTTTTCCACCAACTCTGTACGACTTGATTCTCCCGCTCTTCAAGTCTTTTTTTACAAAGTTTCAATCCAAATTTAATGTTTGCCATTATGTCGTATCATTTTATGTACTTAAACTGCTGTTATTAATAAAACATGCGTAATTTTGTAACCTGTCCATAGATTTACATGAACTGAAATGAGTTCGAAACATGGAAAATATATATATCTCAACGTTCAATAGATAAAACTACTCATTCTCTAAAATCAGAGAACTACACAGCTTCGATATGGTACCTATAATGAATGATAAACATAAATCTATGTATTGCTTCCTAATTTCTCAAAAATCATTCCTTATTGAGTTATCAACTTTTTATTAAGTAATTCCCTAATAACAATGAATATGTGAGAGTATTTTTAACAAATAACTTTGTACAATACACAATACACGTTGTAAAAAGACTTACATATGTATCTGACAATTATTTTCATATACCAACCACAAAGGTATGTTGGAAACTACATTGTTTTGAATCACATCATAAAACTTAAAACTATAGTGTACTGACCTTTCAATTAGGTATATATTCCTGAAGAGAAACGGCAGTTTATGGATAAATAAAAAATAGTAACTCGTTAAAATAGCCATAAAACTTCATTTATTGGTGATTTAATACAGGGTCGTACAAATAAAAAGAAATCACGAGATATTAATTATAAAAAAAGTTATAATATTAATAACCTAATACGCTGAACAGTGAATCAATTCAATTATCGTTATAAAACATTCTCTATAAGTTTTGCCGAATAATTTCTATATCAAAATAATTATTACTATAGAAACATGTAATCAATAAAATGATCGTATAGCAAATATAACTGGCCTTACAAGTGTTTCAAGTAGATCAAAGTAATCTGAGATAAGTACGTATATAAAAAAAAGTATAAATATTTTCGCTACCTGCTCTACATTGTAGATAGGACAAAAGAATTGGATTTTAGATCCGTAAGAAAGGAAATACCATATGATGAAGGCCCGAGTCGCGCTTCTTTCGGACGTGGGAAAAATGTTTAGTCCAAGACAGTGGTGGTGTATAACGTAATCATTAGTATGTAATTTATGAGAGATTAAAAGAAAAAATTGTTGAAATTATGGGAAAGTTTATCTGCAAAAAACTGTATATATGATATACTTATCTAAAAGCATTCGTAGGCATTTTATCTCGTAATTTTTCACTACAGGCTAAATTAATCATTCAGTTCAGATAAATATTTGTTTATTTGATGTTAACAACAAATTGAAATAAAATGAGGAAATGTTTTCAACTCTGATTCCGATTCACTTTGTATTTGAGTTGTTCATATGAAAACTTTGAGAAATATCTACCTCGTGAGTCATGCATAATGGAGATTACCTATATCGAGATTTAGAAGAATTTTAGGAGATTTTTATTAATCCTTTTAGCATGGAATTTAATATGTATCTCTAATTTAAGTTTTTATACTGATATGTGTTTGCAATGGTTAAATGAATTAATATTCTAAAATATCTCTTAACTCTCTGCATTTGCTGATGTTAATGAAATGGAAATATTACTATAATTGGTAGTTTTTATTAAGAAGAGGATTTAAATCGTTGTATTATCGCAAAATTCTCTAAATATTACGAAATATTGATTTCCTGGAAGCCAAGCGCGTGGAAAAGGAAAAAGTTTATGTAGTCAATGTAATATGACGTGGAGATATTTGCAATGTATTTATTTTCTTCTAAACAATTTAACTATATCTGATGAAAGCAATATTTATATAATGATATAACAATATACGAGGATATATTGAAAATCTCTTAGCCTACTATAGAACCAAACAAAATTTCAATGTCAAAATATTTCATTACTCAATTACTCATTACTCATTACTTAATTGGATACATTTATTACAGCGAACGATTGTTACATAGTAACAATTCGGTTTAAGAAGTCCACATCGTTTCCAAATCGAGCACATATCGAACGCGATGTTTCTACCCTTGCACGCTTTTGGTTAACATTCAAACGTTTGGGGATCCATTTTGCAACAATTTTTCTCATGTCCAAATTGACGTCAACTACATGACGAACGCGTTCGTATGACATATTCAGTGTTTCAAATCAAATCCGTTTTAGCCCAATTCGACGATCTGATTAAATCATGTCATAACTGTATCGATATTTTCGGGGACTGACACAGGAGCTGGCCTTTCCGATCGGTCATCATCTTCATTGGAAAATTTACCTCTTTTGAAGCTTCCAGTCCAATTTTTCACGGTCGCATACGAAGGACATTGATCACCAAGGGTATTAAGCATATCTTCGTAAATCTGCTATCTGCTTACCTCTTAACCCTTTTAAATACAGGTATTTGATGATGGCTCGAAACTCCAATTGGACATCTTTTTTCTTTTATTTTATTGCGTAACTTTGGTATACTTTTTTAACGTCAAACTTTACACTTACACTTCTAATAAGTTATTGTTCGTTGCTATGGTAACGCAATATTTTGTTTCTGCACGGAACTGGTCTAGGCCAACTAGATATCAATACATCCTCGTATCTATTAGGCCTCAATCTGTCTATTTTTAGACATAGGCCTCTCCATGACGTCTCCACTGAACTATTTGTTTGGTCCTCTTTCGTTTTCTGCACTTTTACAATTTTATCCAAATTTAATTTAGTAAATATAATTTTTGGGAACCGTATGTAAAACCGAGAGTACACACTGCCTAAGAGAGTCCGATATGTTATTGTATTTGCGTTTGTTAATACTCTTGACTGATATTTAGGAATTGCTCTAAGTATGTATTTATTTATTTGTTTGTACAAGTGAATCGGACGAGAGTTACTTATGCTTTTAATTTATAAATTTTTCTATAGCTGCTTCGTAGATTTTTCAAAATCTAAAATAATACAATCTATTCTCCCATTTTATTAATATTCTTCGAACTAGAAAAGTCAGAATTGTTAATTTCTAAGTACCAACGCAATATTTCTAAGTAAAAAAGCAACAAACAGTGAAAAAATTCTCACGTAATTATGGAAGTAGACACTCAAAACAACTAGATTTTCTATTGTGATTTTATGAAATTCCCATTGAATGATTAACCGCAAAGAATGAACATGATCTTCGGCATATTAATGTGTATAATTTTGTATGCTAATAATGTGTTATTGCTGGTTGAATATAAAAATGAATTGCCAAGAGTATTAAAGATTATAGCGCTGCCGTTCATCAGCTCAACTAAAAACGAAATGAATTATTAGTTTGAAAAATATCATTTTATTACTATTACTGCAAAATTTCCGGAAGCAAATATGAATCTCCGATTGTTATTTATGTATATAGCCGACTTGTAGTCGTTGATATGCAGTGGGGAAAAACCAAATGGATACAGAAGCTCATTTCCACTTCCATTGAGTTATGATTTTGATGATGTCATTTAACTACAAAGTCTATTAGATCTCAAACAAGACGATTTTTACTAATTACAAAAATGCTTCATTCTCTCTCTCTCTCTCCCTCTACTTAATTAAAGGATCGCGATAACCAAATAAAGAATTTTTTAGCAAAAAACCATCATAAATATTTTGTTAATTAAATAATTATGCCTGTATAAAATACACAGGTCTATAATTATTAATTTTTTCAATATAGAAATAGCTCATATATTTTCGAAAAATATTCAATATGAAAAATAGGCAATGAGTATGCTTCAAGGTTCCATAATCAAGATGGTTATATATAATAAAATTAGAACTGGTCCTATTATTTTCTTAAATATAATTGTATAGATCTACATCAACAATAAATTACCTCTGAGTTTTTTTAATACGAATACGTACACAAATGATGTTATGTTATCCTTTTCACATTTGCCTTTATTTAATTACCACTTTTTGTGAATACACTATTTGCCAACTTAACGTTATGTGTAGAGTTATTTTAACAAATCATCCTTTATACAAGTACCGATCGGTAAATAGAGGTATGGGTAGATAAATCACTATCTGTATTAGATTATTGAATTTAAATCGCTTATCAGACACACTATCATATATCCAGAAATTCATTTTCATATCCAGGCAAAAGAGTAGGTGAAATTCTGTTTTTATTTGGTTAGTAGATAACCTTAATATTGATTCAACATTTTATCATGATGTATAATAAATAATAAATATTGGAAAATATGGTAAAATAAATACTTATCAATATTAATAGTTTATGTTATTTTTACATTGAATTTTTCTTCCTTTTTACCAACATTTCTACCCATTGCTATGCCACTACTTATTTAATCTGGTTTGTATATCTAACACATAAAGTTGTCACGAGAATTCCAATAGATTAAACAAAAAATCAGAAGATTAATGTCATATTCTGATAGATACGGTACTGCAAAGTAAACTAATCTTGATGCAAATGTCTCACATACATGGGACTTTCATGGTAACGGTTAAAGTGTACATATGAATTATGTAAAATAAACATTGATAATATCCCTAATGAAACTTATAAATAACATAAGAAATATAAACATACAGTGAATTATAAGTACTAAGTCTATGCTTTTTAACTTAATAGATGTTCTCAGAAGTTCGTTTAAATATTTTTAACAATGTTGAATCAGGATATGAGTTCTTTAGGTTTTAAGAAAAATAGGAATGGTTCGAAGGAGACTATAGGACGATTCTGTATATAAGGTTTTTCCAATAAGAGGTGTTATTTTGAACAGCCCGCTATTTCGGTAAATGTCACTTTTGAAGCTGTCATTTTTTGACATTTGACAAGTAGAAACTACGCCATCAATGAAAATGGAACGATACACGCTTCAAAAACGCATTGAAATTATTAAAATTCACTATAAAAATGGTGAAAGTTTGGCAGAGACGGTTCGTAAAACTAAAACATTTTTGGGTCGACGTGAAGCATCTTCTCGGACCGCAATACAGAAATTGGTGGAAAAAGCTGTTGGGACAAGTTAGTGATGTGAAGAATAAAACCTATGCACGTCGCTCAAGAACAACTGAGAATATTGCTGCTGTAGTCCAAAGTGTTGAAGAAAACCATGGTTTGTCCATTCCTCGTCGTTCTTTGGAATTAGCCATTCCACAAATGCCATTACACCGTATTTTGTATTTAAGACTTGGGTCTTAATGCCTATAAAGTTCAGTTAACACAAGAACTCAAGCCGGCCGATCATCAACAACGTCGTGTCTTTGCTGATCGGGTACTTGAAATGCATGAAAATGATCCGGAATTCCATCGAAAAATCATCTTAAATGATGAGTGATGACTGTTTGGTGTGGTTTATGGTCTGGCGGTGTCATTGGACCTTACTTTTTCGAAAATGAGGCTGGAGCAACAGTTACGGTGAATGGATTGCGTTATCGAGAGATGATTAATGATTTTTTATGGCCGGAATTGGATGTTATTGATTTGGACAACGTTTACTTTCAACAAGACGGCGCTACGTGCCACACAAGCAACGAAACCATCGATGTTTTACGGGAAAAACTTCCGGACCGTGTTATCTCTCGAAGAGGTGATCATAATTGGCCACCGAGATCTTGTGATTTAACACCTTGCGACTTTTTCCTTTGGGGCCACGTGAAAGATAAGGTCTACGCCAACAGTCCAGCATCGATTCAAGACCTCAAAGATGGAATTCGTGACGCTATCGAGGACATAGGGCAGCCGTTTTGCAATTTGGTTACGGAAAAATTTCATGAAAAGGAAATGGTCCTGTAAGTGCAGTCGTGGCGGCCATTTGGCTGATGTTGTGTTCCATTATTAACGGGCATACCTTATAATGAAATAAACATCCGATCATTTATCTCAAAAAATGGCATTTTTCTTTGAATATCAAAATAACACCTCTTATTGGAAAACCCGCTATATATGTATATATATATATATATATATATATATATATATATATATTTATATATATATATATATATATATATATATATATATATATATACACGGTGTTTTAAACAAGCGTCGTCACATTAGTAGAATATGCACAACACTACTAAATAAGTAACTAATTCTCGTAAAGGCTTGAATATAATACGAGGATGTATCGATATCTAGTTAGCCATGCATAAACAAAATATTGCGTTACCATAACAACGAAAAATAACTTATTACAAGTGTCAGTGGAAAGTTTGACGTCAAAAAAGTAAACCAGACTTACGCAATAAACTAAAAGAAAGAAGACGTCCGATTGGACTATTGAGCCATTATCAAGTATCTACCTGTATTTAAAAGGGTTAAGAGGTAAGCAGATTTACGAAGATATGCTTAATACACTTGGTGATCAATGTCCTTCGAATGCGACCGTGAAAAATTGGACTGCAAGCTTCAAAAGAGGTAAATTTTCCAATGAAGATGATGACCGATCGGGAAGACCAGTTTCTGTGTCAGTCCCCGAAAGTATCGATGCAGTTCTGAAGCACTGAATAGTTCATATGAACGCGTTCATCATATAGTTCACGTCAATTTGGACATGAGAAAAATTGCTGCAAAATGGCTCCCCAAATGTTTGACCAAAAGCGTGCAAGGGTAGAAGCATCGCGTTCGATCTGTGCTCGATTTGAAAACGATGTAAACTTCTTAATCCGAATTGTTCCTATGTATGAGATTTGGGTACATTTCTACGATCCAGAAACAATCGATGGAATATCGACACTCTGGTTCTCCAAGACCTAAGAAGTCTTGTGTCCCAAAATCTGTTGAAAAAGTTCTTGCTTCAGTTTTTTGGGATTGTCATGGAGTAATCATGATTGATGTTTACTTCGTTATTTACCTTTAGGGATGTGAATAAGTCAACGAAAGTATTGAAGACTTCCACATTTCGGATCTAGTTTCAAAGTGAGCTGTTTCTGTGAAGCTGTTTATGTCTTTTTTCGTACGCCGTTCCATAAAAGAATTATATTCCTTTAAATATTGTTCCCTGGATTTCGCTGGAAGAAGATTCATAGTCGCTGCAGTTGCCGATTCAACAACATCTTCGGGTATGTAGTTTACACTTTCACTTCACTATTATTCTCCATCACTAATAATAAGACTACACTCCTTTCAATTATACACAAAACGGATTTTCTTGAACGAATATCAAGAAATGAAAGTGTGACAGTTTATCGGAGAAACGAATTGACATGAGAAAGAAAGCGTTCACAGCCCACTATTTTAATAAAATAATTTTATAACTGCATTAAAAAAATGACACGTTACGTCACTTTTTTTTAACGCAAAAGCGCGAAAAAAATGAACCGCTACGGTACTTTTTTGACCGATTCAGAAATTACTTTCTTTATGAATGCAATTGAATCAGAAAAAAAAGGTGAATATTATAACGGACGTAGAAAAAGGTATTTTACTAGAATCAACTTCATATTTTTTAGTACCTCATATATTACTAAGAATTTGATATGTGATGATTGCTTTTTAGATATTAGAATATGCAGAACTTCTTTCAAGTATAATTTTTCTTATCTAAAATTATTAATAAATTTTGAACATTGTTCCACACTTGGAGGTGTAGTATATAGAGGATTTACCAAAAAAGTAGCTCCATTACCAGTTAAGACAAAACACTGCAAAATAAGTTACTTAGAGTGAGCTACCTCTATATTACACAATATCCAAAACTTGATGTGAACATAAAATTACGCAATATTGTGGCGATTCATCTAACGACTCTTCTGTAACCAAATCCATAAATGTCGTTACATATTGTGAAAAATTTAATATAATTGTAATCAATATGGGAGGGATAATTCGGTTTGATTAAACCTCTAATTAAAATTCAAAACTATTGCTTAAGTTATATAAAGGATACCGATATTTAAAGTGGGATACAATTTTTCAAAGCACACAACCAACCCATTGTCTGTTTAAGAATCTGGCACTCGCACAATACCTACTTATTCTTCTTGGTCGAAGTAATTGCATAAAGTAATCAAGTTTCAAAATAAATTAGTTTTTATTATGATTAGAAGACGAATTTTATAGACAAACATAATGACGTACTATATATAGTGAGTAAATGGATTCTGTAACTATAATGTAGTATTTTCAATAAACTTTAGTGAACCTTAACAGGAGATTTAGAATTGAGAAAACCGTTTATTTGAGCACCATTTATAAACAATTTTGTATTATGTATTCATTAATATGTGAATTATACAAATAAATTCGAAAATATGAAAGATAAAATTCAGTAAGTAGTTCCATGCTAAAACTGTAATTCTATTACGAATGAGTGACTCCATTTTCATTTTGTGAATATCTTTCGATAATTATATTTGTTTTGAAATCAAGGCGAACACTCAAAATTAAAATAGTGTGAATCTAATAATAAAATATAATCCGGACAATAACGTAAATTGTTTCCCTATAAATTCTTGAGAATTAGGAATTCTTATAAATGCTGAATAATTTTTACTGCTGAAGATATCGTTTCTTTGGCTATGTTTCTTATTTTGACAATAGTTAGAGATTCATTACTTACATGGTTTAATGGTTTAACTTATCGATAAAAACTATTTAAAATGGGCAGTAGCGATGGTGTGCGGGTGTGCAAGACACCACCGCAGTAAAATGTCAATACACATACAAACTTTTATGCTGTTATGAAAATTATGAACAAATTACTCCTTTCTGAAAGCTACACTTTCTTGAAAGGTGAAATTAAAAATATCAGCGAAGTCAAAAGTTTTTTGTCAAATAATAGTTATCTCAAGCATTAAATTTTACTCTTAGAAATTTGATTAATAAGGTACGTTTAGAAATTAGTTTAAAACAATATATGTGTTTCTTCTATAGTTTATTTTAATATTTGGTATTTTCGATTTAGGGTGGCAATAATTCAAGATATACCGCATAGAAACCGACTAGAATATTTCTACAATTTCTAATTAGTGATATGTTGTACTCAATTAAAGTTACGGAAGTCAATTTTGTTATAAACAATGTTTTCCATTTATTCTTAATGAACCACCTTATATATAGTAATCATTTCATGTAAAATATGACAAAAAATAGTATTTTTCCAGTGTATTCTCGTAATCATTTTTTATCGGCGGTTTTAAAAACTGGCATATGAATTTTACAATTTTTATCATCAAATTGCCCATAATATTGATAACATAATCAATTTTTATCATACATTTTCAGTAATTGAACTTAGTTTTTTCCAAAATTTCTACAATGAATGATTATCCTTACTTATATTTGAATTTACTAGTTCGCTAATTTGAATGAATTTCAGAAAATACATCGAAAAATATAATAATCTTTCAACTAATTTCAAATCAAAACAAGTTTGTTGAATTTACTTACTGAACATACCTATATTAGCCTTATGATATTATTTTTTATTTTGCAGTGAGTCCATTTCGATTATTCTTTATTTAAGTCACCACACGGCTGTCCACTATATTTCTTCAATAACAAATCAGGACCGTACCCTTAGAAGTTTATATGCATCTTGGTAGGGACAGTCAATCGTATAAACTGATTCATAGAGATAATAATCAATACATTTTATATACACTTCTTAATGAATTAATGACAATTGGAAGAAATTTTAATTTTTCTATTTAGTAAGGACGCTACTAATTTGAAACTAAGTGCATATTGGAATGCAATCAATTTACGTATGTCTAGTGGATTTTCATTTGAATATATCTAAAAAATACGAGGTGCAATAAAAAAATCACTTCACTACTTTCTTCCTACATCTAAAATACGTTCATTTTTTAACATAGTCCTTTTCCTGATGGGGATATTAATAAATTAAGAAAATTTATATATTTATTCAATTCCGTCAGAACTGAGCCAGCATTTTTTAACAATTTTTGTATATTTAGAAGATTTATATTACTTCATTATAAAAAGTTGATTAATAATTGATAATATGTCATAAATCACATTAAAATAATTCCTAACATTGCTATACGTATTTCTCAATCACATCAAAAAAATGATTACTCACTTTGTTATGTTTACAACTTAATTAACGCGTTTCTAGATCACTATAAACAACAACAAATAACATAATGTAAATTTAAATAAAATTTGATTTGAAACGTGTGCTACTTTTAAGACTATCAAAAAATACTGATACTCATATCTATACCTATTACCCATACACCACCAAATGGGTTTATGTTATGAAATCGTTATGTTGAAAATCTGCAAGGACGATTACATATGAATTTCATAATGCAGTAACAATTTTTAACTTTTCTATCATTAAAATTGATGAATGTAAAGGTTTGTTATTGATTCTATAAAATTTATAATTATTGGATACTTGAAAAATTCAATTAACTATATATTATTTTACGGGAGCTGATTTGAAAACCCCCAGCATTAATATCTCAAATAGACAAATTTTATTTGCAATTGGGGCGCTTTACATAAATATTTATAGCCCGGTCTAATCACCGAAGGATAGTTATTACCCCGAGGGCTTGATTGACACGTTATTTTGATTAATTTTTGCAGAAATAATAAAAACTTGCTAGCACTGAATTTCATTACTGTATTTTATCAATAGAAATTGTTAGGAGTAGGTGACACCGTTGGTCCAACGTTGAATAAAAGCATTAAATTCATTTTACACGTATGATTTTTATTCCAATTAAATATGAAACAATAATGCGCACAATTAAATTAAACTTGTCGATTATATAGTGAAATTGAGAATCTTCTTTTAAAACTGCCAAATAAATGTCATAATACTCATAATAATCTACAAATTATTCCAACAATGCAGTATATGATTAATATTGATAGTTTCCAATAGAAATGATATATTGGAATATCTGTTTTTAATTCTTGGAAAATTTATAATACATATGACGCACCGCTCACGATATATGCATTCACCCATTAAAATTATATCACCATTAAGATATTATATAGCTTGAGAATTCTAGTTTTATGCCCTATATATACTACCGATGAGTTATTAGGCGAAAAGTATCATCTTCGAATCAAAATACGGAAATGAAATTGATTCCTGAATATTTTCCCATTTTTAAATTAAAAATTAATAATTTTTTCATGATCTTTTTGGAATGCTTTTACCTTAATTTCTTTCTATACAACCACTTTGATTTTCACAATATTTTCATTAATTTTTATGTTATTCCATTCAAATTCTTTTAACTGCTTAATATTGAGAAAGTTTTTAACTTTTTTATTATCTAAAGGTATGGTAAATGGTCGCTACATATTATGCTTCTTGGTTACTTTTACTACCATTCTGAAATTGGTAGGCAACGGAAACTGATTAGAATGTATTCTATCGATATAAATGCCATAACACTTTAACTGGGGCCAAGTTGATCATTACTCTGAATAGAATCATTTATGTTATAATATTTCACACGAAAGTTACAAGGATGTATTGATATCTAGTTAGCCATGCATAAACAAAATATTGCATTACAATAGCAACGAACAATAACTTATTACAAGTGTCAGTGGAAAGTTTGACGTCAAAAAAGTAAATCAGACTTACGCAATAAACTAAAAGAAAAAAGAAAACCGATTGGACTATCGAGCCATTATCAAGTACCTACCTGTATTTGAAAGGGTTAAGAGGTAAGCAGATTTACGAAGATATGCTTAATACCCTTTGTGATCAATGTCCTTCGTATGCGACAGTGAAAAATTGAGCTGCAAGCTTCAAAAGAGGTAAATTTTTCATTGAAGATAATGAGCGATCGGGAAAGCCAGTTTCTGTGTCAGTCCCCGAAAATATCGATGCAGTTCGTGACATGATTTAATCAGATCGTCGAATTGGGTTAAAATGGATCTGATCTGAAGCACCGAATATTTCATACGAACGCGTTCATAATATAGTTCACGTCAATTTGGACATGAGAAAAATTGCTGCAAAATGGATCCCCAAATGTTTGAATGTTGACCAAAAGCGTGCAAGGGTAGAAGCATCGCGTTCGATATGTGCTCGATTTGAAAACGATGTAGACTTCTTAAACCGACTTGTTACTATGGATGAGACTTGGGTACATTTCTACGATCCAGCAACAAAGGAACAATCGATGGAATGGCGACACTCTGGTTCTCCAAGACCTAAGAAGTTTCGTGTTCAAAAATCTGCTGGAAAAGTTCTTGCTTCAGTTTTTTGGGATTGCCATGGAGCAATCATGTTTGATTTTTTTGGATAAGGTAAAACAATAACTGGATTGTTTTGTTTTTGCAGGACAACGTCCCTGCACACAAATCTCATGTTGATATGCAAAAAATTCGTGATTTAGGGTTTGAATTACTAGAACACCCCCTTATTCACCAGATGTGGCTCCGGCCGACTATCATTTCTTTCCTCAATTAAAAAAAGTTTAAAAGGTCGTAAATTTTCTTCGTTAACGAGGAGGTAATAAAAGCTGTGAAGGTCTGGTTTGCAGAACAAGAAAAAAGGTCTAGAGACGTTGCAGGTTCGCTGTAATAAATGTATCCAATTAAGAGGAGAATATGTTGAGTAATAAAATATTTCGACATTGAAATTTTGTTTGGTTCTATAGTAGGCTAAGACTTTTTCAATATTTCCTCGTATATTCAAATTAAAACAAAAATATGGAAAAATTTCTAAAACTTGAAGGAAACCTTAAAGTGTGCACAACGTGTGTGTGTGGGTGTTTGTCTCACGGGATTGTAATCACCTGCATTGAATGAATTAACAGTTCGAAGTTCAACATTTAACCCATGTTACTTCAATTAAGATTATATTGATTCCGCTACATAGCGTGTCCAGGAATTTAATAACCAAAAAATTTCGAACTGAGTACAAGGAATGAAAATAATGTTTCTATTTCAAAGAAATTTTTATTATATGTTTCTACATCTACTATTAATTGGAAAACGTACTAAAAAATTCAAGTGATCGATTATGTACATCCGTGTATAGTAATTGGCCTACATTTCAAATCTTTTCCTATAAAATTAGTTTTTTCTTTTCAGCTTCAAGTCTAAAATTTAGAAATGGACAATTTTCTATATGTCCATCGTAGCTTCATAATTAAGCAAAAATAACACCTTGTAATTATTCCGTGATATTCGTTATGACGTAGAGATGGATTGCGTTGGTATATTATCTTCTCAAATACGATATCTTGAGTCATTAAAAGTAATGATACTGACGTGATTTTTACAGAATAAGCCTTTATTTATTCTAGTCAGCTGATTTTTCAATATTATCACTCAATGTCATGTATTTTAGAAATTTTAGAAATATTTTGATTTCATTTTTATAATTATCAAGTCTTTAAACCTGTACTTCGTCAAATGATTATTCTAAGTTAACACCACAAACATAGATGCTTTTAAACTGTTCGATTGTTGTACTGTAGTTATAATCAAATATTTTCTATCGATACTTGTATATTTTTAATTTCAACAAATTTACTATTCATCAAGTAAAAACATCGATTCCGTTACATGATTTTACCATCAAAAACCTTGAAATAATTTTTACTTATGTAATAATTTGAGTTACCTAATCCCCGAATCTTTATTAAAAATGAAGGAATTTCTTAATAATAATTAAAAACTTTAGTCGCGTTTATACATTTATGCTTATAAAAACAGTAAACTTAGCAAGATTGCAACTAACAAATCTATACCCTATACGTTTCTAATTTCATCTAGTTGGAATTCTGCACATACCCAAAACAAATCAAATTCAAATATCATCAATCAATTGACAATACCTAATCAGATTTTTTGGACAAAAATAATAATATGAAGGTGAGTAATCAATGACAAAGACTTTTGAGAGTAAGGAATAAGGTGTACTGTATCAAGTTGACGAAAGTAGACAGAAGGCACACAAATTTCATCATCCATGTATGGTCCGGGTGAAAAAACTTGACGTAAACCAGGACTGGTTTTCATGAATTCATATTTATTACTTTTTACAAGCAACTTTATCAGAGATTGTATAAAAATATGCAAATTTTTAACCAGTGCAACATATAAAAATATTTCAGTGACCGATTTTGCTGCATTTTTAATTCAGGAATGGATATTATCGCCTCACTTTTCGTTTTAGATTTAATTTTATGGTTACGATCTTCTAAATTTAACCGGTCGTCCAACAGTCATGTTAAATAGGTACTCCACAAGCTCAAGCAGACTTCCATCTACATTATTTTTAAAAATCAACTCTTCAGGTGTTTTATTTAAAAATCATATATCAAATATATTATTTATAATTGTGACTTAAATTTAAGCATTTCATCAAAATTAATCTATTAAACGATCAATTTGAAAAAAAAATCTATATTTGTAGTTAATGTGTCCGAGAGTTTGGAAAATAATCGAAATTTATTACCCCTTCCTTCTTAACTAACTACTCAGTCTAAAAGCGGCGTTTTCCTGGGAACACAACAAAAGTAAACCAAAGGTGGTCCTTCAGTAAAAATCTTGTGTGATTCCGTTATGCTAATATTTATTTATTCTGATTCTACCGCCCGTAAACAAACCAATTAACATGTTTTTCAGGAGGCTAAACATGAATATTTGATGAGTTTCAGAATTTACAGGGTGCCACAAGAGAATGACTCGTTGTTCGAAAAAATGGAATTTTGTACAATGACAGTCCTTCCTTACAAATTATAATTTTTAATAGCTTCAAAAAATTAAAAACTAAATAGCATTAGTTTATTAAAAATTTCGATTATCTAAATGTTTTCCAATGAAATAAATAAATATTAAGCTTCAAAGTACATCATAGTCATCAACAACCATCGTATCCTTATGGTTCCATTCGACTTTTACAAAATGTGTAACTTCTAGGTATTTATTCTCGGTCGAAAGAAGATAAAATTGTACCTCTCCTACTTAGCCGTATCTTGTACATAATAAGATTGTGGATAAAGTACCATTTAATAATTTGCGTTACATCATGATAGAAAAGAAAACGAATCCGCAAATACTGAAGGAATAGATAGTTCCAATAAAAGAAATATATGAGTAATAAAAACACAATCACTAATGAAGCTCGAGGTGTTTTTGTCGAATAAATTAATAACACTCTCTGGAAGCAAAAATATGAACAAACATGATCAGAGGGATGCTTATTCTCTCTGTATATATATTGTTCAATTGCATAGAGTCCAATCGGTCAACGATTCCTGCACCTGCATCAAATAACAAAGAATCTCAGACAATTACCGTAAATGGTTAGCTAACAGCATAGCAGTTACAATTTTGTGAACTTCTGGAAAAATTGATTGAGCTCACCATATTAAAGTTTGGATTCTGAAGACTTAAGGATTGGTTCAAAATATGATAGGGATGTAAATGAAAAATTTATTTCGATTATAATTTTATTATTTAAAAAGCAGCACCTAATAATAAGTTACAGTTATTGAATTATAACTTGACAAACGATTTACTATTGCACAAAAAATAGAAATTACAATAACCATATAACTATAATGCTACCAGTCGTATACGACATAAGGCTAGTGTCTTGAGCTGCATGTGTTTCACCACAGAGAAGACATTCAAGTTATTATAATAATTTACTAAACTATTGTTCACTAGATCGTCTAAAATAGAGTCTGCGACAAATTTACAAGAAAACAAAGAATTTCAAATTTCTTTTCTTGTAATAGGACTTAGCACTCAGTCATTATTTGTGTAAAATTTGAACAGACTGCAAAGAAGAAAAATTATAATCTGTATAAACTTATAGTAACAATTTGTAAGTTATTTTTTTGATAAAGATAAATTTTTGGAGAGTGGATGATAGATCAGCACCTAAAAGTTAGTAGTAAATGATATATATAAATTACATATTTACTCAAATATATGATCGAATGTACAGAATTCATAAAACGGAGACTTCTACCACTAGTAAATGGTGGAAGCTACTCCCATATATGCTTCATTGGTAGAGACACTAAAAAATGATATTAATAAAAATATCTGGAATATTTTGATAATTCTTAAAATGACTGATTTATGACAGAAATATTGGGTTTCTACACATCATTCAATAATTTGAATAACAAGATATAATTTCGGTTGTACTATTTTATTGATTGTGCGTGTCTACAGACTACCTAAAACTCTTTATTTTTACGTATTTTTTATTCATTTGTATGTTGATTTTATTGCTACGTCTATATATTTATCACTTACTGGGGATAGACCAGCTTCAAATAAAAATGAGTAAAACTATCAATAAATATAAAAAAAGTTAGTGTAGACACAAAAACTAAATTTTTAATTACCGATGATATCAGATAGGTAAATGTATATTACAATGAAAAATAAATATATGTGATGCACATATATCATGAAAATTCTCGGACCCATCCTATAATTTTCAGAGAGTAAAAGGGTAAATGGAACATCATTAATAGTTTTCAAAAAAAAAATCTTTAATCAAAATATAGGGGTCCAAGAATTTTGACTTTGTATATTTATCAATTGAAAAAACAATAAAATTGTGTTATTTTGTAATACAAAGAGATCATACATATATAATAAAGTTTTTAATAACTTATCTACCTTTTTAATTCTAAAATTTCACATTTCGTTGTCTATTTTATTATTATTAAATCTTATTTCCATAAAATTACCTACAATTTGAGCAGCATAATGTTTTATAATTTTAATATCTATTTTATTTAACAAAATTTCTAACCACACAAAATTGAATTTGTCTTTCAGACCTCCGCATATTAATAGAACTAAAAAATTATCTTTCCATGAAGTGGCTATGGGCGATTATGAAAAAATTAATATAAAAATGTTCTAAAATATTTGACACAAATTTTATCTTATGAATGATAGATTATACCAATCTAATGCAAACTTATTTTTGGGCAAAGAATTTTCTACAGGATATAGTCGGTACCTTCCTCTCAACCTCTTTTCAATAAATACATTTAATTTGGATAATTGAAAATAAAATTTCATAATGAAAGTTTTCACTGAATCTATAACACTGACTGCACAAAAAGTGACTCACTATTTACCATTTTTTGATGTATGATACATTTTAATATTTTCCAGGTGAACTATAGCGCAATTATAAACCAATAATTTTGATTAAAATGATATAGTATCTACAAATTCTATATATACTATTGTCACTTTTTAAAAGTTTTGATTTGCCAATTTTTTGTTTTTTATAATTGCAAAATTGTTATTAAACCAAACTAAAAATTTATGTCACAAAAGTTGTGTGTTGTCATATGAGCCCGGATTTTACTACTTCAAAATGCTACTTACAGTCGATCTTAGGATTTTATTATGTTGACAATGCTCTGCAACTAACATAGACAGATTTTTTTTTGCAAATGTTTGAAATTGCACAAATATATTCCGTAGTACTTTGTGATAATATCAGACAATATTGTTACATTATATTTTGATGATGTTAAGTAAATACAAACATAATCCTGACTAAAATACTATGAAGTAAATTTGAGGAATCATAGAAAGACAAATGCTCGCATCAGCCGCTTTGTTTTATGTTTCTCTAAAATAACGGGGTCTTCTTGAAAATTCTGTGATATTATATTTAATAGGAGATGGACACAATAAGAGTAAAATAGCTTTTCGAACAGTTCAGTGTGCAGTATATATTTCTTAAATATCTTATACCTTTTTTCATGTTTTTGTTAAATCTACTTGATTTTTGACCTCTTTTAAATGTAATTACTTTTCTCAATAGAAATAAATATATTTTGATAAATAGCAAAATTAGGTCGAAATATAAAAAGTAATGTTTAGTGGATTATTAACAAAAACATATTGAAAAAGGTCTAATAATTAAGAAATTAATATATAAATACAAAGATGATTATTGCGGGGTTGTGTAAAATACCAAAGAGTATACATTTTGGTATCGTAAATATATATAATAAATTAATTTGAATTAAAATATTGGAATTTAGATATTTACCAATTCATTTTCACATCCATCACATAAAAAATAAGTAGAATATATATATTGTTTTACAATGTACCTTCCAACGTTGAATAATTGAAAACTAACAATTAAAAATGCAATTTTCCCATCAACTAATTATTAGAACTGGGTATACCAACATACAGAATAAGTAAAAGCATTCAGTTTTTAAAAATTATTGTACAATTTCTGTTCAAGTTTTAAATTGACTAAATAAAAAAATTTCTCATGTAAAAATTAAATAAATATGACGCTTTTCACTTACCCTGTTAATTGTATTTTATATAGATAAAAAAGTGTTATAATCATACAGAAAAATATCTGATTTCACCAGTTTAACCAACACATCCACACTACTCTACTACTCATAATAATATAAGAAACTGATGGACAAGATAGGGCAGTTGTATGGTTGCTGTCGTATTCACATAACCTGTAGAATTTGGCTAGCTTCAAATGCTGTCCCTGGTAAGAGAATTACTGGACTAGATACATGTCCAGCTTCTACACAGACCATATTGGGATATTCGTCATCACCAAAATCTGACATATCTTTAGCTTGATCCACCCATGGATTCCAAATTACTGTATCTGGGAAGTTATATTTCTGAATACGCATCTTACGACCAGACACAACATTGGTTATTATATGCTCTTGAGGAGTATTTTGGTAGATTTTATCAGTCCATTCTCCAATGGTTACAACATCTCTTGCCTAAATTGAAAATTATATAATTTTCTAAAATTCTTACATATTATAATATCACATACTATATACCAACACTCATTTACATTGTCTAATGTTTAGTTTGATAACCAAGTTAATGTTTTCATACAAAGAAGCTCACATTTGTTCAACAGACAGTGTAAATGTTGTAGTGAAAAGTATATCAATTATAAATATTAAAAATAGACACTGACATATTTCTTGAAAATTGAAAATATTTACCTCTTGATATATAGCACCTTCTCTTGTTTTATCCACAAAAGTACAGCCTTGTAATCCTGTAATTTGACAACGTCTCACGTCTGGAACTTTAAAATATGTATGTAGCAACATATTAAAACTGAATGTCAAGTCTTTACTTGGGTTATATACAGCAATATTGAAGTGTAATTCTTTTTCTCGGAGTATCAGTCTATAAGTCAGTCGAAACCTAAAGATATATACACTTGTAAATATTCCAGCTTTATTAATTTATTTAATTCATTTTCAATGACATTAGATTGAACATAATTTGAATTTAGCCATATACACAGAAACCTACATCATTCAATTGTTGAAATTCATACTAAAACATGACACATTTTTTTTTAATGAAAAGTTAAAAATTTTATTGGTAGATAATGCAAAATTTATAAGTTTTAGTTTTTTAAAACTGTTTATTTTTTTGTTAATATTTACTGGAAGAATTTTCTTATTAGCATTCAAATGCACACTTGGTTTTCTACTAATACAAATAAAAATAAACTGATTAAATAGAAATTTCAATTACTCACGGATAATTCCACATGGATCTAGTAAAATCTGTGTCCATAATAGAAAATACAGCCTCTACATCTCCACTTGGCAGTCTTTCAGGTGCTTTTTCCAAGTTCCACCTAACAATTCTAGCAAAACCATGTTGAGGACCAAAATTCCAAGGTCCAAATTGAGCTGAAATATTGCCATTTGATTTAACCAGTATATTGATAATTAATTTTCTATTAATTTATTCTTCCCTCAATAAATAAACTGTTATTATTAGGTTTTTAAAAAACACACTTTCTATCATTGAAGTATAGTTACTTTGTTTGTTTGTTTCTTGAAACTAAATAGTTAATAAAACTTACGAAAAACAAATGGTATGCCACCTCTTATTGCCTTTTTGCCATCAAACACTGCTTGTTTGCTAAAAAAATATTCTTATCACTGAAAAGGTACATTCTGACTACAGTTATATATATTATCAAATGGATCATTTCTTATTTTACCTTACAAATAGTTGTTCTTGATTATTAACTCTCCATGAAACAACAGTGGCACCTAAAAAAATTTGAAAGCGTAAAAAGTGAGGTTATGTTAATTTTTTTAAAGCGGGTATTTATAATTTAAAAATATTGGCTCAACATAAATAAGCTGAAATTTTGTACTAAATTCGCCTCACCATGTAGATTAATAGTGCAGGTAGTATTATTTCCCCTATCTAAGACTACCACACTAGTAGCTGCCATAACCGTTTTTTTTAGCCACAAGCCTGCTTCAGCCGGCTGAAAGATGCTGATGCTCGATGTTTACGTGTTTCTACACTTAAAATCACAATTTCCGCGGTATTACCTGCGCGGACACACCACAGGTGTTAAGTCCCTCTGTCGGTAGTGAAAAAAATAATATAGAGTGTAAAAACAAGTCGCTGCACCACCACCTGCTATATAATACAAATACACTCACAAATGGCATCTAACGATCTAAATATGCAGAAGCTCAAATGATGAGTTTTTCATCTGTATACAAAAAACAGAAACATTTTAGATAATGGTTGGATCGAACGTTTCAGCGTCATCCTTTAGACATCAACGTAACTACATCAGTGCAGATTACTTTAATTTTTAAATATCTCAAAAATATTTTAATTGAAAAAATAAAATGTTACACGGCATGTAGGCTAATATGGATATTATTCACATTTAGGATATAATTTTTACAAAATATAATGACATACATCAGAAAATAGGTTTCTCGGGTATATAAAAGTCATTACAAAATTATGGTGTCTCTGTTCAAATATAGATGTCGATAGAATCTATAGATTATATTTATTTTTTAATCCAAATGGATGTTTTCGAGTTTAGGCGCTCTCTATGAAAATAACAATTAATCAATTTACTAAATTCTCATAGAAAGAATGTACATTTGACATAAACAGAAACTGGATATTATATTATACGGGTTGTAATAATGTTGCAGTTATAATTTGCTTCAATAGATGAAAGCACTACGCAGTGTTTTTCAATAATATTTCAATTAAAATAATAAAATGTTACACGGCACGTGGGCTAGTATGGATATTATTCACATTTAGGATATAATTTGTACAAAATATAATGACATACATCAGAAAATAGGTTTCTCAGGTATATAAAAGTCATTACAAAATTATGGTGCCTCTATTCAAATATAGATGTCGACAGAATCTATACACTATATTTATTTTTTAATCCATCCCAGTTAGATGTTTTCGAGTTTAGGCGTTCTCTATGAAAATAACAATTAATCAATTTACTAAATTCTTATAGAAAGATGTACATTTGACATAAACAGAAACTGGATATTATATTATACGGGTTGTAATAATGTTGCATTTATGATTTGTTTCAATAGATGGAAGCACTACGCAGTGTCATTTTTACTCCAGTAAATTTTATACAGAGTATTTCTAAAATATAAATTATAATAATTTTTTCTTTTAGTGTATGAAGTTTTGCACTCAATCGGATAGATTAATATTCAATTGATCGTTGTTTGCCTTGTAGGTATTTAATATGATTAAAGGGAACAATCCGCAATTTTTAAATATTGCGAAATTTTATAAATACACCAGTACTGTAAAAAGATAGTTTTCAAATTAAGCTTTGGGTTTTTTTAAATAATATTCAGGAACGGATCATACTTAGGTAAATGAATAAAACTATTGAACTTACTATTTAATATTTTATTTCATGTATGTCCGATGAACACATTGTCAATAATTAAACTCAGATTGCGCCATTCATAATGAAGTTTAACATACAATAGAAATTCAATAACGTGTAAGTAAACATGGGACGAAAAAGTACATTCTAGTTTGGCACATATTATGAACAGTGCACTTCTGACATCCCATGTTTATATTTTTAAAATTAACAATACAGTGGTTAATTACGTGAGTACCTGAATAAGAGAGTTAAAAATACATGTCAAAAGAGCTTGCAAGTGGATTTGAAATTGTGGAACGTTTAATAATGAAGAAGAAGGGTGAAATATGAAATTTGAGAAACGTTATAGTGCACATTTCTCTACTAATAATACTAATAACCACGTTTGAAGATAAAGTTAATATTACGTTTGTTATATTCGTAATAAGATCCACTTTTGATTCTATGTATCACTTCAATTTTCTTACAGAACTACATAAAATAAAACCTATATAAAAATATAAACAATTTATTTATTAAACTCATATGAATAACATAGATATTTTAATAGAGAGTTATAATGGCGCGACCTGGGCACTAGCTACTTTAGTGACACATCAATATAAATAAATAGAATTCAATATTTTAAGGTACCTTTAAGGCTAGTCGAGATCACTAGTGCACTATTTTACCCCTACACCTGCGCAGCTGCACGAAACTTAAGTTAAAGATGACCGTCCATGTTTAAAAAGAGTGGCAAAATCTTATATCTGATTTTCTATATCATTTCGTGTTTCGATATTATAGATACAATATACCAAGATGAGACACTGGGTCTGTATCGTGTTTAGCATAAGACATTGAAAAATTCTGTCAAGTCAAATGTTCTCTCTTAATATAGTATATCTACTGAGTATTCTTAAATTTGCGATCAATTCGATTATGGTATTTCCTAGTATATTATAGACCGGTTAATGTATGAACTTGATGAACTTGACAACATTTGAGTTGTTAGAAATTTTAACTAACTATAAGAACACTAATATAGCGTCCTTCACGAGATTTATTCTACCAAGCAGTTAGGGCTATTTCAAAATTACACATACGGAAATAAATACTCATAAAGTACCGATTTATCATAATAATACAAGGAATAACAACATTTATTTATTCGTTTTTTTTTTATCTTGCATCACAAATCTAAGAATTCAGAATATATTTTTTAAAATAATTTTGAACAGTTGTTATACCTACCTACTAATTATTCCTACATCTTTTAACTGGACGTGAAATTCCTATATTTTATTAGAAATATTTCCTATTTTTAAAACTCTTGTAGATAATAAATTTAATTCCTTTGGATAACAAAATTATTAACAATAGATATACATATATAGCAAATAGACGAAACAAATAAAAATAGATACATATTATAAATACTCTGGTAATTTGATTTGTGTAATATACATATAAGTATTAATAAAGCTATATCTTATTAATAACAATAATTAACAGGTCTGAAATCACAATGAGAGATAAAAAATAGTCAGATCACGTTTTATTTTCAACAAAATCAGAAATCAGGATTGAATTGGTTAGTATATTCTGTTTTAGCTGAAAATTAAACATTCTGAAACTACTTAAAGTTACTAAATATTGAAATTTTGCTCACATACCACTTTTTTTTTTGGTTTCTTTTATAAAAATAATAAACTAATTTAAGATTGTCTACAATTCAACGATTAATAAAAATAATAATTTTATTAGTAAAATTGGACACGATAAAGAGTGATTCATTAGTACTGGTAACGGGCCCCCAAAAAAACATCAACTTACAAAAAAAATAGTACCTACTACTTAATTAGATATTCGCAATTTAAATCAGTTTTATTGAATAATGGTTCACTCTGTAAGTTTTCAGAAAAGTTATGCCGATTCAATTGAATATATCAACACAATTTTGTACCGAGATATGGCTGGTCACCACCCCTAATGAATCGCTTTGTACATAAATCAGTTCAATGCAGTATCCAAGCGCGGATCCAAGGGGGGTCATGAACCCCACCCCCTAAAACCCTGATTAATTAACTTGGTATTTGTGTTTCTTATAAAAGGGCGCAAATAGGAATATGTAAAAGTACGAATTATTTTACATCGTGGATAAAGGGAGCCAATACCCCCAAATATTTCGAATATCAAAACAATACCCAATAAAATAAAAATAAAATGCTCAGGAAATTCAAGACTAAGAAGTAGAGGAATCTGACTTGAAACTAATTAATATGAATCAAATCAAACTAATCGGTAATCGGTCTAGGGCTCTATGGGTAAACGACTTAAGAGTTGGTCTAGTTGAAAAAATGAAATGTAAACTAGTAAATTTAAGAATCGACTCACTCGAAGAGTCGGTCAGATTTCGGGACAGACGAGAAATTTGAACTAGTGAGGGAAAGCAAGAAGAGTCGCAGTTCTTTTGGAATCGTTCATTTAAAACGAACGATTCAAAAGGATCGAATTTCGATTCACTCTACGGGACTTAGTGGCTCCTCGGCATTCGAGATCCTAGTCTCGAGTAGTTATATTTTGTGGGTAAAAGGCTTAAAATACCTTTGGGAGATGACTCGTCCTAATACTAGTGACCCCCCCTTTATCAAGACCCTGGATCCGCCCTAGACAGTATCTATAAAATTTTATGGTAATGTGGTTCAACGTATAGATAATATAGAAGGAAAATATTTTATAGGTAAATAGAAATATAGAAAACTTATAAATTTATTTTATATGAATTAGAGTGTTCTTCGAAAATTGTTTGAAAAATTTCTTTATATCATCTATATTAACTACTATACATTTATATATTTCAAACAAAACAAAGTTATGAGAAACTTTTTTTTTACAGAAGTTCTATCACTCTTTGTTCTAAACTATTCAGAGACTTGTATCTCTCTAATTTCGATTGTGTAGGTAAAAACGACCTTTTAAAGTTGAAATTCTACTAATGCAAAGTGTTTTATGAATAATATTTAATGGATCAGAACTTAACTGATCATTTTTGGCTATTGTATTTAGTTTTGTTTATATGCACACACACACATACACACAAATACACATACATAAAGTTGTACCTACGTCATTTTTATTATTATTTCGAGAGATATATAGAATGTTGAGCCGCCCTTTATTACAATTGGCAAAAAACGTGTCTAGAAAAATAGAAATACGAAGTTGCCACACAATCTTATACAACAAGACTCAACATAATCAGTATATCAGTGGTCACATATCACGGAAGTAAATACAATTGTACTGGATCCGATTCTTACATAATCCGTGGGTCGATGAGGAGTAAGCTTCGATATATTTATATAATGATAAATGAAAGATGAATTTCTCACTATAGGCTTAAGTGAAAAGAACCGTAAGTCAGGTGGAGAGGAGAATGGATCTGGACATTGCGATCGAAGACGTAATTGTCAGCAAACAAGGTTGTGTTAAATCGATCGATCAACGCCGTTAAGCAAAAAATGAAAGTCGGGACGAAACAATAATCACGATATTTGTCCGCAAATATCAAAATGTGATTAGGTTAACCACGATAAATATAATCGATTTTTGCAAATGTTAGTAGCGGAAATTAGCCTCATGAAATATAATCTTTTTTATTTTATGATTATGCCAATTTTTGTTCTCTAGATATGTAGTGTGTAGAGCTCCTCAATCACGATATACTGATTTTTTAATAATGAGTTCTTGCTTACATCACATGAGATAAAAATCTATACAACATTCGTGCTTCCATAGAAATGTGCAAATACATAATAAAAATATTGAAAGTCATAGTTTCTGAAGAAAGTTTCCATTTCAGTATGTAGGTATAGATAAGTTTCTCACTCAGAATCTACACATTTCTGCAGAAAAAAAATGTTATTATGACTTACTAAATATAATTCTATCACTCATAATTTGACATTTAATACAGTAAATATTTATTATTTATTAAGTTAATATTGCTCAAAATTCTTAGATTTAAATGGTACGCGATAAACGTTTTGTTAAATTACCACCTAAAAGAAAATATTCGATTGAATTAAATTAGTAAATTATCTGTAAAAGTAACTGAAACGAATAATCCGAAAGTGTTCCTGTTTGTTCAACAATCGTAAACTAATTTAAAATTGTTTTTACGATTCATAAAATACGTTCTCAATGAAAACATTATTAAGAAGTTGACTAAAATGTTTTATACAATATTTTAACCAGTTCACTAATACATATCTTCCTTTTCAAACATTTCCTGTCCTGTTTTTTATTCTTTTCTCATTCTATCAAGCTGCGTTTTTTACTCGGTATCTCCTTGATTCTGTCTATTATTTTTCCTTTATTAAAATACTTTCAGAATTAACTAATCATATATTATTGATAATGGATGATAGGTGATATGTGCATAGTTTTCTTTTTACAGTATGTGTTTTTATATTTATATACCGTAATTTTTTTGCATATCTGTTTACAGTTTCCTTTTCGTATTTTAATTGCATCATATAGAACATACTATTAATAATAGACTAAGAGCCAGTGCCTGCCAGACATATGTTAAAGTATATAATTTGTAACCTCGAAACATCGTTCCCTACAACAGTGAGAATACGCAAAAAAATTTCCACCTTTTATACTTTAACGTATGTCTGGCTGGCACTGGCTCTTAAGCCCATTTCGCACCAAGCCAGTCTAGTCCATTCGCGTCCAGTCAAGTCGGACGCTTTTGCGGGACTTGACGGGACGCGCTTAGTGTGAAACCAGATTTATACATTCTCTTTGTTTTAATTCAAAAGCGTCCGACTTGACTGGACGCGAATGGACTAGACTGGCTTGGTGCGAAATGGGCCTTAGTCTATAAATGGTTTAATTCAGATTCACTTCATCCTCAAATACTTCAAGTTATATAGTTATATATTGATGTTTTTTTTTCTAATAACTAGAGGCGGCCTTACCCATTGCGAGGCCGCCTGGAGCAGGTGTTTACGAGGGCCTTTGTCTTTCATTATGTGATCCGAAAGTAGGTTGTCATGTTTAAGGAGAAATGCTAAAATTATACAAATAAATCAAATTTGAATTTTAAAATATTTTACATTGAAAGATTTATAAAATTAACAAATACAGAGATGATAAATTTCAAAATTGATGTTTGCTGCTTTTCCTAAGACTAAAATCTTTAATTAAAGTACAATAATCTAAGGAATAAGCTACATCATTTTCGATTGAAAGAATAGCAAAGGCTGAACACCGATCTTGTGTCATCGAATTCCTCAAAAAAAAATCCTTTCAACAGACGCAATTGTAACAGGTGTGGAGCAATAATTCTCAGGACTATTTCGTAGTGGGGTAAACTTCAGTTAATTTTTTTTTCTATTATGTATTTTAGCACCGAGGTAATGTCATCGCTTCCTTTATACACACGGATGAACATATTCAATTCTTCGTACAATTCATGTCCCATCAATCACATAATTCTCCTACTGTCATAGATATTTGTAAGTCACTGCATTGCTTTAAAAGTTCACTATAATTAATTTCCTTTATTTTTTTTTATATTATACATGAAACCAAATATGCTTTCATGATATTGAAGAGTCTCAAACCTAGGATAACAGCTTGCGCACACATTGTCGACAATGACATAAAAATAGTTTATTTTGAAAATTCCTTCCGCTTTCAATTCATGAGCTTCATCTCCCCCTTCATAACAAAATGCCTTTTTTTACGTGGTCTTCTGACTTCTTTGAACTGTCTCTCAATATATATAAAAAAATAGTTATAAAATTTTTTATTTTTTAAATTTTGCTTGGGTTGTTGTGCGAGGACCTGGACGATTGCCCTGTTCGCCACCTCCTAAGGCCGCCACTGCTAATCACTATATATATAGTATATGTAATAATTTTTCGCTTATCGATGTAGATATATTAAATATTTTGGTCATCTTTCCTTTTGAAGTTAATGGCTGCCTATAATTTTTATTATTATTTTACTATTGTTGAAAATATTATTTCCAATTGTTGGTTGAATCATCTAATATATTTTTCACCGGTTTCTATTGAGTTTTGTGTTTCTCCTCTGAAATTGGATCTTAAATAATTTTTATTAGATATTTTAGTTGTAAATGAGTAAAATGTTTTTATGATTATAATAACGATGAATCGAAAAAACAATTTGAATTGGTTTCGATTTATATACGTAAGAGTTTATGTAATTTTGAGTGCCTATTAGATAATTTAAAAGACATTTTATAAGCTCTTATTTTTTTTTAAGTTTAACTAGACTAGACATGAATAAGTGTTATTTTCTATCATATACTGTATAATTCGAAACGACAAATTTGTGGAAACTCTCACATAATATATTCTCCAAAATGATTTTTATTGTGTTTCCCAATATATTGCTTTGTTATTCGGGAATATAACGTCAATGAATAATCGAATTCAATATTTGAATAAGAAATTCCAATTAGTGATTAAGCGTGTATTCGTTTATATGATTTAAAAACTTTGATAACGAAATGTAGGTACATTAAAAAAATTATTATTCTCTAAATAATAAGAGTCGTAAAACAAACAACTTTTTCCATTTCAAAAAAACCTTTAAACGATTATTTTATATTGTTAAATACTAGAGTACTATTAGTTCATTGGTGATGCAACTACTATATAAGAACAAATAAACAAAGTTTATTAAATTTTGACTAAACTAAACATCCCAGCGAAATAAAGTGAAAAATAAGGGCCAATACTCACTATAAAGCCGTTCCTAGTTCGTTCTCGGCCCAATCTCGGTTTGATAAAAATATTATGAAGTAAAAAATATATGTGTGCATTCGGAACAGTCAAGTTTCGCTCGAATCCTAGTCCAATCACGATCAGGTTCGAAGAAATTTTGTTTGAGCGAGATCGAACTTATCACGCCATGTACTACCCATAGTGTGAATATTCTTTTGTTTCAGGTTCAGTCAGCTATTACCCGCTGAGGCGATCAGTACATGAAATGCAAAAATTTTATTTTTTTTTCTATTTTTACTGTGATTTTCTTCAAAATCATTTCAAACGTAGTTCAATCCATTCGACAGTACTGTAAGAATTTTTCTTCATCATTAATTAAATGGAGATAGAAAGTGTAATACTCTTCTTCTTTTTTTTTCGTTGTAATAAACTTGGATGCACCCACATTCTTCTCATTGCTTTATATTTTCTTTTTGTCTTGATAATATTATCTTCTTCACCAAAAAGAAGAACTATAGTCGCTAATTCTTCAAACGAAAAGGTTAATGACAGTTTTTCACTGCAAATATTACAATAATTTTCTAATTAATTATCTACGAGCCAAATTCATCCGACTTTGATTATCGACAATTCAAGACTGAATCTTGAACTGAGTCAGATTGTGAACTGTGAACAGCATTATAGTGAGAATCGGCCCTAAAGGTGGTAGAATCCACCTAAGTTGATAATGTGGTAATAGCAAGATATACAATAACATGTGGGTTACTGAATCTTATGTCTTATTCTTAAATATAGTATAGTACGAGAAGCTGTACCTCAAATGTTGAACAAGAGGAACTTTTTTATTATATAAATATTTGACATAACGTTACTATAAACAAAGTTTTTATCTTTGAAATTTTTGGCAGTTATAAGACTAATGAAAATCTTTCGAATTTTATAATGCAAGGACCGGTAACGACTATCACAAACTACTATATGCAACACCAAATACAAATTTTACAACATTTCTAGTACTAAGAAAATATAAAAATTAGTGTAAATTAGTTTCGGATGGAAGAAGATGTTGGGCAAGTTGAAAAATTGATAAAAAGCAATAAAAATATCAAACGTTATGCTATTGAATAAAATAAAAAATCATAAACTTATCCAACAAACATAGATTGTAATAGTCGCACGTATTAAACTACAGGGCGTTCCAAAATTATCTTTACCACTTTCAAAAATTCATAAGTTCGAACATAAACAAGATATTTGATTTTGTCTTTTGCATGTATTACTGCAACTAATAAACTTTTTTTTAATAGGCTGAATAGTTATAAGTGGAGCCGGACGACCCAGCACAATTCCAAAAAATGTGAAGCGAATATGGCAAACATTCCAGCACAATCCGAAAACTTCAATTGTTCAGGCTTCAAGGCAACTCCAATTACCTACAACCACAATCCACAGGGTTCTTTATAAACAGTTGCGTCTGTATGCCTATAAGGTACAGTTGCTGCAGGCGCTGTTACCAACATATCGACGAAAACGTAAGAATTTGCCGTAGACATGTTACAACGTATTGAGCATGATGAAGATTTCTCGAAAAAGGTGTGTTTCAGTGTTTCATGTTCTGAAACCCCTCATGCAGTAGTCGAGTTTCAACGAAACAGCCCAAAAGTTAATGTGTGGTGCGGGCTTATGCACAACAAAATCATTGGTCCTTTCTTCTTCATAGAAACCACAGTTACTTGCTGCGTGTACCTGGATATACCTAGGAATTACAGACGATTTTATTTACTTCCAACAGGACGGTGCACCACCACACTGGTTGACAGCAGTTCGAGAACACCTCAACGAAACTTTTCCCAACCGATAGATTGGACGGAATAGCCCAATTCCATGACCACCAAGGTCTCCAGACATAACACCCCTCGACTTCTTCTTGTGGGGTTATTGTTTATCGGACACCGGTTAATGACTTTGATGACTTGAAACGCCGCATTACACAAGCTTTTAGTACAATCACAGGCGACATGTTACCTGGTTTGAAATTGATTACAGACTTGGAAGTGCTTAGGGCCACCAATGGTGTACTAAAAAAACTTTATTAGTTGCAGTAATACATGCAAAAGATACAATATAATCTTGTTTATTTTCGAAGTTATGAATTTTTGAAGTTGTAAAGATCATTTTGGAACACCCTATATATATATATATATATATATATATATATATATATATATATATATATATATATATGATTTTTGAATTTGGCTACACCATGTATAGAGCTGCCTGCCTAGTTATAACTGTATCTGTTATATGAAATGAATTCCTCAGAAAGATAGGAATTATTAGAAATGATCAATTGCTATTGGAACAAAAACATGACAAACTTGATTTGGTAAGTATTCGATCTCGTCTAGAGAGAAAACATTAGAAAATGTTCTAAGAAATGGAACAAGTAAATTGTAATATTACAGTCGGGAGTGTTTTTTCCATATTATCTAGTTCCATATTATCTAAATATGACTAATAACACTGCACGTTGATTTGCTAATTGTCTCGTAAGAAAATGAGCACTTAGTAAAAGTTGCCTTTTGATTTTATAAATATTACAATAGTTTCAAGAATCACGGTACCCAGCAGAAAGGTGGTTGTAAGTATGCCTGCTAAGTTATTTGTAGTATATATATATATATATATATATATATATATATATATATACTCTATATATATATAAATAATCTATGACATTAATAATAATTAATTGGTGTAATCACTATTCTTGAACATACTAAACATACGTCATTACATCATCGATTCTTTCAAATAGGTAGTGAACGTTTTTTTAATTCCATTTGTATATAATGAAATTTGCTTTGAAATGAACGTTTCACTTCGTAAACTTGCAATTACATATAAATTACGAGTATATTGTTATGACTTCTCTGCCTCCACCTCGTACCATCAATACTCTTTCCAATCCTTCTGTTAACACCTCTAAAAATTCCATATCTATAAAAAAATAACCAAATTAATTAGAATAATATAACACTGATAAATATAAAAGGATCTTAAAAATCCAAGATCTCAATAACCACAAGAAGTAGTGATCTGGTTGACAAACTAAAAACGCATATAACAATGATTTTAAGTTTTATTAAATTTCTATTGATGTTAGTATTGCAAAAATATACTCACAATTTGATTCTCTTTCGATTTTAGTATCTTTAGGAGGTCCGGGCAAATTCAAAATGACTAATTGAGCATCGTGAGATCTATTTACAATCACTTCATTTAGACGCACAGCTGTGTGCATCCGACGAACGTTACCTTCGTCACTACAAAAAGTTTATTTACTTACTGAAAACGCTTTCATCATTTCTCGAAAAGATTAATGAGAAATATTTGAACATAAACAACTAAGACAATCGTGAATAATCAACGAATTAATTTAAATTCAAAGAAAAGTAGTAAATTAGATACATTAATATAAACTCGTGACCATAAATAACGCACCACCCTTTATTTCAATATCAAAACCTAAAATGTTAATCTTTTGGGTTTATTTTTTTTCTCTAACAAAAAGTTAAAGTATCTTAAATGTTAGCGATAAAATGTAGCAAAATTTCTTACTGTTTTTGTGGTTTTTTTAAAATTTTCTTTCATTCTATTGTTGTACCAACTTGTCGACAGCAGTAATTTAAGTCAATCAAGGTGTGTTAAATTCGAGACGATTTAAACAAAAAATGTATAGAATTAGGCAGTTAAGTGAACGCGAAGCTGAAAGAATAGCCGAGTTAGTTGGACAGGGATAAAGTTATCGTGAAGTGGCAAATCTGTTTGGCGTACACCACAAAACCATTAGCAGATTGATGCAAAGGTTTCGAAAGATCTGGACAAGGATGTCCTTCAGTTTTAATTCCTCGAGATGACCGTTTTTTGTAATTAAATTCATTAAGAAATAGGTCAATGACGAGTGTCGAGCTCAACAGTCTTTTACGAGAAGTCCGAAATATAAATATCTCTGATAGATCAATAAGACGACACCTTCTATACAGCAGAAGAGCTCTCCAGGCACTTTTGTTAACCAGGCAGCATCGTATTGCTAGATTAAGATTTGCAAAGCAACATTTAGATTGGAATTTAGAAAATTGGTGCCAAGTCTAAGAGGTCCAGATGGACGTAATCAAATTCGAAGGCGGCGAGGAGAAATATTTGCGCAGTCTTGTATCATCCCAGGAAGCCGTTCCAAGGAGGGTCTATCATGTTTTGGGAAGGAATTTGTTTTGATGCCTGCACAGAATCCTATTAACGCAGCAAGATACATAACTGACATTCTTGAAAATCAACTCGTTCCGTTTGGGCCGTTTATTGGTGATGATTTTCGTTAAATACATGATAAGGCTAGACCATACGCTGCGGCAGATGTTCTGAATTACCTAAACGAAGTAGGAATCCATCTCCTCAAAATTTAAATGAGCTTGAGCAAGCGGCATTAGAAGAATGGGAGAATTTACCTCAAGAAGTGATACAGCAACTAATTGAAAGCATGCCCAGTAGAATGAATTACATCCAGAGGCGGGAATACACGTTTAAAAAAAAAGGAACGTTATTGTTTAGAATGAAAGTTTTATCTTTAAGAAAATTTGGTTTTATTGCAATGTTTTCATTTTTTTACTCATTAAAAATCACTCAAAATTACTACACATTTCTTATTATTGCGTCTAAATGATTGAAAAGAAGTTAAACAATAGTAATATTAATTTAAATTAATTAAACAAAAAAATATTTTCAGAAATCGGTGCTATTTTTGACCACGAGTGTATATAAGTATATATAAATTGGTAGGAATTCGATATATTTAGAAAATAGTACCACTACATGTAAGTAAAGTAAGTCAATTTATTTGTAGAAGTAGATTCTCCAACAAGAGTCTAATCAACCAAAAATCGTGTCTTACAGTTCTTCTAAGTAAAAGTGAGTTAAGTATGAACGGTGATAAATTAATAGTGATAATATATTTAGTACAAATAGTTTGCAAACTTACGGGGTTCTAGGAGATTTGTTATTTTCCTCTGATATAGAATTTGAATGGTTGTGCTCGTTGGTACACTCTTTTTCCTTTTCAGAAGAGTCTTCTTTTTCTTTGGTATTATCACAATCCTCTTTATTATGAATTTTAGGCTAAAATGAAAGTATATATTCAGATAAATCAACGAGGGAACGATAAGGTTTATAACATAAATAAATTTGAATAAGAAGAAGAAATTGTACGAGTGTTAATGTTGAAGCTAAAACTGTAGATGGAAAAATACCTCATTGGTTGGTTCAGCTTGATTTTTGTTGTCCTCATCGGTGCCAGGTTCTTGGAAACGTACTTTGGTTGGCATTTTGGCGTCAACATTTTGATGATGTTGATCTACAATGGACTGGACCTAAAAAAGTTTTATTATAAAATAATTTGACAAAAACTTTTTCAACCAATTCGTTAGAAACATTTATAAATTTATAAGCTAACATTTATGTATATGAAGAATCAGTGCAAATATATGATCAGTACAATGAAGATGTATATGATTCAAGCATTTTCCTTTAACTACGTATTTCAATGTAGTGAGACGATGTGATGTTCTATATAAGATGAAGCCATATAATGATTATATCGGATGAAGTATGATAACAAGAGAAACGTGCATAAATTAAAATACAATAAATCTAGCAAAATAATACTATTTTGCTTTACCAAAGGTATCTTCTCCTCCGCTGACAAAAGATTAAAATCCGCCAGATCCACCTTGCATGTGAGAGATATAAATATTAATTAATTACAAATACGCTATAACCATATTTGAACTAGTTACTTACCACTCCTAAGCTTTCTTTTTTGTTCAAGCGAAGTTCTCGCAACATTTGATTACGTTGTTCCATCATCAAAGTTCTCTCATAAGTATAAGCAGATATATCATGATCCATCTTAAAGAAATAATAATAATAATGTCAATAATTAATCAAGGTTAAAATGAAATTCAGGTTTGAGAAAACCAAACACTCAATATCATATTTTAAATCATCAATCAAAACATTATAATACAGATTAATAGATTAATCAATATTTGAATGCTTGAAATGAGTTCTTATTCATATTAAGGAATATATTTTAGGTTTATTAAGTCGCGTCTTAAAAATAATTGAAAACATATCACATGTAATCATCCGCACAAATATTATGGAGAATATAAAAATAATAATGTCAATAATCTTAATTACTACTCCATTTTAGATTTGAGATAATAATGTAAACTTTTTACCATTTCAACTACTTCAACTTCGGCTTGAATCCTGAGATGATAGAGGAACGTTTTCAAATCCTTTTTCATTTGTATGGAATTGTCTTCCATTTGAGCAACCGTAAATATTCTCATTTTGCAATTCTTCCAGGTTCTGTGTTGTTTCAACAAGAAAGGTAACAGCATAAGCAATCCTCCGTCATGTACTATCCACCAAACATCAATATTTCCTATAACCTTGTCTGTACTGTCAGGAAAGAAATTAATGCCTTTTGGTACAAGTAATGCCATTCTTGCAGCTGTTATATTTCGCACTGTTTCCAAAAATACTTGCCAAGTCCTGTCGTCTTCCGACTGTCTCCAGCCATAAGGCCAACCGAGTATCACGGTATTAGGCTTTAACCCGCCTAATCCTGCGGTTTGAACACTAAAAATAAAAAGTGAATGATATAGTGGCGATGTGGTCAATGATTATTGAAACCTTACAGATCCGACAATCCTTCTGTAATATCTCTAGCTACTAAAATTTCAGCAAAGCCTTTAACTTTTTCTTCCTCCATAGTTTTGCTAAGGCTTTGCTTAGCAGCCATAGCTTCACCATAACATCTTGTAAAATCGCCACCTATTACTGAGGCGCAGATTGTTAACCCTTTACCAGCTTTGAGCTGAGCAGCAAAAGAAAATAATTTCTTATATTTTGGCAAAAAGTCTGAAGTCAATTTTACTAAAATTAAAATTTGCGGTCTCCAATTTTTTGTATGTGGAGGTCCCTCTTCCAAACGTAGTAAAGAAAACCTAGCTGCCGATAAAGCCAATCCTCTGATACCATCTCCCCATTCTTTCTCTGCCCTGAAATATAATATAAATTTGTATATGTATATATATATATATATATATATATATATATATATATATATATATATATATTTATATATATATATATATATATATATATATATATATATATTATTTAATATCGAGCTTACCCTCTATATTCTATGTACTTGTAGATAACTCCAGCCATTCCCATTGCTAGCAAAGCTAGGTACCAAGATGTCATAAACATAACAGCAATGCACAAGGACAGACCAATGAAAGATAAGGACCAGTGATAATACTTGAATCTTGGTCTCCAGTTTGGAGTTCTCAATAACGTTTGAAGGGCGCAAGCAAGGTTAACAAATCCATAACACATTAAAAAGAACATTGATAGTAATGGAGCTAAGATGTCTACGTTTCCTAATAAAATACCTCCTTGGCATATAAGTAAAGTGAGAAGTAATGCTCTAGTTGGTTCGCCTTTACTTGAAGAAACGGCAAAAGGTGCTAAAAATGGGACAATACCATCTTTGGCGATAGCTTGCAGAAGACGTGGAGCCCCAGTCAAAGACTGTAGACCAGCGCCTAGTGTAGAGAGGACAGAACCAATCAATATTACCCATTGATTAGGCCACGCTATGTTCGCTACTACCAATTTACCACCAATTGATGCACCAAATCTGCAAATAATGAAAGTCTCGTTGAAATGACATAATATGATTGTTATTAATTTTTGAATTTAATCATTAATACTTACTTATCTCGTAGTAAAAGATTGTCAACCGTTCCGGCAAATAGAAGAACGCATGACAAGTAGACTGTGGAAGTTGTGAGAATTGCACCAATGGTTCCAATAGGAATAGATTTCTGAGCATCTGCGAGGTCACCAGATCTATTTGAACCAGCCATGATACCAGTTACAGACGGGAAAAAGATACCAATGAGAATAGTAAAAGTAGTGGTAATATCAGCATATATTTGATTATAGTGATCACTACCAACAACTTCCAAATCAGCTGGTAGTTTACCTTTCGAAATGAATTGTCCTTGTTCCAAAAATCCGTCGTAAATGTTTTCTAAACAATAATCGAATTTATAATAGGCGTATATCAAAGTTAATACATAATACATACCGAAAAAAGCGGTTGATGACAATCCTCTTATGCCTTTTATGATGGAAGTATTATGCTGGTCATAATAGGAATCACAGTTATAGTTTGTTTCATCACCCGTACAGAAGATTTTGTGTAGGACACCAGAAACATTTTTATTACAATCAGTGAAAGGATCATCCACTGTTAGTAATCTATTACCCAAGCAACACATACTAAAAAGGAAATAAATCTAATTTGATTATGTTGCTCAATTATAAAGTCCTTAATCGAAATACCCCGTATAATTTGTTATACTTCTTTATTTGATTACTTTCTCAAATGCTTAATTGGCTATACAAATTTCTTAAATATACCCCCGAACTTATCCTTTTTTTTAACAGCTCAAAGTTGTATAATATGATGAGAAAAAAGTTACTAACTTATTCAATGTCCCTCGTAAAAACATTTTATTTAACTGAATAATAATATGTGTCAACACATATGAATTATACACTAGTAGGTACGTTTAATCTTAGTTGATAGTAAATTGTTTGGTATGAGAACAATTTACAATACCAAAAAGTAATTATTTGGTTCCTCTTTAACATAGAGTGTACATCCTAGACAGTGTGGAGAGGTCAAACGCAATAAATTATTTCTGTTATTGTACATAAAATTATAAAAATATCGAAATACTACAAATTGACATTCTTCAAAGAAAAACTCCTTAACGTCGAATGATATTTATTGCAAAAATTAACAAGGAAAAAAATCATAATGTGCAATTGGTTAAAATAACTTGTTAACTAAAACAAACGTTTTAGCCAATTCAAAAATACTGGAATGGTTAAAAAACTAAACTAACTAAAAAAGTATGTTTTTTTATATTCGAGAAATTGAAGATTTTTACGAAAGTTGTAAAGATGTACTTAATCGAAGACATAAAAAAAATTCAATCGACTCATAATTTATTTTTATCATATATAAATAAATTGTTTATGTGGATATAATTTTACACTTTAACTACTCATTTTACTGTATAGGGTATTATATTTGCCAATTTAATACTCAAACATTTTTTCATATTTGAAAAATGTATTCGTATATCATGAGAGTAATATCCTTAGGTTACGTATGAAAAGATAATGAATGACGAAGGTTTCCAATTTAATCGATGGCCAGTATCGTATAAGTTTGCACATATATGAATTATTAACCGATCACAATACACTTTGGGTATTCTATATTTATTCAGAATCATACGCATTATATATTAAATAGCTTAGTTAATATTCATTTTTGATAATCTTTAAATTATTCTTAATATAATGAGTATATAGTGGTTTTTTAACGAAAAAACAAAATTCCATTTCCTCATTAGCTCAATTATTAAACGAGGTTAATTATAAGGAATTTATCGAGATTTATATTTGAAAGGTTTCACAATAAATGCTAATCTTATTCACATTATATATATATATATATATATATATATATATATATATATATATATATATATATATATATAGGAATTGTCCTAAAAATTATATAGGAATAACTACTACACAATATTTAGAGAAACAGAGTAAATGGTCACAAATAAACCAAAAATGCTCTACATGAATTTGATTTTAAAGAAACAAAAATCTTAGCTCAAGACGCGAACTACCAAAAATTATTAATCAAAGGAATGATACACATAAAACAAGATAAATGTTCTGTAAATGATAAACAAGATATAAAAAACCTCAGCTAAATTTACTATAATTTGATCAATTAGTTTATTTCAATCTACCTGGTATAATATCGTTTTATTGAAATTGCGAGGTAAATACACTGATTCTAATACTATCTTTTAATATGGTTTTATCTATTCTACAAATTTTTAAATCATCATATATTAATTATTGTTTTGAAAATGCTTCCAAGGAAGGATCGAAAAGTTGAGTTATACATATAAATGTGATATTTCATCGAAGTTTTATTATTTTATCCAAATAACTTATAGAATATAGAATTTTTAGAAATGGTTCACATCCATAAGAACGAAAAAGCTATAAATGATAAAAAATATCTAAATAATTTAAGTTAAATGTATATGATAAAAACTGGAAATAGTCGAAACGTCAAATTTTTAACTGTCTTCAAATATATTAAAAAAATAATTTTAAATCGGAAGAGACCTAAAATCCAGACGATTTAGAAAAGGTCTAGCAAATTAAAGAAATTTAAATATACATATAAAACTTACTGTAATTTGTCGTTTCCGTTGACATTGACAAATATTCCAATGTAAACTGCCAAAATAGATAAAAGTACACATGCAAGAGCCACTGTTGCGAATTTGTTGACAAATTTTACTCCAAGGTAAACTATGAACCCCATCAATATTAAAACAGCTGTACCGTAAATTCGGAAGTTATTGAATTTAACCTGATCGTCCGTTATACTGCCAAACAATGTCAACTTATCAGTGATGTACAACTGAAAAAAAATTACTAAATATATAACCCAAAAATGTTTTTGAAAATGATCACTAACCAGTACAATCTCGACAGCTCCAACAATGTACATAGCGCCGGCTAAGGTAGTGCCAGTGTAAAAAAGCATACCGACGGCTCCACCAAACTCAGGTCCAATCGATCTGGATATCATGAAGTAACTACCTCCTCCAGGTACCACACCATTCGTGGCGATAGCAGACATCGAGATGGCAGTCAACATAGTAACACAGCAACAACATAAAACTATTAGGAAACCTAGTAAGGCACCTGCTGTACCAACAACCCACGTCAAGCGAATAAATAATATTACACCAAAAATATTCTGAATACAGGGTAAATAAACACCTATAAGGGTACCCATACGTGCACCACCTCCTGCAGGTCTCGCGTCGGGATCGTTTGAAGCTGGTGGTATAGTATTAGAATAATTGGCCAAGGAACTGATGAGAGTTGATACTCGAGGTCTGTCCTCCATTTCCTCGGAGTATAAATATAAATTGGTCTCGTACCCCGATACTTTCTCGGAGGTAAACTGTTGTTCTTCTGTGCCATCTCCTGTAACAAATAATATTGATTTAATTATGAAATTTCTTTTGTTCGCTTTTTTGTTTGTTTCCTCGTTATTCAACTCCAAAAAAAATCTAAAAATATTTATATTTAAAGAAATTTCTTTCTATTCGGGGAGTAATGATTAGCATCCCCTGTAAACCTATCTACTTGTTAATTCCAATCGGTTACGTTAGAGTTTCTGGTCTAATGATTAGAAAATTAAACTTGATTGGCGATTTTATAAAGGAGTTGTTAATTTGGTGCTTCCTTTTCCTATACTTAATGTTAATTTCAACTTCAATTGAGTTAATCGTACTCACCTATTGCATAGTGCTATTTAGAACAAAATATACCGAATGGAACAAAAGTTTGGATACCGTATCCAAACTTTTTTTCCATTCTGAGAGTTATTTCTTTAGCATTTTACTTTCACTCCGAATGGTTTCAATCTAAAACTTACTCTACATGCAATAATATACGTATAGTAGAGATTTCAGTTAATACATAATCTGGAGATCAAATTTTAATATCTCCTAAGCTTAATATGAGTTAGTTAAGTGCTTAATTCAAAAAATATTGGCCAATAATTATGATTTATAATACTTGACGTCAAGGTAAATCAACATTAATTAATTTTCAATAAATGTTGCACGTGTAGAAACAGTTACAGATATCTAATTATTCATTGAGCAACTATGTAAATATTAAATCCATTTTTTAGCATATAAATTATATCTGCAAGCCATTATAACGCGTAAACTCGAAAAACCCTGGTTAATGAAATTATCTTCCGGTTTTCTGATTTCATCATTATTCGGTTCAACCGTCCTTTTCTTGTTATAAAATTTCTCCAGCGTAATCTCTACGTGAACGTGATTCTAAATTAGATGCCAGGAATTTATTTCCGTAACTTTTCAAAATATTGAGATCCTTTCGAAATAAACTTTAAAAAAAAACAAGGAATCTTCTTAAGAAAATACCATTAATAAACTTTCTAAGTAGAACTTGTTCTAGAAGTTGTCAAATTTTAACTGTCCATAAATTAATTTCATAAATTGGAGCAAGAGAGAACATTAAAATTAAGTAAAATAATTTAAAGTAGTACAATAATCACCGAGTGTGATTTTCGGTTTGGGTTTGTATTAGAGAACAAAATCAAAGTTGTATTTGAAAGGTTCCATTGCGATCGAACATATTCAATTTATACAGCTGTGAAATTATTCGAAAATGTCTGAATGCCTTTGAAAAGTTAACATTATAATAATGTTTTGTCTTATTTTTCAAATTAAAGACGTTGGAGAATTTTTCAATCGGATTTCTACGACATAAAATCCGAACTTATACAAAACAAATCATTTGGAATGGGTCATTTAACCAGTATGTAACTGACTTACATATTTTTGTACTTTTTTTTATTCAATTACCTACTCAATTTTACATCAATACGTACTGGTATAATAAATAGTATATAAAGAGTATCCTGCATTTGGGTTGAAGCGGATTATACTGAAACAAATTGAGCTGTAATGGTTTGATTGCTAGAAGGAATTGAAGAATCCTGGATAATCAGCATAAGTTGTGATAGACAATTTTTTGAAAATACTAACTGACCCGGCAAACGTTGTTTTGCTATATAAATTATTTCTAGGGAATTTCTAGTGTAGAAAAAAAAAATAACTAACTTATTGTAAGTGTGTAAGGATGTGGTATAATGTGCGATAGTCATTGCAAATGCCAATCTAATCGGAAACTGAATACGTTTAAATTGAATTGGCACATCTGTAGGTTTAATAGGGATTAAAGGTATTAATATATTTTCACCTCGGAACTTGCCATTTAAAATGCTGGCTTCGATAACGTTTTTCATTAATTTTTTAATGACTAATCGCGTACCGTTGCACAGCCGTGGCGGGTTCAAATTACGAAGCAAAATAATCGGAGATCCAACCTTCAGTTGTAAATTAGGCGGTGGCATGCCTGGCAAATCCAGTGAGTTTAAAATCTCTGTTGGAAAATTGCATCGCATACTATTGTATCTTCAGATTCAAATCGTCAACGTCCACATTTTTTGTCGCTAAAATTTCTCTTTCTGCAAGCCATTCATGATTTATATACTGTGTGTGTACATCGGGAAATATTTGTTTAATGTACAGAAATCGGTCGGTAATTTTACGCATCCAGTTTAATCTATAGTAACTTTTCCATCGCCGATATCTAAGAGTTGTTTTGAGAATGTTCCAGCGGATGGATCTTGAAGTATTTGAACGCACATAGTTACTTTCAGCTGTAGTTTCAGCTGTACTGTATTGTACTTACATCAGCGTTGAACGTGGAACATTCATCCCAGATGATAATTTTACACTGTGGCCATGGATGATTGTTTTTTTATGTTGCACACTGCGTCAGTTAGGGATGGACAACCCTTATCACTTAGGGGTATGAAAAATAGATAGTAGCCTATTCGCAGACTATAAAATTTGATAGAAATTGGTCAGGCCGTTTCGGAGGAGTATGGTAACTAAAATTGTGACACGAGAATTTTATATATACGAGGATGTATTGATATCTAGTTAGCCCAGACCAGTTCCTTGCATAATCAAATATTACGTTACCATATAAACGAACAATAATAACTTATTAGAAGTGTCAGTGTAAAGTTTGACGTCACAAAAGTAAACTAGAGTTACGCAATAAAGAAAAAAGATATTGTGAAAATCGAAAAATTATATTTAAAACTGTATTTAAAAAGGTTAAGAGGTAAGCAGATTTACGAAGATATGCTTGATACCCTTGGTGATCAATGTCCTCCGTGAAAAATTGGAGTGCAAGCTTCAAAAGAGGTAAATTTTAAATTTTCTATTGAAGATGATGACTGATCGGGAAGGCCAGTTTCTGTGTCAGTCCCCGAAAATATCGATGCAGTTCACGACATGATTTTATCAGACCGTCGAATTGGGCTTAAACTGACTATTTCATACGAACGCGTTCATCATATAGTTCACGTCAATTAGGACATGATAAAAATTGCTGCAAAATGGATCCCCAAATGTTTGAATACTGACCAAAAGCGTGCAAGGGTAGAAGAATCGCGTTCGATCTGTGCTCGATTTGAGAACGATGTAGACTCCTTAAACCGAATTGTTACTGTGGATGAGATTTGGGTACATTTCTACGATCCAGAAACAAAGCAACAATCGATGGAATGGCGACACTCCGGTTCTCCAAGACCTAAGAAGTTTCGTGTCTAAAAATCTGCTGGAAAAGTTAAAGAGAAAAGACGCGTAAAGCTATCCAAAGGTGTTTTGTTTTTGCAGGACAACGCCCCTGCATATAAATCTCATGTTACCATGCAAAAAATTATTCACCAGATTTGGCTCCGTGCAACAATCATCTCTTTCCTCAACTGAAAAAAAGTTTAAAAGGTCGTAAATTTTCTTTGGTAGCGAGGAGGTAATAAAAGTTGTGGAGGTCTGGTTTGCAGAGCAAGAAGAAACATTTTTTTTGAAAGGTCTAGAGACGTTGCAGGTTTGCTGTAATAAATGTATACAAATAAGAGGAGAATATGTTGAGTAATAAACTATTTTGACATTGAAATATTGTTCTATAGTAGGTTAGGAATTTTTCAATATATCCTCGTAGCTGCGCTGGATCGACATTTGGGTTGAAGCGGATTATACTGGAATAAATTAAGCTGTAATAGTTTATTGCATGAAGGAATTGAAGAATCCTGGATAACCATAAGTTGTTATAGACAATTTTTTAAAATATTAAAATATATTTTTTAGAAAAGATCATGCATTTTCACTTTTTCACCAATTTTCACACAATTATTTTTATTTAATCCCAATATAGCTTTCAATACTAATAAAACAGCAATTAGTTTTAGTTTGGTTTGCACAAATTTAAAGAATAATAGGTAATTTTCACTTGAAATTCTAATGCAATTAATAACTATGTTGTGTATACAGAAATGGTAATGAAGTTTGAGGATATGTCCCTTTTCATCTGTCACATATAAATTTCCTGTATAATTTGACCAATAAAAGAGCGTGATTAACGATATAAACATGATTTGAACGACCGGGTCTCTATTTATAAATATATCTCATTATTTGTAGTAAAGCTGCCATTAGTCTGCATTATGAAAATGAGACTATGTTAAATTGCCTACAAATCCTGTTAGCTTTTGTTTAAGCCTCAATTTCGATAAGTTTATTTTATATTTTATTTGCTCTTATTACACCTATCTAAATACTAAAAGTTTTTTGTTATTTAAATTATTTGCACAAAGGTTCAGTATTGACTACCTGATTGTGTATTGAAAAATCAAAGGAGCTGATCTTTCATCTTATAAGAGCCTCATCAAGACGTTCTTGTAGTTTGTTCTCTATTGAGCTTTCAAGCAAATTTTACACGAAAATCCCACTTCTACTAAATATGCCATACCAGCAAATATCGTTTGTAATCTTATTCATTACATTCATCAAATTATATACGTTTTAAATGAAAAATATTCGAATGAAAAGAATAATTCAACATTTTAAATAATATAAAATATTATATAATTAAATAAAAAAAAATAAAATACATCTTAATTCTTATTCTGTACGAATAAAATTATTTGGCTCCAATAATTTAAAACATTGAGGCACTTATTTATACATTTTCAATAAATGGTGAAATTATGATAGAAACTGAAATTAATCTATTAATGCTTTCTTTTTAGTTATAATATCAATCATGTATATTTTGAAATATATTTAAACTTATCTTCAATAGCTCAGTCTGTTCGCCATTAAGGAACTTTTCAATACATCGCAATTTGAAAGTTTTCTGAACAACTTTGAAAGCTTTTGGTTTTTTCTTCTTTTAAGTATTTTTCATCAAACTAAGCTTTCTGCGCGTTTTTTTGACGATCAATGTTCACTTTAAACGTCAAAGTTATAACTGCTTAGACAGAACTTTAGAACAGACTTTCAACAATTTTTTCTAATTATTTTCTACTTACAGCTCAGCATTAAGGTTTAAGTTCCTCAATTTTTTTATACCAGGTTATTACCGATTATGTTAGCTATTATATTACTATCTAAAAAATTACAGCTCAGTGGAATACAGAATATGTATAATTAACTTTAAAAGAAAGCCTTTAAGGAAACTTTATGATAGATTCTGGTCAGATTCCACGAGAATATAGATGATGTGCCTAATTGGATACCATTTAAATTCGTTTAAACGGGTGGTACATATCAATTCTCGATACTTCCTTAACAATATGATTAATTATTATTTTATTTTTAAACCCTCGCAATTAACTTTATTTACATATACTTGTGAATATTAGAATATTATATAAAATATAAAATTAATTTGAATGTAACATTAGGTTATTTTATAACCTAAATTTGAATCAAGCATTTAACAAACTTGTGACTTGCTTTAATTAAAAATTACATAAATATATCGAAACTATGAAGATGTCCATCCATATATATTTGTATCGAGATTACAAAAAAAAATCGTGTAATTATGAAAAAGAACAGAAACTTGCGTTTAATGAAGAATCAAGTATTAGAAATATGTCGAAGCTCTCCGATATAAAACATTTCACCTGAATTGGCTCAAGTGGTCTCTACATTAAATATTAATACAAGCAGTCAGTTCAAGAGAATTGATGGTTTGTTTGTTTGGAAGATGCCCTGTGCTGAAGCAATTTCTTTACGGTATGAAACATATCTGAATTTCATAAGTTTCGACCAGTTTCACGAAATGCTCGATAGAACTACTAACGAAATGGAATATATTAGAAATAAAGACGGTTCTGGAAGTTATGTTTTTTGGAATGTTGTATTCAACATCAAAATGTTATATGAATCATCAAAAATTAATTTCACATAGATCAAAAATCTATTAAACGTTTTATTACTGAGGCAGTGAAAATAAAAATGCATTTTATTGAGATATAAGTCATAAATTGAACATTATGTTTAAATTTTAGCTTAGGTACTTACATAAACTGGTCATAGGTTGATTGTTTAAAACGAATAAACTGTTAATCCATATTAAACAACGGCTCTGAGAGAAAAACAAATAATATGATCAAAGTACACAAGATAAACGTTTCTCATCCTCGAGAAAGTAGACATTAAGGAGATTTAGAACATTTAAAAAGCTCAGTGAATACAACTATTAAAGATCATGTAGTTTCTGTTTTGAAAAGTTGGATAATTTCGTTCCGTATTTCTTATTTATATCGTGAACTTATTTTATTCAAATGAAACAAATTAGGTTTTAAAGGAATTTATTAAGTGAGTCAATTATTATCACATAAATAACCAACCTATTCAACATGCAAAATCAATAATATAACGGTTACTTCTAACTATTAAGGAATCCACAATATGGTTTAAAAAGTCAGTCTAAATATATTTGTTTCTTCTCTATTTTTTAAATTTTTGTTTTGTTTTCCTTCGTATTTACTGAAAGTTTACTATTGTTGTTTTTTGTGTTTTGTTATTTAGATGACTGGTACTGAACTCAACGGGCACACCTAGTGTGGTGAAATTTTCAAAAAATCGATTTTTTTTTCCATATTTCGATAGGTTATACCTCTAAAAATACCATACTAAAATTTTAGGCAAGAAACCCCTTTTCTTAACTGAACTGATATCTGAGACCCCCGTAATTACTTTACAATTAATTAAAAAATTCTATCTTTATTTTTTTTTCTATTGATACAAAATACTTACTAATTTAGAAACTTTGCGGTTGGTTAAGTGAGTGAACTTAACATTCTTTAGTCATTAAAATTTATGAAAATAAATATACACATCTCCAAGTCTTGGCCCCCTTTGGTAAATATACGCAAGTTTATTTTAATTTGAGGATTTTTTGTTTGCAAATACTTGTTTATCTTATCCTACAAATAAAAACAATTACAAAGCAAAAACTTGTATTCGTGTAAAAATAAGCAGAATTTTGTAAAATAAAACCGAAAAAAAAAACAAAATAAAATCTTTTTTTAAGAAAAAAATGTTAATACTGGAAATAACATAACTTAATAACTTGTGTTTACACCTCTTCTTGTAATTAATTCTCCAACGCGTCTTGGCATGCCACGAATTAGCTCATCAATAACATTATTGGGCATATTGCTCCACTCTTTTTGAGCAGCTGCAGTTAGGTCCCGGAGAGTTAAAGGGGGGTTTTCTCTATTGGATATTGCTCTGCCAAGATAATCCCATACATGTTCGATGGGATTCATGTCTGGCGAGTTTGCTGGCCAGTTTAATCTTTGGATATTTCCCTCTTGTAGCATATTCTATAACCTTGGTACGCGATGTGGTCTGGCATTATCATCTTGAAAAATGAGAAATTTGCTCCAGATTCGTTGCGCAAAGGTTGTACGATTGCTTGGATAATGTTTTGAGCGTATATGGCACCGGTCATTGTTCGCTCAATAAGAATAAGGGGAGTGCGGCGATAATACATTATACTCCCCCAAAACATAACTGATCCACCTTGATAAGGGACAACGCCTCTTGCGAAAATTAGTCGCTCTCGTCTACCTGGGCCTCTTCAAATTCTTTCCCAGCGACTATCACTCTGTAGGCCAAATCGTGACTCGTCAGAAAATAAGACGTTGCACCATTGGGGTAAAAGCCAATTCCAGTGCTCTTCCGCCCATTGGCGACCTTCAGCTCTATGTCGAGGTAGAAGTCTAGGTAACCTTAAAGGTCTTTTTGCCCTGAGATTTAAAGAATGTAACCTCCTTCTTATGGTACTTCTCGAAATTACTCTTCGGTAGGTATGCAAAAAATGACTTCGAAGGGCTGTTACCGTTATTCTTCGGTTTCTTCAAGTTAAATTAGCCATATACTGATCTTCCCTCTCTGAAGTCACTCTAGGTCGACCAGACACCGACCTTCGTGCAACGCCACCAGTTTCTTGAAAAAGGGTCACTACCTGCCTTATCGAAGTTCGCGGCATATTTAAACGCTTAGCAATCTCATGATTTGAGAAACCCTCTTGGTGTAGGGCCACAATTCTTGCTCGATCAAATTGAGAAATCGGATTTCCTGGCATCTTAGACACACTACAATTCAAAACTGACTTCTTTCACAAAATTCTGAATATTTTCATACGAAAACAAGTTTTTGCTTCCTAATTGCTTTTATTTGTATGATAAGATAAGAGGGTATTTATAAACAATAAATGCTGAAATTAAAATAAACATGCGACAAATAAACAAGGGGAGCCAAGACTTTTGGAGGTGTGTGTACAATAAAACTCAGTAAATATCAAGTGTAATTAATAATTAATAATACAAGTTACGTAAGAATACTTGAGTAGGAATTATTTTTTGAAAAAACATTATCTTACAGGAATTTTTCACGCTTTTTAACTAGTCAAGTTATTCATCTTTTACGTACGTGTGCACGCTTATCGATTGTTAAGTTTTTTTAAAAGTACAAGAATGATACTTCCTACTAAAATATTAGTCATTCTCATAACAAGTCGGTACCCCTAGAACAAGTTATACAGTATCTAAAAAAATTTAAATAAGAACTCGGGTTAGTTAATACGGGCCGATTTTTAGACGTCGTCGACCCCCAAAAACAGTTTTCGTTTATGTCGACTCCTTGGAAACCGATATCGACCACTTTGGCAACCTCTGTCTTAAATAGTTTTTGAGTTACAGCCATTTAAAAGAGTAGCCGCTCGGCAGTTCGGAGTCTGCCGTCTATTCCAACCTTTGTAATACGATTCCGGTCTCTATTGTGATCCTCCAGGTATACAGAAATATATAAGTATAATTATTTCGGTATATTTTTCGTTTACTACCACGTCACGTATTTTCGGAGCCAGATAAGTATGATTTTAATCCATTTATAACAGTGAAAACGATTATTTTATTTTTAAACGCGTTTTTCTTGTAACAGTATTTTTCGAATTTGCTATTACGGAGACAAATGATGCGACCGCTATCAAATGTTTTTTGCATCTTCTCTATATAGTTCTCCATATGATGACTCTCCAGTTTTTCGATCTTAGCAAAAATCGAATTTCGGCAGGCCAAAAACGACCAAAATGTTGGGTAAAATTTAACTTTTTTTTTCAACATGCCGCCATTTTGTCGATTTTTTATTTTTTTGTTCGCCCGAGTGTCATATGTTTTAGTTTAACGAGAATTTTTTTTTGTTAGGTTTTATCAACGGAGTAGGCTGCAATCACTCCAGTAGTGGAGGACCTTTTTTTGGCGCCGCAGGAGATCGCATGTCATTTTAAAAATATTTAATATTTTATTTCAAAAATTTTACTGTGTATTTTCAAAACATGTATAAATATATCCTCGAAATTTTAAAACGATTGATTTACTAGTTTTTTTTAATGCCTAAAAATTGCCTTTTTTAGGCTGTCACACTAGGTGTGCCCCTCAATTTTGCATAAGATATTTGTCACGAGTAAAATTATTTGTTATTAGTAATATTTAGTGCAGTTTCATTTCATTCTAAATGTTTTTATATAAAAATATATTAATAGATTTTTGTGTCAATCTGGGTTCATTTGTTTTCTTAAGATAAGTATTTTTTCTTCAATGTTTTAAAAAATATTTTAGTTATTTTCCCAAATTTCTCTCTAAGTTTTGATAGATATTTTTGGAATTAACTCACCTGCCTATGCAAAGTATCAGGAATAAGAGTGAATACGTATTACCTTGAATAAACGCTGAAATATACAGATACTCAAGAATGATGTATTTTGTAAGTAAGCCCTCAACGAAAATAAAGTTGAGGCATGAATAACAATATGATTACGCTTTGTAATAGTTATTTGCTGAATAACTTGATATCAAAATAATTATGACATTACCTTATTTTTCTTTATTCACATGGATACGTAAATACTTCGACAATAAAAAATTTTATCTAAGAACGTTTGTTCTTTAATATAGCTTTTCCTGTAACAGGAATATGCAGATATCCTGGTTACCGGTTGACTTTAATTATAATTTTTAGTCATGACATTATTGTGGTAGATGCTATTCTTATAAATGAAAAGAATGTTTTATTAATGCATTAAAATTAATTGGCAATAATAGTATTCAGGGTCTTGCATAATGTAAACACTTCGTGCTTTTAACAGTACGCTATTATAGTAGCCCATAGTAGATTAGATAGCACATATGAAATATTACGCTCTACCATTCCATCCTACCATTCCTACAATTTTCCCCAACTCCGAATTGTTAGTTTACCATATACACAGGCTTGTCGCTATATGAGTCTAATTACAGCAATAATATCACGTCACAGCAATAAATCAGCCTGGCTCTTGAGTAAGGAACTGAATTGATGTCTGGCAAATGAATTTTGTACTTATGTATATATAAATAGAACTAAATTGAAATTTGATCCAAACTAAAACGGTATGGAATTTTTATTTTTCGTTCGTAAAAATGAAGATTTACCCATAGAGTTAATAGAGAAAATGGCATATAAAAGGAATTGGACTATTGGAAGAGAAAGAAAAAACATCGGTTTACCACTTCCTACCTTTCTCTACTCGATATTGAAATTAAAACTTTTTATTCCCCTCCTCTACCTGAATAAGTTTGTGTGACTGAGAAAAACACATTTCTTTGACAAAAATTGATTTTATTCATCAATATTATCTCCTTCAAAAACAACACAATCATTCCAGCATTTCTCTAACTTCTAGATGCCGTGTTTGTTGAAGCATTTGTCTTTTGCCTCAGTTTCAGCCGTTGCTTTTTCTTTTTTTTTTGAAATCAACGAATAGCCATTAGTCACTGAGGGCCAGATTTGAACTATATGGTGGATGAGGATCAATTTAACCATAGTTGCTATTGACTTGTGAATCGTTAAAATGTCTTGGTAAAACATTGGTTTTTTATTTAACATATGAGCCCGTTTATCGTGGTTAAGTTTTTATACATAATTGTAAACACGATGCCTTCTGATATCTTTAAGGTGTCAACTATCTGACGCAACTTCAATTTACGATTAGATATAAACAATTTGTGGACTTTCTGGAATAACCACTTCAATTGGACAACCAGAACGTTCACCATAATCGATGTCTGTACGACCACGTTAAGTTCTAGTAAACCAATAACAAATGGTACTTTTCGATGGAGCAGAGTCCGGATAACAGTTTTCAAGACAGTGCTGGGCTTATCCAGTATTTTTTTTTTCATTTAGAAGCACGGTGTGTGTGTCAGTCACACGACTTGTTGTATTCCTCATTCCGAAAGCTTGACGTTATGACGATCAACTCAGAAATGAGTAGAGAGAGGTATATCGCAGTTCTTTCTCTCACTATCAACAGTTAGGATCCACTGGAACAAGCTTCCATATCTCGGTTTATCCACGATATCCGTATATTCTTAGATAATGCATAGAAAATATATGAAAGAGCCAATTTTATTTAATAATTCTGTTTTTTTTAGCTATCTTTCTCTCGTACTAATGGTTTATTCGGAATCGGTGACATTCCAGTCAATCAATACTACCTAATAGGGTCAAAAATAGATTAACTGAAATGCATCACCGACTTCATTTAATTCCCATCTTATTATTTCTAGGTGAATTATTATGACTTCCAAATTGCATCATATAATCCCATTTGCTTTTTACCTGATAACGAAAATAATAATAGTAAATCGTACATGTACTTAAATAACCTCACCTCAAGAAAGGATTTGTCAAGAATATTTAATGATGAATTGAAAAAAGTATATGTGAAAAGAAAAATGTTAAATATCGATCAAGTTATCCTGGGCCATAAAATACTGAACCTCCTCAACAAGACTTGCCGTGTGAACAAAGAGTTTAGTAAGAAACTGTGAAGTATTCTATCCACTATATGTAATGTTTAAATTCACATAGCGTTAAGTATTGTGGAAAAAACTGAGAATAACTAACAATGTTGATTCCTTAAAATTAAAGTACTTAATTTGATGTTGGTTTTTATTTTAAGGCCTCCGACCAAGTGAGAAAATAAAATTAAAATAAAAATGGTGATTTTGTCTGGTTTTGTAGTGTTTGAATTACTACAAAACCCATCCACTTTTAATAAGGAAGTTAAATTAAATATATTTCCCAAGCTTATAGAGCGTCTGGTTTTTACTTGTGATAAAAACCATTTATGTAATTATTATCTAATCGCTTCAAACGAATCGATTATGTTTTGTAACAAATGTTAAAATATATTCCAGTTTAAATATTAAATTTCCTACAAATTTGTTTTTTTTAGATCGGATGGAAAATTTGGAATAACAGATTGTAAATTTGTTTATAAAACGTATAAATAACTCAACTGAAAAGGTTGAAATGATCTCTGGAAGTAAAATGGTGTTTATATGTTTCAATATGTTCAAAATATACTTACATTATATATTGATGAATAAAACGAATAAGAGATCTATTTTGAGAATACTATTGAAAATATTATGATTATTCTTTATAAAAACCGCGAATAAGTGAATAAATTAGAATGGAACTCATATAACTTTTCTAATATATTATATCGTGTTTATTAATCTGGATTTTCCTTAGCACGGTACTTTAATGTCACTCTATCCATCAACATTTAATACGTAAAAATACGTTCACAAACTACTAATCATCCCTCATTTAAAAATCGAAGAGAAAACTCATCTATATCCCTTAGTTCAGCTACAAGCAACAGAATTTCATAGCTACTACAAAGTGAACTCCCCGGCACACGATATGGAATCAAAAATCAATTCAACAATCCAACTGGAACCAACCCGTGTATCATTCTTCTATCGTAACATCTCCTCAAAAAAACACGGTTACCCTTTCTGAAAATCCACGACCTCTTCCGGAAACAACTTACTCATCCGAAAGTTGTAATTCCAAACATACTAAAATTGTAGTGTGTTAATTTTAACCTATTATTAAAATGTTTTGTTAAATAAAGACGAAAGTAGAGCAATTTTTATAGCTATAGTCTATTTCAGAAAGGTATAGAGTAATAAAATGGGGAATACCGTCCAGTTCGGCTCAATTCCGATGTCGGCCATAGGTAGGTCTTGAAATATTGTGTAGAGATTACTTAGGTAGTAGATTATACCGTTTAACCTTCTATTAGTGCCTTTGCCTAATTCCAACCCTATTTCAGATTCGGCTTAACCATGCGCCGTAAGGGTAATGGTGCCTTACCCAAAATTTTAGACCTTTATAAGTATATTTGTTTAGTTTAACGCATCAGTAAGATTAGTAATAAAATGGCGACATTAACACCAACGAAAAGATGTTCCAATAATTCTCCACTATCAGTAAACTTATTTTTTTTAACGTACACGATTGCATAAAATAGGATTACCCGAAATTTACTGTACAAGAAACTGTCGATCGATGTTCCCGAATAACTGGAGTTGGGAAGTCCATCGTTTTTAAATTATTGCGGGGGAGAAAGATAGCAGGCCAAGTGGAACCTCCCAAGAAAAGTCCAGGCAGACCAGTAAAAGTCCTTGATGATGACACCAAAAGTATAATTTTATTTGTAAAAAGAAATACCCACCCTAGATAAGATTTAACCGTAAATCACTTCTACTGGAAAGCGATGAAATTGTTTGCTGGCGACGAAAATACTTAAGAAGTATAAAGCAGTACAGAACGGAGCAGAAGAAAATCTTTTATCTTGATGAGACGTGGATTAATGAAGGTTATACAGTACCAAAAATGTAGCAGGACAAAAATATAACCAGTTCTAGTCAAGTTTTCATGGAAGGCCTGTCAACGGGTATTAAGGTGCCTTCAGGTGAAGAGAAAAGACTAATAATCGTCCATATTGGAAGCGAAGAGGGATTTTTAAAAGAAGGTTTGCTAATCTTTCTGTGGTACTACGAGGACATGGATTCGGATGTTTTTGAAGACTATTTTGGTGAAATGTTGAAATAACTTCCGGCTGATTCAGTAGTACTTATGGATAACGCAAGTTATCATTCTCGACGCATAGAGAAGACTCCAACTTCATCTTGAAGAAGACAAGATATTATTGACTGGTTAACCACCAAAAGTATGGAATTTGAAGATAATTTGATAAAGAAGGAACTATTAACTATAGCAAATTTACACAAACATCGTTTTATGGAATACGTCGTGGGAGATATAGCAGAAAAACACAGTGTAACTGTGCTACGCAAAACCACCATACCATTGCGAACTAAATCCTATAGAACTTATATGGGCGCAAGTGAAAGAATTTGTAGCAAGACACAACACGACATTAAAAATGAAAGACGTTAAGCTACTGTTTGATCAAGCCATTAAGGAGGTGACACCAGAGAACTGGCGAAAAGCAGTCCAGCATGTCATTAAAGAAGAGGAGAAAATGTGGGAAATCGACTACTTAATCGATCGGACCGTCGACCCGTTAATTTAACGTCAAGAGGAGATGACAGTTCATTAGATGACGAAGAATATTATGAATTTTTATAATTTAATTTATGTATAATGTTCAATAAAAAATAAGTGTACCTAATACTATGTACATAATGCCTAATTTTTATTCTGTTAAAATAAAATTCTTTCCTTTTTACGAGTATCCTACCGGCACGCCTTTGGCACACAATTTTCAGTGTTAGTGAATGGATAACAATAGGCTACACTCATAAATTGACCCTAGCCCGGGTGGTACTACCCGCACTTGATAAAAAAAATTTTTACAATGAAATCAATGCCAAACTATGAAAGTGGCTCAAATCTGTGGTCCCTAGTGAGTTTTTATTGCTCTATACATTTCTGAAATAAACTATAAATGGATTTCGAAAATATTATCATTTGTTGTGAAGAATGTTTCTTAATAGATTTATGTATCCATAAAATTGTAAATTTAAAATAGAATTTAGAAATGCGTTCTCTAGCATTGTATACGCATATCCTTAAAATCAACAATCAATTATACATTGTATTGATATACGTATAATTATCAACGTAGAAAAATGATCTAAATTTTTCTCAAGTTTTGAGTGACCCATGAATCATTCTGAGAATCTGTTTTTAAATAAAAACTATTCATGAGGGCAGGTTACTATGTAAATAGTTTTCGCAAACAATCCATTAAGAGATCGTAACCATCCACTAAATTAAGTAGTTTTATGATAATCACTTCGCAGATTTCAGATTGAATACTCTTTTCTCATTACTTAAATAATAATCAATGTTAAGCAATCTACAGAGTCTTTTATATTTCTCAGGGTATGACACAATTTATATATTCATCTAATGAATTAGTACATGATTATATACAAAATACTACCCCGTTTAATCAACAGCAAGTGATATTAATAAGATATTCGAGTCATCATTGGTTATTAAAAACTTCTTATTTACCACGAGCCCCGTCTCATTTCAGTTGGCCCAATTGAAAAAAAATTACTAATTATTGCTTTTTCAGCAAATTGTTTCGTTTTGAGCACTTTATATTTTCTATAAACATTTTAGATACTTTTACAGGAGTTACAAGTCTTAACATATGTTATAATTACAAACCAAAAAAAAATACAAAACCAAAAGTAATCAGAAAAGCTTAAATATTAAACATACTTTTAAAAGTTACCATCCCCTTTATATTTAATAACAGCCGTAATTCTTTGATGCATGGTGTTTATTAAATTCTGGCAGTATTCGGGAGTACAATCATCCCAAATTTCTTGTAGTCTTTCTTTTAATTCCATGACAGTTCTAGCTGGATTTGCATGCAACTGCTTTTTCATTTCATTGTGCCAAAGTGCTTCTATTGGTGATAAATCTGGACTACTAGAAACCCACTCTGAAAGTGGAATATTGTTGTCCGAGAACCATTTTAAGGCCATTTTTGACTTATGGCAAGCTGCTCCATCTTGCCGAAAAATAGAGGCTTTCCCAGCGGTTAAAATTACTTCTCTTATTGGCAACAATGATTCCTTTAAAATATCCTGGTACTTTTCAGTATTGACAATCCGTTTATGAAATGCAGTTTTCCCACTCCTCTTGAAGATATCGAGCCAAACACAATCACAGATGTCGCCGGAAATTTTACTTTTCGTTTCAAACAATCTGGATGGAAAGCTTCATTTTTTGTCGAATAACTCTACTTCGATCGTCACCCAACAAAACGAGACTCATCACTTCAATGTATACAGCTCTACTGTTCAAAATTACAATTTTTATGCTCTTTGGCCCATTTATGTCTATTTTTCTTTTGTATTTGAGTCAATAATGGCTTCTCCTTGGCCTATGTAAAGAAAATTTGACATGTTTACAACTTTCGGAATTTCTGAGTTCTTTTTCCCATTTTTGAATAAGTTTATTATGATTAAACGAATTTTTTCATTAATAACTTTTCCTCTACCCATTTTAAAAATTATACTCACCTTATTACTTCAAAAATCTATCTGTCACTTAAAAAAACATTTTGTGAAAATATCACTTACACAGCCTCTACTTATTATTTGCGTATTTTAGACCTAATGAAACTTTGAACACAGTTAATTGCACTTATTTTAATAATATTTAATTAAATAAGTTTAAAACAAGCACAAAGTATTTCAATCTAATTTTAATATCAAGTTGAAAGATTAAAGGGTATAATAAAATACGAGTAGGTTATATACGTTTCAGTCCTTAAGGATTTCAAGGCTAAGAGGTATTAGATAGAGACGTAACTAATAAAGGTTCTTCCCAAAAAGGGATGTACCCGATATCGCTAAATGAACATTTTGAAACTGATGCAGATAAAAAATAAGGGTAATTATCTAGATTGGGTTACACCCCTCCGATTTCGTTAAAATTTTAGTATTTGTTTTTGTTTATTCGTGTTTGACATTGAATTAGATAAAATTCTATGAATTTTTGTGTATCATCAAATCAAAATTTTCAGCGTAATTTTCTTTATAACATACTAAAATTTTAACGAAATCGGAGGGGTGTAACCTAATCTAGATAATTACCAAAATAAGTAAACGAGATAAATAATGATAATGTATAACTAAAAACACAAAAATAGATGTTTTTCCAATATTTATAATATTTGTCAAATAAATAATATAGCTAAACCAAATAAAAATGATGTACAAATCACTAAGCCCAGGTATTCATATAAAAATAAGAAAATTCTAAATATATTGCAGTTTTTCATTCGATCAAAGAGAAAATGATCTTTAATATTAAAAGATCGTGCGAAAGAAGATGTATATGAAAAACAAATACATTTGCTCCTTCTATTACTTCATCCTATCTTCTTCAATCTCATCTTTTAGGTTCCCTTTTATCTGGTATTTACGTATATTAAAAAAACTGGTTACTCTAAAGTAGAATTGAATTTATGATGACTTTTTTACATAACCTTTGCTCTATGTCAAGCTATAGAACCTAATATGGTATTCTATCGATAACCTAAAAAATGCAAAGCTCTAATTATTACATGATATAAAATTCAATAACTTAGAAGTATCAGTCAAAAAAGTAAACCAGAGTTACGTGATAAATTAAAAAAAAAGATATCCAATTGGACTATCGAGCCATTATCAAGTACCTGTATTTAAAGGGGTTAAGAGGTAAGCAGATTGACGAAGATATGCTTAATATCCTTGGCGATCAATATCTTCCGTGAAAAATTGGATTGCAAGCTTCAAAAGAGATAAATTTTCTATTGAAGATAATGAGCGATCGGGAAGGCCAGTTTCTGTGTCAGTCCCCGAAAATATACATGCAGTTCATGACATGATTTTATCAGTCGTCGAATTGGGCTAAAACGGATCTGATCCGAAGTACTGAATATTTCATACTAACGCGTTCATCATATAGTTCACGCCAATTTGGACATGAGAAAAATTGCTGCAAAATGGATCCCCAAATGTTTGAATGTTGACTCGATTTGAAAACGATGTAGACTTCTTAAGCCGAATTGTTACTGTGGATGAGACTTGGGTACATTTCTACGATCCAGAAACAAGCAACAATCGATGGAATAGCGACACTCTAGTTCTCCAAAACCTAAGAAGTTGGTGTGTCCAAAAATCTGCTGGAAAAGTTCTTGCTTCAGTTTTTTGGAATTGCCATGGAGTAATCATGATTGATTTTTTGGATAAGGGTAGAACAATAACTGGAGATTACTATTCGACATTACTACGTGAAAAAATTAAAGAGAAAATACGCGGAAAGTTATCCAAAGGTATTTCGTTTTTGCAAGACAACGCCCCTGCGTATAAATATCATGTTACCAAGCCAAAAAATCGTGATTTAGGGTTTGAATTACTAGAACACCCCCCTTATTCACCAGATTTGGCTCCGTCCGACAATCATCTCTTTCCTCAACTGAAAAATAGTTTAAAAGGTCGTAAATTTTCTTCGGTCTCGAGGAGGTAATAAAAGCTGTGAAGGTCTGGTTTGCAGAGCAAGAAAAAAGGTCTAGAGACGTTGCAGGTTGGCTGTAATAAACGTATCCAATTAAGAGGAGAATATGTTGAGTAATAAAATATATTGACATTGAAATTTTGTTTGGTTCTATAGTAGGCTAAGAATTTTTCAATATATTCTCGTATATCCAATTATTTCTAATCATATTTTATATTAAGCTAACACGACTGTGGTGGTTAAAGCAATTGAAATAATTGAATTAGGATCATATCAAACAGCTTCCGTAAAAATACCATTGTTATCCATTAAAAGATGAGTGTCAAATTAAACATAATTTAAAGTTTCTTTTTTTTAAAATATTCATTGTTTCATTCCGTATACATATTGTGACGATGTAGACCCAGGACATACTGATCTCAACTCATTTTATTTATTTTGCAGTAATTCTTAACACCACTTTTTATTTACCTTGTCATCATCGGTAATATCTATAATATATACTGTTGATATGTATTAATGTTACATGCTTACTTTGATGGAACTTTGACAATTTCATGTTTTCAATAAATTATTGTTGCCAAAGAAAAAAAACAAAAAAATGATGATGATGATGTGATGAGTTATGCGATGAATTGGTACGATTTATCGAATAATAAATTGAGCGGAACCGCAAGGAATATTAAAGATAATTTCATTATAAATCTGCAAAATGTTTAATTGATGACCGAATAAAAGTTCTCGAAGCCGCACAGTAAGAGGTTTACCATCAAAGGGACGAAATCGATAGGATAGCTGAGTAAAATGTAGGTTAGCAAAAGCATTGTGCCTATGCCAGGGCGGTGGCGGGCGAATCAATACGGTGGCGGTGCCGCTATCTGCTGTGTCTCGCTCGCCAGTCGCCGCCGTTCGCTGGTGTCGATGTGGAGATGTACTTGTCGTTTCCTCGGTGCTCAATTACCACATGCCATGCTTTCGCGTCGACTAAAAGCGATTGTGATGCGGCGCGGATGTGTTCGTGTGAGCACAAGCGCCAAATCACATTGGCGGGAAAATTTAATTTAACTTAATGAGTAAGTACCTGTTTTTGTCGGAGAACAGTGCCCATCAGCGATTGGCTTCTCGGGAGACGAAGGAGGTTTAGAATCCTCGCCTACTGTTGGAGCCGACATATTTCTTTATTACTCCAGTTTCCAGCGAGTAATCATTCGATTATTATTTAATGGTGATGACGACACGGGCTACGGGACACGGTCGCCTCTTTGGACCGAATTACACAAACAACCGTTTATATCTACCGCCGCTGAGTTACTGAGATCGGAGGATCGTCGAGATCCCGAGCGCAGCATCCGCCACCGACAACCCTAGATTCGCGCCCGCCCCCTTTACACCAACCCTTCACTTCCCTCTTCCCTACCGTCGCCGGATCTGATGCCGCTGTATGATGCTTGGCTTGGACCCTATATTCAGGACCGTTCCTAAACTTTCATTTCTTTATTTGCTTTGCGCTAGTTTACTGTTTCGAGGGAGTAGCTAGCAATGATAACGTGCAAGAACTTATCTGCAATTTTTTTAAAATTCATTAATAGAAAGAATATCGAATTTTCAAATTGCAATTAACTGATTTAACATTACTACAGTACTACTTTTAAACTATTTTATATTAGTTGGATATAAGAATTTCATATGAAAATTAGTCTATTAATAATTAATTTCAAATACATGAACTCAAAGGCATTTGATACTTCTGACGTTTTGATGAACTCTCGGTGTGCAGTAAACAGTAACTGAACGTTTAATTTCGAATTTATGTGATTGTTGGTGTTGCAAAGTGCCAGATACTTATTCAAATTTAGATTATGCAAATATGGTTTTTATTTATGGTTTCTGTATTGGAAATGATACAGCTGCTGCTGAAGAATATCGTCAACGTTTTCCACACCAAAGATATCCCGATAAAAACGTATTTATTAGAGTTTTTGACAAATTGTGCAAGACTGGTAAGCTTCCCAGTGCTAACATATCATCTGAACGTGCTACTCGAAGGTAGAGGTTTGGTAGAAGTAAAAAATATTCTGCATCTAGTAGAAGAAGACGAAGACGAAAATCCCCTCGCAACAGTCGAAAGCAATTTTCAACATCGGTTTTCTGTAAATGTGTGGTGTGGTATGGTTGACAGTTATTTAATTGGTCCTTTCATTTTGTAGAATCGTCTCACAGGAGACAACTACCTAAAATTTTTACAAAATGAATTACAAAGCCTACTAGAGGATGTTCCTGTAAATATTAGAATGCAGATGTACTATCAGCACGATGGAGCTCCTGCACATGTCACTCGTCAGATCAAGCAACATTTGGACGAACGTTTTCCAGGGCGTCGGATTGGTCGTGGAGGTCCCATTAATTGGCCTGCAAGATCTCCAGACCTCACACCACTAGATTTTTGTTTATGGGGCTGGATGAGAAATGAAGTCTACAAAATAAAAATGGACACCGGGATGCACTAATTAGACGAATTGAGAATACTGCAGCCCATATTAAAAAAGAAAGAAATGGATCGATTGGAAGTCAATGGCGGTATTTTTGAACATTTATTAAAAGAACGCTATGATTAAGAAAATTTTTATGCGATTAAAAAATGTTTCAAAAAAGTTACTCGAGTAATTCTTTAAATCATCAAGATTAAATGGATTGTGGAATAGTTATTTGTATGCGAATGACTGAAAGTGGACTTTGTTGGAGGAGTCTGAAAATTGCGAGACGAGCGAAGCGAGGCGAGCAACAGACGAGCTCGAACAAAGTAATAGTTCAGCCGCGGCGTACACAACATTTTTAGACAACGCATAAGATCCAAAAATGTTTCAATTATACTGAGGAAAGAAATTAAATAATAGAGAATTATAAACATTTTATTTATTGAACAATATAATATACTTAATGATATTTGCAATGTCAATATTAATTAAGTAATGTTGATTGTACATCCAGGACAATTATTAATATTTATTGAATTGGATGCATATGGAATATGTATATTTCTACTAGATGTTGATGGAATCTCTGTAGATGTGTTTGTGATTTCGATACAATTCGTAGATGTGTCTAAAGTCATCGAAGTTGAACTGTCAACTGTCAACATTAAAGTTTTCTACTCCAGAGCGTTCCGAAAGTATTTTGCAGTGCGGAATTGTCACTTCCACTATATGGAACACTCAAAACGCAATGTAAATGAATACAGAACGAACAACTTTCAGATGGCGTCGTTTAAAATGTATATTGTCGCGCACTATAGTGATCTATAAATGATACGAAATTTAACTCATTCCTCCAAAACAGTTTGGTAAAATAGAATAATTATTATAGTTGTAAGAATTAACAATATTAACAGTACGTCTCTGATGAAGCGCAATCATAGCAATTTGTATAACAAGGAAGGTAAGTGCTACTGTTCCTCCTGAGGATGAAGTTTATATTCTAGTGAGGAAGAAGCACTTTACTTTTATGTTATACATGTGATTTTTCCGCCTCCCCCAAACAACAAATCATTTTTAAACGATTTATACATGAAACTAACAAACAAAATTTATTAAAGAACTAAAACTAAGAAGTACGTACAGGCATGTTATTTTCATTCTCGCATTCCAGATATTTTTAATTTGTGGTAGAATAATTATTCATACTAATGTTAAACGTGCAATTTTGAGCAGTGGTTATTTGAGTACCACTAGAGAGCTAGAGCGAACGAAATTTTCGTGACATTTTCATTAAGAACATTATTATTTAGCAGGTATCCCCCGTAAGTACTTTTTTGCTTTTTTGCAGGATATTGCTGCATGTAAACTTGTTGCTTTAAAGCAAGAATGTCTCCTTCAGAATTTGCAAGTAAATTTACCGAAGTTCTTCTGAAACCATGCCCGGTATAATTCATGGTATCAGGCAGTTCTAAAAATTCCGGAATTTTAGTATTTTCCCCAACCAATTGATTGATATATTTTACTGCTCTATAGCAGACAAATAAAAGTGTCTGATTTATTTCATGGCGTAGCGATAAATATTTTTTTATAAATGTCAATATAATTGATCATTTTATTGAGAAAACTGTGCTTCTACATTTTTCTTTCTTTCACTATATTGTAAACGGCAAATGCTACTTATCCAAATCAGATTTATCGGTATCCGAGATAATTAGGAATTTCCAGAGTTTTGTTCAATTCCGTATAATATTTAGATTGATGGAAGCAAATATTATCATACTAATAATATAGATGAGAGAAGAATTGAATAGTATGAAACTTTGAATGGTATCCGCCTATATTCTCGAGTAATTATCTATTTACATATTAGTACATGTTAAAATAAGAGATTAATTTTCATATTTTATGCTAGGCTGCGTTTTAATAAATACAATTAAAAGATAATTTGTTATTGTGATACTTTATATACGTTGTTTCACAACAAAATTTTTTTATGTTTTATCTCGTTATTTATTAATGATGAAGAATGCAGCTCGATTATTTTGAAAAAAGTACCAAAATAAAGTAATGACCATTAACCTTCCTATTGGAATATGTAAGACAAAACGATATGAAATTGTCACTAATAACAAATATTATCAGATTGGTCAAAAGCATTCAGTTGAAATCTCTTCACTAAATTACTAAAAAACCACATTAATTATTCCTTTAATCTGTTTCGACGAAAGATAACACGTTTTGGTTCCAAAATTGAAGAATTAAATTTTGAAATTGTCGATATTCCGAAAAAAAAATCGCTACCTGGAATTATGCCGATAGCTCGAAAACACTATGTTCTCGATGGTAAGCATATTTTCTTTAGATTTCATTTAAATCATTATTCTAAATTTTATAGCTTATATTTTCTCCAAGAATTTCTAAGAGGCCTTGGAATCAATCAAATGAGGTTATTAATTGCGTGGAGTAGGCATATTGATACTACAAAATCAGATCACTTCTTAGATCAATAAATAAATAGCCACCCTCCACGTCCTTGATAATGTCTTCAAAGACGGTTCATTGAACAACCATGATCGAAAAGCTGAAAAAAATGCGCATCAACAGATTACCAATAAACATGTATACGATGATATATTGAAGAATTCTTAGCCTACTATAGAACCAAACAAAATTTCAATGTCAAAATATTTTATTACTCAACATATTCTCCTTTTAATTGGATACAATTATTACAGCGAACCTGCAACGTCTCTAGACCTTTTAAAAAAAATGTTTCTTCTTGCTATGCAAACCAAAACTCCACAGCTTTTATTACCTCTTTACCGAAGAAAATTTACGACCTTTTTAACTTTTTTTCAGTCGAGGAAAGAGATGATAGTCGGACGGACCCAAATCTAGTGAATAAAGGGGGTGTTCTAATAATTCAAACCTTAAATCACGAATTTTTTGCATGATAACATGAGATTTTAGTGCAGGGGCGTTGTCCTGCAAAAACGAAATACCTTTGGATAACTTTCCGCGTCTTTTATCATTAATTTTTTCCCGTAGTAATGTCGAATAGCAATCTCTATTGTTCTACCCTTATCCAAAAAATCGATCGTGATTACTTCATGGCAATCCGAAAAAACTGAAACAAGAGCTTTTCCAGCAGATTTTTGGATACGAAACTTCTTACGTCTTGGAGAACCAGATTGTCGTCATTCCAACGATTGTTGCTTTGTTTCTGGATCGTAGAAATGTACCCAAATCTCATCCATAGTAACAATGCGGGTTAAGAAGTCTACATCGTTTTCAAATCGAGCACAGATCGAACGCGACGCTTCTACCCTTGCACGGTTTTGGTCAACATTCAAACATTGAGGATCCATTTTAAAGCAATTTTTCTAATGTCCAAATTGATGTGAACTATATGAAAAACGACGCGTTCGTATGAAATATTCAGTGCTTCAGATCAGATCCGTTTTAGCCCAATTCGACGATCTGATAAAATCATGTCGTGAACGGCATCTATATTTTCGGGGAATGACACAGAAACTGGTCTTCCCGATCGGTCATCATCTTCAATGGGAATTTTACCTCTTTTGAAGCTTGCAGTCCAATTTTTCACGTTCGTATACGAAGGACATTGATTACTAAGGATAAATCTGCTTACTTCTTAACCCTTTTAAATACATTTACTTGATGATGGTGCGATACTCCAATTCGAATCGATTTTCACAATTTCGGTGGCTTTTTTTTTCTTTTAATTTATTGCGTCACTCTGGCTTACTTTTTTGACGAGAAACTTTACACTTACACTTCTAATAAGTTATTGTTCGTTGCTATGGTAACGCAATATTTGTTTATGCATGGAACTGGTCTAGGCTAATTAGATATCAATACATCTTCGTATAACAAAATAGCTCCATTAATTATACAGTATCAGTTATCTAACACTGGTTAAAGGTACTAGAGAAATGTAGGTGGTTTCCGAGTGATGGGCCGCTGCCAAGCTTAATAACCCTTTGTCTAATCTACTGCACAAATTTCATTAGTTTCAGTAGATATTAACAAGGAAACTACTATCATCTTATTTATCATAGAATGAAAATTAAATTGTAACCACTTAACTATAATGAAAATTATTCGTATTGGTGTGCGGCAATTGCGGCAATATAGTTTCGTTGACTTAATTTCTCGACTGTTAGTAAAAATGAATTATGGTACTCAAACAGAGACGGGCACAGAAAAACATTATCGATCAATAGGAATGAAAATATATTCATTTTTTATCCAAATTTATTTTAGCGCCCTCGAGAATAAACACCTTAACAAAATAATATACTCACTCTAACGAATACGAGGGTTGTTACGTAAGTTCTGAGATATAGCAATACTGATGTGAATATGTCAAATCTGACATCACCATCATAAAGTTTAATAGTTATTTTTTGGGAACGTACTCAGAACGTGTTGTCATACGAGTGCTATTCGAGTTGTTAATAAATACTTGAAACATGAATCTTAATCAAGGAATGGAATTGAATCTCGAACATTTTCGACATTCGACGTGAGTTAAATCAACAACAGTGTGCCGATAAATTCGCTTCGACTTTTGGTGGTAAAGCACCATCTCTAGTCACCGTGTTTCGCTGTTTTTCTGAATTCAATCGTCGTCGCACTTCACTAGAAGATGAATTTCGTGAAGGTCGTCCAAAACCGTATGTTGTGCCAGACAACAGCGATGATGTGCGTAAACTGATATAGCAAGATCGTCATGTGACATACCGTCAGATTGAGGCATACTAGGGCATTATATCCACTCCTATACATTCAATATTGCATGAACATTTGGCTGTAAAAAAGATATATTCGAGTTGTATACCGCATAATTTGACAATCGCTCAAAAAAGTTCGTGTCTATTGGTGCAAAGAAATGCTGAAAAAATTCAATCGCGATGCTTCAAAAAAATGTCTATAAGATCGGGACAGACAACAAATCATGGCTCTATGCATATAAATCCGAAACTAAACAACAATCGATTGTAGATAGATATCCAGCCCAGTAAAAAAAAATCAGGAAAACCAATCGTGGAAGACGAATTTCTCTACAACGATACTGCGACCTTAAACAAAATTTTTAACAGTCAAAATATCTAAGTGATGAGTCATCCTTGTTTGGCTTCCAAGGATTTCTTCTTAATCACGCAGATCAAATATAAATTGATGCGTTCAAATAACTTCTTTTAGAGGTACCTCAGTCGGAATAGAAAAAATACTTCGACAATTGGTTCAAACGCATGCTGAAAGTGTATTGTTTCCAATGAGAATATTTTGAAAAATAATAAAGCCATATGCAATTAAAAATATTTATGGGTTTTTAAGGGTAATTAAGAAAACGTATTAGCTTATTATACCTTTCGGTAATCCATCAATGTTTTATAAACGTTTATTTTATCTGATATCCAAGCTTTTATAAAACAGCTTCATAATCGTTTTTAAGAGATCCAAGAAAAACTCATTTAATAGGTCAACAAGTCTAGTTTCTCGCATCGTTTGTACACAGAAGCTGCTTTCTGTTTAAAGGATCTATCAGAAGTTTTATATCGTTTTTACAACTATTCTTGTAACCTTCAACAGATTCGATGGGAACGGAGTTAAGTTTTCTCAAAGCACCGTGTAAGTCAAAACCTTGTAACGACGTGTCAGTATTTGAAACAAGGTCATGAAAATCATTTGTTCAATCCTCTAAAATATATCTCAAAAAGATATTAATGATTTGAGTCTCCTGTTTTCTGAGAAAATAACTAAAATAGAAAATAAAAATTTTTTATGGTTGGTACTTCCATGCATATGATTTATGAATGATACAAGATTGTTATTGTGAAATTCTATTGGTGGTAGACGACAACACTGACGTTGACTAAAGCTATCATTATACTAGGATGCTAGCATCCCACTTTGAGTCGAGTTTGTGTTGGGATGCTATTTTATTTCAATTTTTAACTCTTCAAAATCCTCAAAGATTGAGGTGACGACAGATTTCTATGCATTCGGTTTGTCAATCTTGTTGACGTAGCTTTCTAACCTACTATCCCAAATACAAGGATATTTTTCCCACTTCACAATTCAAATTTTCTATGTCCAATTTGTTATCAATATATTTTTCAATACGTTTCAACTCTTCCTTTCTTTTTCTTCTTTAATTCTAGTTCTTTTTGTTTGGTTTTAGGCCTACTTTACTGTTTTCCGTAAGCTCAGGTTCCGGTTCTTCCAGGACGTCATCAAACATTTCACATTCTATCGCAAAACACACTGTACTAGACACAGTAATCACTCGACTCGAGACGACACGTGCAGTGCAGACAGCAGTCTCAGGCCCTCACGTTATCAAACTGCGTGAACGCTCATATGTCACATAGAGCGCCCGCTCGGATGCTAGCAGCCGAGTGTAATGCGCCGCATTTGAACCAATTCCCCACAACCGATTTTATGCATCCCGGGATACATAAAATCGAGCCTCCGGGTGGCTGTTTTAGCATCCGATGCTGGCATCCCTAGTCTAATCGCTCCCATTTGATTTTATGCCCCGCTAACCTCCTAGATGCAGCATCCCTGATGCTAGCATCCTAGTATAATGGTAGCCTAAGGGTTATTTAGGAATAGAAAACAAAATTTATATTCTTTCACTGTAAAGTAATTCCGTATGATGGTAAAGTAACAATTTTGGTTGATTATCATATTATTTTCACGATTTACTTGTTCAAAACTACCTCAGTTTCAGGAGATTTGTCATTGATGCTGATGAAAGTTAGTAATGGTATAAAAATGTTAATTTTCATTTTTGATATAACTTATATGAATAGTTGAATTTGCTTACATTCAATGGGGGTCTTGTGAATCTTGTGAAAAAGTTGTATTTAATAACATTTCATTATCAATAATCTTTATTCTTCAGACGCCACGATGCAGATTATCGAGAAAAAATGACAAAGTTCTTGAATACTTTATTATTCACTTTACATACAGCTTTCAAATCAACAACTTTTTCAATAGATGATAGGATTTGTCACAATATAATATAATTACTAAGCGAATAACTTATGATAATAACAAAATAGTTTTAAAGATGGTGTAAACTAGCTAGAACAAAGTTCTGTTGGGGCTCTACAGTAGCTCTATATAATTGTTCTTTTGTGAATGTTTTGACCAACTCAATAAAACGGTCGAGTGAAATGGTCCTATTCAGATGACTAAGAGCTGTTTAAATAATGTAGAAACGTTTTACTAACTATTTAGAGCCCCGTTCAACTTTCGAAAATTGTTATATAAACTGTTATGTGTTGTTAATAAAACTGATTGTGCTACTTGGGTACACTTGTATTGTTAAGGAGATACAGACATAAAACGTATTATTGTTGGGAAATCGATATAGAAATTGGTGTCATTTAAATCATTTTACCGATATATTTTATAAAATTCAAATCCAATAAATAAAACTTAGTTATAATGTAAATTTATGTAAAGTATTTTATTTTATTCTATTAATAATGTTTGATAATAATGTAAAATCTTGCGTAACGTTGAAATAATTGTTTTTTTTAATAAGTTTTTATTTGGTATGTTTGCAGACAGCCTGGAGTTGTTGAAAATTGTAAATGAAGTATGATTGCCATTACCATATTACTGAATCAAATCCTAACCGATTGAAAAAATGATCTAGAGATATGTTAAAACTCAAGGCATTAATGCAAATAAATATATCAAGTAATGGTGAAACTGTAGAATGTAATGTAAATTTTCTGAAAATGAACTCATTTTTCTAACAGAATTATTCTACGAACTATGAATTAAATAATGAACTGTTTTATATAATCATCTCGGATTGTTTACGACCAATAAATTAATATTCAAACTTCATGGAATGAATGTTTTCATCTCTTTTTATCAGCGATTTTTATGTGCATATGTATATTACTAATTAATATAAATCATTTATCTGCTGATTAATACGCAAAACTTTGTAACTAAGTTCTCATTACGTCAGAAAAGTATCTAATCTACCTACACATGTCTGATATGTATGGACTAACTCAAGGTTATTCATTATAAATTACCTTACCCTTTATACAAAAATTGTATGGTTAGGGTGAATTTGATTAAAATGCTATTGAAAGTAGAGTGTCATGCAAAAAATTTTATTATTTTCAAACCGGCTAAATTTTTTTCTAATTTAATCGAGAAGGTATGAAAGATTTGATCCTGTTGGTTGAAATTTAGTTAGGACTACTAAAAGCTAACTTTTTTTCCAAAGTAGGATAAACTTGTTCAACCATGAATATTGAGAAAACGAAGAATACTAAAAAATAAGGCATAAGACTTAAAACATCGATGACAGAAATAGAATTTTTTTAAACACCGTGGTAAAAGTTCTAAACGCACAAAGACATCAATAAAGCCTATGTCACCAACGTAGGGACGGAAACTATAGAGAAATATCGAAGGCTTTTGACAGAGTTTGGCATGCCACGTATCGACTGGCTTAGTAACTGTCTCAAAGACCAATTCATCCAAGTCGCTATCGATGGACACACCTCCGACAGGTTTGAGTTCAACGCAGGTGTTTCTTGTACATCAACATCGGAAAAACTGCAAATCCGATCTGTAACTTCTTCGACGCTAGCACATTAGTGTCGTCGTTCAAATCAACTGTTCCAATAGTCGGTTAAGACCTAAATCCGTAGGCAGTAATATGTCTCCACCATCAATACCAATTTTGAAAACATTCTGAAATGGGGCGGAAACAATCTGATTGAGATTAATGTAGCAAAGACCCAAGCTGTTGTTTTCACTAAGAAAGCTGACAATGTGGCTTAGGATTTGGCCCTGTCTAGATATAAAATATCACTAGTTCTGCAATTTTGTCTGTTGGATGTTAAGATTGGGAGCAACATGTCCTGGCATAGGCACTTAGCCGAATTAGCTAAGGCAACTTCAAAAAAACTCGTAGCGATCTTTAAGACCAAAAATCTACATACTCCTCAACAGCTTTTAATCCTCTATAACATCTAAATTCGAGCAATTTTGGAGTTCAGCTCCCAAGCATATCCTGAGGATTCTCTACTTAACACAGAAGAAAGCAGTTCGACTTAGAGGCGATCCAGAGTTGACCAAAAACTTGGACAGTTTAGAGCATAGAAGAAATATCGCCGATCTGACTCTGTTCTACCGATACTACCACGGCAGGTGCTCTTCCGAGCTGTTTAACATAATACTACCTAGAGCAATACCTGAAAGACCTATATAACAGGCAGGTGTGGCTCATAAACACCGAATTCACCTGCAGACCTCAAGGGCGTTAATTTATCGGGACTCCTTTCTTTGGAGAAGTGTAACTCTATGGAATCATCTACCAGTTCAAGATTAATGTCTACAAGCATCCCCACAAAGCAAACAATACTCTAATTACTCGAGTGTGATAGGGTTTACCCTTCTGTGCTTGCTTTTTAAAAAAACTTTGAAGGAGTGGATGTAAATACAAAGTATATTGACAGTACATCGACCAGGATTGAAAATAAATGCAATTCATGAACCAACTTATTAATTTGAATCTCTATAGTATGTTTCGTGGGATAAGGATTCGTGGTTTTAACAAACTATGATGTACTGAATTTTCATAAGAATACATTTTAGATTATTATCGAATATCAGATTAAACATTACAAATAAAAGAAATTTATAATCTCCAATAACCGTTTAGTAAAGGGTATTTTATGTGGTTATAATTGTGTCTATAATGATAAAAAGATACATCAACAAAGATTAATGAACATTCACGTTTTACAAAGCTGATATTTATTACATTGTTCTAAATTTTTCAGATTTCACCCCACAAAAAAAAACGTACATCAATATATAATTTTGGTTCTGATAAACAAGGTGAGCTTGTATGTAAATAGGTTCAATCCTTTTTTTCTGATTTCGAAAGTAGTAGCATCAGTTTTATAATTGTTGACTAGGCGGTAAATTGCTTTTAACATAATTATTTTTACTGTTTAAATAACGACTGTGTGTTATTTCATAGATACGTAATCAAAGATAAATTTTTTATGGTAATTATAATAGATAATAAAATATAAGGACTATTTGAAATATGTCTTTGTATCGGTGATAATTCAAAGTGAACTTTGACATAATTAATTTATACGTAGAAATAAAACTAGTTTTATAAAATAGAAATAAATGATGTGATTACTGAACTAAACAACAAAAATGATACATGTGACCTAACCTTTAGTCTAAAATGTTTATATGACGCTAACGAACCACGAACACAAAACATACTACACGAAAATCTAAAAACTAATCAAATATCCTAGCTCAGCAGAAAAATAAATCCTAAATATCATAGAAATCCCAAAACCCCTACTGCCATTTTCTGAGGATGGAAATTTTTTGTACCGTTGCGAAAATAAAATCATTCTAGATTAAATTACATAAAATCTAGTTTGTATAAATAACCAAAAAACCCTGAAAAATAAGAAATTATCCCATCCCAAAATATGCTTAGTAGAAACTACCCATTTTTGGTGAACGTCTCAAGAATTTTGTTCCACTCTGTATATTTTTTGTTCAAGGATTTTAGTATATATATGAAAATATTATAGAGCGACGCTGTGTTATGAAAATTAACCTGCATAATATATAAAACAATACAATGATCAGTTGTATTTGATCCATTATAGAAAATGGTTGATTACCGAGATGGTAGTGATTCTGGGCAAAATGCCACTTTAGAAGATTTAGTTCATGATTGGAAAGATGTTACAGTTAAGGACGTTTATTCTCAGGATATTAAGAAAAAGTCTGATTCGGCTTTTCTCTGTTTTTCTGCACTTACAGGTATGCTCTGGTTGTACAACTTTTATCAACAATATGAATTCTCAAGAAAATAAGTAATTTCAAAAATATTTCATTTGCCAATTTTAACAAGAAATTCCAGTAGTTTACTAATATTTTAATTCAGCTCACCAGTTTTATTCGTGTTATTTTATATTTTGCAACATTTTGTAACCAACTCATTTATACATACATTCACGTTTTAAGATAAATTAGTAATAAAGATAGTTTATGTATTGAGAAAATATTAAAAAAAATCTATTAGAAAAGCTACTGAAAAAACAATAATTGAAAAATAATTATCTTTAAAAATTCTTAATGTTTGAAATATTTATAACACAATACGAAATAATTGATGTATAATCGATTAACAATCAAAACAGATCCATAAACATGAAAATATATAATATCTAACTGCAGCATGTACGGGAATTATTTCAAGTAGTTATCGAATTACTTGCTGAATATGAAATTGGAATAATGACTGAAATTATCAATTAAGTTTCACCTATTAATTATGATGCAGTTCACATTAATAGAATATTGAATTAGGTTATTATTTTGGTTTTGGTACATAGTTGTAGGTCCTGTTTATAGTTTATGAATTTTCAAAAATAATATTCCGATATTCGATACTTCGTTGTTAAAATGAGTAATAATAAGTCTTGCCCCCCCCCTGGTTATTTAAAGAAAAAATATTTTCAAATTCATAAAATGTGCTCAATATACTTTAGTGTAGTAACAATATATGTGAAGCAAAAAAATTTAAATCTACGTAGCCAAGAATATACAGAAAACCAAGTAACGAAAAATGTGCAAAATAGTGTGAAAATTTTTATTTGACAAAAAAGATATAATGTAATAAAAAAACAATTTAATAGTACGTATGACCGCCTCTTCTTGCAATCAATTGGCCAACGCGTCTTGGCATCCCTCGAATCAAGTTAACGATAACATGGTCAACCATATTGTCCCACTCTTCTTCAACGGCAGCAGTCAGGTCTTGAAGAGTTACAGGTGGGTTTTCTCTATTGGATATTGCTCTGCCAATATAATCCCATACATGTCTGGTGAATTTGTTGGCCATTTCATTCTTTGGATATCTCATTCCTCTAGGATGCTTTGTACCATTTCCGTGCGATGTGGTCTGGCTCCATATTCATTGCGGAAGTACTGAACTGTCGGTTTTATAATGTTTTCAGTGTATATGGTACCTGTCATTGTTCGCTCGATGACAATAAGTGGTGTACGGCGACCATACATTATACCCCCCAAATATTACGGATCCGCCATGATAAGGAACAATATCTCTGGTAAAATTGAGTCGTTCCTGTCTACCTGGACCTCTCTAGACTCTTTCCCGCTGACTATCATGTGGAAACTAAATCAGGACTCGGCGGAAAAAAGAACGTTACGCCATTGTGTAAAACCCAATCCCTGTGCTCTTGAACTCATTGGAGACAGGCAGTTATATGACGACGTGAAAGTTTAGGCACCCTTAAAGATCTTCCTGTCTTTAGATTCAATGAATGTAATCTCCTTCTGATGGTACTTCTCGAAACTGCTCTTCGGTATGTTAGCAAAAAGAGACTTTGTGTCTTCGAACGACCGATACCGTTATAAATCGGTTTATTAGGATGAAATTAGCTGTGTAACGGTCTCCTCTTTTTGATGTAACAGGCAATGTGGTGATTAGATAAACCTTCTTGATGTAACGTCACTATTCTTGCTCGAGCAAACTCAAAAATCAAATTACCCGGCATTTTTAACAAAACTTATGTGAACTCGCTGTCAAGTTAAATCATTAAATTTGATTTCTTTTACAAAAATTCATATATTTACGGACGAAAATATTTTGTTACGTTTTTATTTTTAAGATAAGGTGTCACAAAACAAAAAATGGGCTCTACATATAGGCAAACTTAAAAGTTTACAAAGGGGGCCAAGACTTTTGGAGATGTGTGTATAATTATTTCTTTTACTTGTGAAAATATGTAAAAATTCTTATTGTATAACTAGTATTTTTATTTTCAGCTAATGTACTACTCTTCGTTTGTTCAAATTTTCACGTATGGTCGTCTCCTGTCATACCAAAGTTGAAATCTAATAGTAGTGAGATTAATCCAATAGGCAGACCCATAACTACTATGGAAACATCAATGCTGGCCGGTTTACCATTTCTAATAGGATTAGTTGGTTCAATCTTCATAGGAGCTATATCAGATTTAATTGGTAGAAAGAGAGTCATGGTATACAGCGCAGTATTTATATTATTAGCAAGTTCGGTGATTGTATTCAGTAACAACATATATGCGTACATAATAGCGAGATGTGGAATATTTATCGCATATTCTGCCACCCTGGTATTATTGCCAATTTATCTCACAGAAATTTGTGAGGATCACAATAGAGCTAAATATGGTTGTTTGATGGGTATCAGTTTACCAGGTGGACATCTCTTCAGTTATGCAATTGGATCAATAACAACTATACCGATTTATACCTCAATTTGTGTAGCTCCAATATTACCATTTTTAGTAGCATTCGGTATATTTGCACCAGAAACTCCAGCTTTTCTAATTGCTAAAGGACAAACAGAACAGGCTATGAAAACACTTGAAAAGCTTAGATATAATAATACACCTCAAGAAATTGAAAGAGAATACGAAAAGATCAAAGAAAGTTATAATATTAGGAAAAGCGCTGGCAAGTTTACTCTGATAAAGCTCTTGACGTCAAAAGTCACGAGAAAGGCTCTAGTATTAGCTCTATTACCTCTATTGGTTCAAAATTTTTCAGGCGTTACTGTAATTATGCAGTTCATGGCACCCATTTTCAATGAAGCAGGTAATACTTATTAAATACAAATTTATTTGACCTACAAATTTATTTAACCTATAACAAATCGCCGAAAGAAACTACCTTAAAATATCTGTAGTGATATCCCGCTATCCATTCTTATTCTATGAATATTGTTGTTATCAGTTTTATTGATGATTTGATGATTGATGATTGATGATTCATATTACTAAAGTAGAAAAATAAATCTACTAGAACTAGAAACTAGAGGGTGTTAAGTAACAGGTAGCGCACTTTTCTACCAAACTTGAATCTTAGGCAAACAGCAGTCAAGGCGTTTTTCAGGCCGACTTTGTTCTTGAACTTTGTAGATTAACAGGAAATGTATGCAAACATTTTTAGATCAGAAAGTCGTCTTTTTTTTTCTCATAGTAACAATTCATGAAATGTGAGGTTTGTTATTTTGCCTTCAATTAATTTAGTAATAAATTTGAGATGATCTGTTCAGCAGGTGGTGTCCGAAACACCTTGACATCTTAATCATTGAACATTTAAAATATTTTTTAACTTTAAATAGATATGAATTCGGATACTTTCGTCACAAAAATAAACAAACAGTGATTATCACGAAAACTATTTTATAGGCAATAAGATGCTAATGAAAATTAGTTATGCATTATAAAAGTTTCTTAATTTATGATAATACGTATCGCGTTATTATAAAATATTGTATGTATACCTTGAAGTAGCAACACATTTTTGAATCTAACGCTTGTTGGCCTCGGCCAAAAATTTACATTGTAGCCCGGAAATATATTTGTTTCTTTTACTAGATATACTACTGTTAATGCTATAATAAAAATATATAAATAGAACCTATTTGTAACAAAATACCTTTTATTTTTCAGGTACAGTTTTATCCGGAAACACAATTTCAGTAATAGCAGGAGCTATTAAAGTTATAACATTTTTCACTATTGCTATGTTTGTGGAAAAAGTGGGAAGAAGACGTCCTTTGCTAATATCCGGCTATGGAACAGGAGTTACCATCTTCTTTCTTGGATTATTTTTTTACTGGAGGTATACAAAGTGGGCGCACGTGAATCAAGTTCTATGGTTACCATTATTATGTCTTGTTCTAAATTTGTTGTTATATTCCGGTGGTTTGGGACCCATCCCTATGGCCATCATGAGCCAACTATTCACTACTAATGTAAGATCTATTGCCATATCTGTTATCGTTACAATCAATGGAATCCTCATTTTCTTGTTAAATTTCCTTTTTCCCATAATAAGTAACAAATTCGGCGTTCATGTTTGTTTATGGTTATTCACTTTTTGCTGTATGGTAGGTACCACTTTAATCCATTTTTTCTTACCAGAAACAAAAGGAAGGAGTATCCTTCAAATTCAAGAATTACTAGGAAAATAGGATAGCCAATACATTTATTGTACTGTTTAGGAAACATTTTATTTTTGTATTATTTGCCTTTTATAAATAAGACATTGGAGGACAGAAAAACTAGTTGTTTAGTATTTCTTTCGAAAATATTAAAGAAACAGCCACTTCTCCCATCTTCCGGTGCTCCTAATCCTAAAAATAAATAGAATTCTAAAAATTTCAATATTCTAATTAATTCATATTTGGTGTAAAATCTACACCCCACAAAAATTATCGCATCACTAATTATTTTTTAAATATTGTAAATGTGTTGCCTGTTTAACGAATTTTTTTATTATTATTACGAATTAAAACACCGATAGATACGCCTTTTGCAACATTTATTTTATATCAGAGGATTTACAAAAAGATAGGGAATATCAAAAAAATTGTACAAAACATCTATACAAAAAAATGAACGGTGCTTAAACTAAAATCAGCTAACGAATTTCTAATAGCGCGTGTTACCACCCTTCGCTCTAATTACAACTTCCATTCGTCTTAGAAGGCTTTTAAACAGGTTCTGGACGTATCCTTGTGGCATGTTTTAACAGTTAAAAGTTAAAAAGAACATTTTGAAGATCATCTAGTGGTCTTATTGGTGCCGGATGTTGCTCAATTTGCCATCCTAGGTGGTCCCAGACATGCTTTATTGGGTTAAGGTCCGGGCTACGTGTAGGCCAATTCAGGGTGGGTATTTCGACCTCTTCTAAGTACTGTCGAACCACTCCAGCAGCGTGTGGACGGGCATTATCGTGCTTTAGCACAGAGTTGTCACCGATATGAGGCATATAGTCTTCCATCATTCACTGGTACTAACTCCGTGCCACCCTCGAAAGAAATTCCTCCCCAAAATATGATAGAGCCACCACCAAAGCTTTCAATTTGACAAAAATTAACCTGATCCTGCCGTTCACCACGTCGCCTATATACTGGTACACGCCTATCTGATGAATACAGACAAAATCCTGATTCATCCGTGAATAAAATATTGGACACCAATCTTGAATATTCCAATTTGCGTGCTATCGAGCAAATTACAATCTTGCTACTCGATGTTCTTTGGTAAGACGTGGACCTCTAGCTGGCACTCTGTTTGTAGATTTAATCGGACATTACCCAGTTTGCAGCCTTCGAGCAGTGGTATGCCTAATTCTTAACGCCGTTAACCTCAAATAACGAAGTTACCCTTCCGCGGCCTTGTCCGGGTCTTCTGGTTAGCTGCCCTGTTTTTTGGTAGCGAATAACAATGGTGCTTTGTTTAATTCCAATTACCCCGGCGACGTATCTTTGACTGCGGCCATCTTGTATGAGCGCGATGATTCTAGCGGCTTCTTCATTCTTCACATGTCTCGTTAAACGTTGAGGCACATCCATTATTAACGAAATAAATTTAAATTTTCACTATACAATAACACAATTTGCTTAAAAAGTTCTCGATTTCAATGCTTTATCCAAGACAGAAATGATTTTTGCTTCCAAAAAAATTTGTAAGAAATTGTGTGTGTAGGCAAACATATAAAATAGGCCAATAATAAAAGTGTATTAATAATATTAATAATTGGCATTGTCAATTTTTTAGCAGTACCGAATTATTAAAAAAATATATTTTTGTGTTAGTTCGTGTCTAAAACATAGGAGATACCGTGATTTCAAGTTATAAAGTCAGATACCAATCTGCGAATTTATATTTAGGGTTTTGCATGTTTCAAGTTCATTATCATCTATCGATTCGATACGATACGATTTAAACATGACTCTGCTATCCGGAACACATACGAGGTATGGTTACAAATTAACGAGATCGCTGTAAGTAAGTAAGTAACCCATTACGCACGAAGTGGGTAATTTTATGCAAAAATTTCACGAGTGCGTAATGGGCTTACAACTCGTGTAACGTACTATACTTTTTCTACGCCCATTTATTGCATGCTGATTAAAAAAACGTGTCCTATTTTAAAGCATAATGTGCTGCCTACATTTAGGGGCATCACTCTTTCAATCCTAAATACATCTCGCTAATGCTAAAAATTTTTATGTTTTTTAATTGACTGAATTTGTGTAAATAGACCAAATAAAGTCTTGCGTGAATAAAAATTTGATTGTAATTTAATTAAACCAAGAAGTTTAAGTTTTCTTCTGAAAACGCACGTGTATTTATAAGGAATGTTGACAGTGCAATTTTTGACGTTTCCAGACATGGGCGTAAAAAAATGTTTTATTCTGAATTAATAAACTTTTAGTTATTATAACAATGCAACACCTTAACTAATGTTTAAAATATTATTTAATCACCCTCTTCAAGATGCATACCGCTGTCTCTTTTACAACCTTGTCAAATTTTGTCTTATTCCTTCGAAAGCAAATTTTTCCACAGAAAACAGAAGTCGCGCTGCTCAAAATGCCCCAAATAACGCAGATAGTCGATACTCGGATGTTGAGCTTTGACGTCACAAATTATAAAAAACAACAGTTAACTTCGAGTGGTCGTAAAATTATATTATTTGAAGCAATCTTGTGATAATAAATTTTTGAGTCGAAGAAAAATTTGGTTCTTAAACAATAAGAGGACTAAGAAGAAAAGTTTTTCCAAACATCCAAGTCTTTTACCATTAACTCCTAAAAGAATTAGCAATTAACACTGTCTTAATACTCGTTAATTTAATTCGTACGTAATTAAATGAAACTAGTATCCCCTAACGATATTTTATTGTGGGCTTCTTAACTCGTAAGTTATCAACCACAAAGTCTGGAAAGAAAATAAAACAAATGAGCTAACCTAAGTACGCTGAATAAATCGGCAGTATAGGTATATCCAAGAGAGTTTTCAAATACTTAACCCTGTCCTAAGCACGGTTCAAAGCAAAGATAGTGGAGAAAGATTAATCAACCAGAAATATATAACTAATAAATAGCTCAGAATTTAATACATCTGGTATAAACAGGAAACAAGAAGGCTAGCATCAAGGTCTTAGAAATCCAAATCGACTAGCGATCGACAGAATGATAACTATGATCGGAGACTAAATTTGAAGCTATTATCGACTTTAAAACAGACAATATTAAGAAAACACCTGTAGCAAGCTCTAGCAAAACTTGGAATACCTAAGAAATGAATACGATTGGTAGAAATAACACTTAATAAAACCGAAAACAGGAAGGCCAGTTTCTGTGACAGTCCCCGAAAATATACATGCAGTCATGACATGATTTAATCAGACCGTCGAATAGGGCTAAAACGGATCTGATCAGAAGCGCTGAATATTTCATACGAATGCGTTCATTTTGTTCACTTCAATTTGGACATGAGAAAAAATGCTGCAAAATGGATCCCCAAATGCTTGAATTTTGACCAAAAACGATCTGTGCTCGATTTGAGAACGATGTAGACTCCTTAAACCGAATTGTTACTATGGATGAGACTTGGGTACATTTCTACGATCCAGAAACAAAGCAACAATCGATGGAATGGCGACACTCTGGTTCTCCAAGACCTAAGAAGTTTCGTGTCCAAAAATCTGCTGGAAAAGTTCTTGTTTCAGTTTTTTGGGATTGCTATGAAGTAATCATGATTGATTTCTTAAATAAAGGTAGACTAATAACTGGAGATTACTATTCGACATTACTATGGGAAAAAATTAAAGAGAAAAGACGCGTAAAGCTATCCAAAGGTGTTTCGCTTTTGCAGGACAACGCCCCTGCATATAAATCTCATGTTACCATGCAAAAAATTCGTGATTTAGGTTTTGAATTACTAGAAAACCCCCCTTATTCACCAGATTTGGCTCCGTGCGACAATCATCTCTTTCCTCAACTGAAAAAAAGTTTAAAAGGTCGTCAATTTTCTTCGGTAACGAGGAGGTAATAAAAGCTGTGAAGGTCTGGTTTGCAGAGCAAGGAGAAACATTTTTTTGAAAGGTCTAGAAACGTTGCAGGTTCGCTGTAATAAATATATCCAATTAAGAGGAGAATATGTTGAGAAATAAAATATTTTGACATTGAAATTTTGTTTGGTTCTATAGTAGGCTAGGAATTTATCAATATATCCTCGTATATTCAACACTATTCGCAGCAATCGCATATTTTGGCGGGCGGTCTATCCCCTTCGCCATTAATTAAAATAATACATCAACATTATTCAAAAATATTAATGTTATTCATTCATTCCGTGATATTTAAAAATGTGCTTCTCTTCACAGTTATAACGCAATTATTTTTTGTAATTCTCACATTCAATTCTCCACTATCAATAATAATGAACAAACCTTACGCTTTACCCATATTTATCTAACCAATCCAAAAAATTTTGTTTTCTTTACAAATGTGAAAAAATTCAAAGATATGATATCGTGTTCAGCAGTTATAAAAACCAATAGTATCGTAGCTAAACTGATATTCGATACTAAACTAGGAAAATTACCTGATTGATTTACCAAAATAAATCAAACTTGAAGTATAAGTTGTATATATACACTCAAATAGATTTTACGTCAATATCGTTTATTTGCTTTTCTCTTATACCCCGAATTAAAAGTAATTGTCTAATTGCAAACTGATAGAAATATAATAGAACAAATAAATACCTAGATAGAAAGTAATTGACTGCCTTCGAGTGATTTTATGTTGGTTCCTAATTGTAATGTTCCATTTCATTGATTGGGAAAATAAAAATTTGAACGGATAATTAAAACCTATCGCCCTCAAATTCAATTCAGAACAATACGAAAATTAATTAAGATAACATCTTAGTAATTACCATCAAATAATATTAGAAAAAAATAGCGCAAGTAGTTATGGTTTCCAGCATTATTTTGTAAAACCACGACTGGTCGCTCCTAATCACATTTCAGTTCTATTAAAAATGAAATATCGAGACAATTGCGTGGATATATTACAAGAAATACTATCATCAATACTTATCATTGGTACTATCAGCTGAGGCAAACTTTAGCAAAGCTGAATACTATAAATATCCCGGTAAAAACCGTGGTAATGGGGAAAAAACCAACCGAGAACATGTTACATGTCATAAATTTAAACTATACGAGTATACAATAGATAAATATAATTGAAAAAAACGGTCGGAAATGCGTGGATGATACAAGAGAAATATCTTTCTGAAAAAAATGTTTAACGTCAACGGTAAAAACGCAAATTTTCCACAGAACATCACGAGTTCAAATAGATAATGACGGTATTTCAATGAGCTCTGGACGTTGGTGATCGAAATTTAAAAAAAAATACCTACAAATTTAGTAATACATACTTAAAAAAAAGTAATTGATATAAAGAATACATATGAAGTAGAACCAAAAATAATTTAGTGCTATGAAGCCTATATATTATGAACTGAAGATATGTTAACTTGCCTCAAAAATTAGTTTTTATACTTTATCTTATATTATATATGACTGATTAAATAAATAAATAAAAAGTAACGCCTTTAGGAGATACGACTTAAAAAGAATTTTTTCATAAGATAAGTCAACAAACAAGTGAAATACTTAAATTAATGATGAGCAAATAAGAATTTACACGTCAAGTGCATACCTCATCTGAATTCAGTCCGCGACGCGACGGCGCGTTTTGGTTTCGCTCGAATAACAGCATGAAGTTTCGATTTAGGAAAACAAATTGTGTCACGGAACGTCGTATTTGAAACCTGTCAATACTTCGTTGAATATTTAAAAGCAGTTATTGCTAGTATTCACATACCCTGAGTCAATAATTTTAGAATAAAAACGAAAAAGCTAGAATCAGATTATGTCTATCATCTTGACACACTTCGATATTATTATCTATTACTGAACCTGTACATATAAATTACACAAATACAAATGCAATGCACACGGGCGCCATCCTTTAGGGGCGCCAAAACCAAGGGGCCAAAAAAAACAAAAATAATACGAAATTTTATTAGTATATCATCCAGTTACTGTTGATTCCTATGTTGCAAGACTTGCGAGATTATGTCAGGTTTTATTGTATAATACAAAATTTTGTTAACTAATTTTGCTGAATACCTTGTGTCTGCAATTTCAATGGTACAAGCGTTTTTATAAAATGGTAAGTGTTCCCTACTTTAAAAAGTTGTTCTGCTCTTGAAGAACGACTGACAGATCAGGATAATAAGGGTGTAGGTTCCAATGATTTGTTTAATGAAATTAAAACGTTAAAGTTGTTTTCATTACCTGATGATACTCACCGTGACCTTTCACCTCCACCCTTCCAAACGTAAGCATTTCACTTAGAATTCTTCTGACATTGCCTGTATCTCTAGCTTCTGGCGAGCGATCTTTTTCAAAATTATTAAAAATTATTAAAGGTCAACAGTGCTTCAAGAAAGATTGTCTTGGCTAGCAATATTAGCAATTGAACAAGAAATTTTTGATGGTGTAGCGATGTAATTAACGAATTTGCAAGAGCAAAGTCTCCGAAAATATCGCTACAGTAGCGAGATTATTGTAGTAACGACGCTACTACAACAGCTATTTTTCTATTGTACCTAGATATGATTTTTGATTTTATAACGAAGTTATCTAGATTTTTGTTATTAGAAGTATATTTTTTAAAATATTGTAGTATAAGTAGAAAGTAGTACTTATGTACATGTTAATGAAAAAGCACAAAACCTCAGACTTATTTTTATTATAAAAGAATTACGAATATTATTTTGATTCAAATTTGACATCTATTTTTTATTAGTCGATCCTACTCACCATTCTGAACAAACTAATTTCAGGTTTTGCGCTTTCTCATTAGCACGTTGTATATGTCGACATGAGGCAATATTTCTGTTATAAAAATTAGTTTTGGGTTATTTTCTAGTATTTATGTACAACGTGTCTGTACCCCATTAGTTAAGTAAATGCTTTAAAATTAGTGTGAACAAGAATTTATTATTATTATTTCATTTTGATATTTTAGTCTACAAATAAATATGACTTTTAAAGTTCAGTTCTTTGCTTTATTTCAAGCACCTACCTACTATGAAAAAAAGAATTCAAAGTGCCTTAAGGGGCGCATTCAGGTGCCAGTAGCCCTTACGAGGGCCATGCAAATGACGACAAACATTAAGAATATGAAAGATATCTACAATATCATCAATCATCCGCCATCAGTAGATCTTCTAATATATTAAAAAGTGTACTAGACGATATGAAGAATATATAATAACAGCTTAATTCTATATAAACATGGAAAAAGAAATGTGATGTTCATAAAAATGTGGGAAAACGTTTCGTTTCGTTTGTTTTTCAATTGAATTAAATAATGATTATAACTCCACTATCTATGATGTCAGGATTGCAGGATCCTTCTCCACACTTTTTTTCACCGATCTAGCTACCATATGGCACCACGAATTCAAAATAAGTTTGAACGTAGTTCTTATACAAAGCACCACCCTCATATGAGAACTATAAGAGAATTCGCAAGAAAACGCATAGGTTCGTCAGACCACTGGGAACGGTTCTCAAAAGATCTAGAACATGACTACGGATTGCAAAAGGAAATGTGGAGATTTATAAGAGGACAGAGGCAAGAAATGAAAGAAATAGTAGAAGTGAAACATATGGGAATAAAAACCTGGATAACAAGATTGTACTCACAAAACCAACTCACAACAAAAGAACCGGAAATACCAGAAATCACAACTGATGAAGAGGATAAGTACAAAGGAAGTAGAGGAAGCTCAGAGAAAACTAAAAAACCGAATGGCTACGGGCAGTGATGAAATAGCAAATGAACTTTTAGAAAATTACAATAGAAAAAATAAAGATTCAATCTTTTAAACACTACTCTAAAAATGACAAACAAAATTTTAATCCAACTAATAAATCGAGGAATATCTTTCGAGGACAAACAACAAGGTTTTAGAAGTGGGCGATCGTGTACAATTGCAGTATTTGTAACTAGACAAATCCCAGAGAAAGCTCTAGAATATAATCGACCTGCGTTCATTTGCTTAATTGACAAAAACCTTTGACAGAATTGGGTTAAAAAACGTGGTTCACCTTTTATACAATAGACATCATCAAAACAATCGAATATATATAAAGACAACAAAATACATGCTAGAATACACGGATAACTTACAGAGGAAATAAACATAGGCATCGATATAAAACAAGGAGATATTCCTTAAGCCCCCTACTTTTTAATCTCATAATGGATGAAATAATAAAGGCAGTGAAAAGGAGGGAAAGTTATAAGATGGAAAATGGGGAAATAAAAATTCTCTGCTGTGGAAATGATGAAGAAAATGAAGATGATCTATAAAGATTGGTCCACAAGTTTAATATAGTAGCAAAGAAGCTAAACATGGTAATTTCGTCCCAAAAAACAAAAACACTAGCAAAGAACCGATTAGATGTGAGTTAGAAATTGATGGTACCAGATTATGGAAACTAACTACTTGGGCATCACACTATCAAGCTATGGAGATGCAGAATCAGAAGTAAAAAAACAAATACAGAAACATAATAGAGCAGCAAGATGCCTCAATTATATGATATGGAGAAACAAACATATAAGAACGGAAACTAACACTAGAATTTACAAAGTTGTTTTAAGACATACACAGCAGAAACGCGACCAGAGAATCACGGGGAACACACTGAAACATCGAGAATACGAGTGGTTATTGAATAAAAAAAATAATGGAACAACTATACAAGTAGAATCACAGATGATAGGATAGTAAAGATCTCAAGAGACAAATCGGCCGCCCCCGGAAAAAATTGAGCGATAATATAACTTAAAAGATAGAAGAAGAAGAATTTGAGAACGTGTCTTTTTGATTAGTGACTTTCTCAATAAACAGTTTTCAACTTATGACTGGACTTAAACAATAGTTTAACTATTACAATGCAGGGCTGGATCCACGCACGTTGTATATTAATTCAAATTTGACTTCCTTCTCATTGGTCATATTTTCACGCCTTTTCACGCATAATTTCGAAGCTAAAATTATTATTTACTATTATTATTGGAAATTTCACACGACTGGTTTTATTGATTCATGGCAATGAACCGTACTACGTTTCTTTGAAACTTATATTTAGTGTATATTTACATAAACGCAAAAATAACTTATCTGAATTTTTGGCAAGAGTCTAGTTAATTTTACTAATGATTTCGAACACTAACAATTTATATAAATAAAAATGCGTTGAAATAATAATGATATAGTAATTGAATCCTGAGATATCGAATAAGTGCTTCTAATTTTATAATTTCAGTACAAGAAATTACTAATAGGCTAGTAGAGGTACTCACAAATACGAAGTGCGAGATAGCGACAAATCGCAATTCAAAGAAAATTGGAAATAGAAGGAAATTTGAACTCGTTATAAGAACTTCTTCTTCTTCTATCTTTTCTATAGGCAATTCTGCCTGTTTCTTCCTTTTGTTGTTCTTTTAAGTTATATTATCGCTCCATCTTTTTCGGGGGCGACCGATTTGTCTCTTGCGCTCTTTACTACCCTATCATCTGTCATTCTATTTATATGGTTGTTCCGCGTTCTTTTTTTTTATTCAATAACCACTCGTATTCTCGATGTTTCAGTGTGTTCCCCGTGTTTCTCCTCGTTATTTTCATCTCAGCAGCTGTTTCCAGCATTCTTTGTGTTTTGGACGTTTCCGGTTGCGTTTCTTCTATGTATGTCATTATAGGTCTTATAACAAAAAAATTCTAGTGTTAGTTTCCGTTCTTATATGTTTGTTTCTCCATATCATATAATTGAGGCATCCTGCTGCTCTATTAGGTTTCTGTATTTGTTTTTTTACTTCTGATTCTGCATCTCCATAGCTTGGTAGTGTGATGCCCAAGTAGTTAGTTTCCATAATCTGGTACCATCAATTTCTAACTTACATCTAATCGGTTCTTTGCTAATGACCAGTGTTTTTGTTTTTTGGGACGAAATTACCATGTTTAGCTTCTTTGCTACTATGTTAAACTTGTGGACCAATCTTTGTAGATCGTCTTCATTTTCTGCATCACTTCCACAGCAGAAAATTTTTATTTCCCAATTTTCCATCTTATAACTTTTCCTCCTTTTCACTGCCTTTATTATTTCATCCATTTATGAGATTAAAAAGTAGGGGGCTTAAGGAATATCTCCCTGTTTTATATCGATGCCTATGTTTATTTCCTCTGTAAGTTATCCGTGTATTATAGTCTGTATATATCTTCGATTGTTTTGATGATGTCTATTGTATAAAAGGTGAACCACGTTTTTTAACCTAGCTCTGTAAATGGTTTTTGTCAATTAAGCAAATGAACACAGGTCGATTATATTCTAGAGCTTTCTCTGGGATTTGTCTAGTTACAAATACTGCAACTGTACACGATCTCCCACTTCTAAAAACTTGTTGTTTGTCCTCTAAATATATTCTTTGATTTATTAGTTGGATTAAAATTTTCTTTGTCATTTTTTCAAATTGAGTGGGTAATTTAACACTGATCACACAACTACTAATTGCATCAATATCTAGGAAGCTTTTCTGTATGAGAACTAGAAAAAGGTTCAATGCAAAGTGAAATTGCAAAAGATAACTGGTATCGTAAAGATATTTTAAGAAATGTTCAAATTTTAGCATAAGAAATCAATTTTCACAACGAAACAGTAATAACGAGGTAATAAACGCTTTATTAATGATACTATGCTCACAATGGACGACACTTTTTTAACTAATACTAATAATAAAAGACAATTCTTCCAATACGAGAATTAACAGGTGAATAATGGCACGTATTAATAATGGGCAGTGATAATTATTATATAATACTTATTGTTATCGATTCTAAAGGTTCCAGCAAACCAGTACGGTGATGGATACGGGAAGGGCAGCGATCAAATAATGCGAATATATGCAGGAAAACGCCTCCACTTGAGCTAATTGTTAGCTTGTCAGTTTTGTTTGCATTACAATAACAATTTTCCAAAAATATATATTTTGACAGCTATCGATAAAATTTATTTTAGATTGTTTCGAAAATTTATTTGTAAAATCGCATATATAAATATTTTTGAGGAAATTATAGAAATAAATTTGTTTAACATTCCAGTAGAATGCAAAAATGCATCATTAACGTTTGCAATCCGTGGTAAGCAATAATAATTCGGTGAAATTTCTGCATTAATGAATTATGTATGAAACAACTAAAATGAGGATACACGTTTTGTTGAGTAACGAAAAAATTAGTAACGTTCGTGACCTAGAACTAAAAACCCAATCTTCTTTTATCCGGCAATTTTGGACAATTTCGTGTAGATAAATTTACCAAATAGGCTTATTTCTGTCGATAATAATAGTGTCTGTTATCATCGTTATTATTGAATATCAAAAAAATATTGAACAAAACGTTTTCGTTATGACTGAATTTTGTTATCACTGTTGAAAGTTAACGTGCATATCTTATGATTTTTAATTGTGATATACCGATGAAGTTGATTAATCACTGTTTTTTGTACTTTTGGATGGAGTAAATTATGATGTACGAGGATATATTGAAAAATTCTTAGCCTACTATAGAACCAAACATCATTTCAATGTCAAAATATTTTATTACTCAACATATTCTCCTCTTAATTGGATACATTTATTACAGCGAACCTGCAACGTCTCTAGACCTTTCAAAAAAAATGTTTCTTCTTGCTCTGCAAACCATACCTCCACAACTTTTATTACCTCTTCGTTACCGAAGAAAAAATTACGACCTTTTAAACTTTTTTTGAGTTGAGAAAAGAGATGATTGTCGGACGGAGCCAAATCTGGTGAATAAGGGGGGTGTTCTAGTAATTCAAACCCTAAATCACGAATTTTTAGCATTGCAACATAAGATTTGTATGCAGGGGCGTTGTCCTGCAAAAGCGAAACACCTTTGGAGAGCTTTCCACGTCTTTTCTCTTTAATTTTTTCCCGTAGTAATGTCGAATAGTAATCTCCAGTTATTGTTCTACCCTTATCCAAAAAATAAATCATGATTACTCCATGGCAATCCCAAAAAACTGAAGCAAGAACTTTTCCAGCAGATTTTTGGACAAGAAACTTCTTCTTAGGTGTTGGAGAACCAGAGTGTCGCCATTCCATCGATTGTTGCTTTGTTTCTGGATCGTAGAAATGTACCCAAGTCTCATCCATAGTAACAATTCGGTTTAAGGAGTCTACATCGTTCTCAAATCGAGCACAGATTGTTTTTGGTCAAAATTCTAACATTTGGGGATCCATTTTGCAGCAATTTTTCTCATGTGCAAATTGACGTGAACATGATGAACGCGTTCGTATGACATATTCAGTGCTTCTGATCAGATCCGTTTTAGCCCTATTCGACGATCTGATTAAATCATGTCATGAACTGCATGTATATTTTCGGGGACTGACACAGAAACTGGCCTTCCCGATCGGTTATCATCTTCAATGGAAAATTTACTTCTTTTGAAGCTTGCAGTCCAATTTTTCACAGTCTCATACGAAGGACATTGATCACAAAGGGTATTAAGCATATCTTCGTACATCTGCTTACCTCTTAACCCTTTTAAATACAGATAGGAGAGAAACAGCGATTGTAGCTTAAAAATGTGTTTCCCTTAAAACCAAGTACTCCAGCATTATCTTAAGATCTAATAAATACTGTCAAATATCGAGGTGAATTGTTTTCTGTAGCCACTCTGTATTATTTTTGTTGACTACATAATTCTCAGCCAAGGTTGCACGGTTGAAATTTGCGAAGATTATCGATTATCTTTTAATCGATATTTAGAAAAAATCATAATTTGAAAATGAAAAAGATGATTTTGTGGACACTAATAATTAACACTTAAATCAAGTTCATGAACTGTTGATTTTTCATTTCAAAATATTTTTAATGCTATATGATATTAATATTTTTTGTGTTTCGCTTCTTTGTAGTACATATATTACTATTGATTCACTATGTTATTTTTATTTTCTTAAAGGAGTATATGTAGCTATAAGCAGGTATCTACAAAAAAAGGTATATGGTCGATATTTGTTGTATATTTAGTCCTTGAGTATTTTTAGTGTTTATTCAGTAACGTCCTTGTGAATAAATCGATTTTTCTGGGAAACCCATTATTCATAAATTTATATCGTGCTCTAGCAAACAGTAATTTTCAGAAGAAAATCTTTCGATTTTTTGTTTGATTGTATAAGTTCCGTACACCAGAAACATGATAAAAGAAAGTTTCAAATTTTTATTAAGAGATATTACAAAGATCATAGTGAATATATACCTACAGCATGCATAACTAAATTTATTTTAACCCAATTCGACAAATTTTTACAATGTTATATCCTTTAAATCTGGTGGAAAATTTTTTTACATACAAGGTATGAGTATGATTATTATATAACCAGAAGCTTTTCCAAGAAAACCGTAATCGTGTCACCACATTTCTGGACAAGTCTATATATTATGATCTTCTCCAAAAATACATTTTTGTGTGAATTTAATCTTTTATGAATAGATGTGAAACAACCGACGACGTTTCAATTAATCAACAACGATCATCGACTGCATATCCAATGCCCCAAGTGAGAATTTGATATGATGAAGACCCCATTTGTGGGAGACCTGAAAGTTCTGAATCCTCTACCACCAAAAAAGTGTTCCTAGCAAAATTATCAGCTCCGTGACTTTTTTATTTTTCCGGGTAGAGATAGCGCTTACAAGATTTGGGAACAGTTGAAGCAAAACCAATAGAGGCTCTCAAGTAGCTGACAAAAGGGCTCCAGCACTCTTTTTAACAATACATTAATGAAAAAAACTGCTGTCATTAATGACTGAGAATATTGTAGGATTATTGAATAGCCACGCTTCATAGTTTTTTAAAAAATGTTTTAAAACATTTTGTATTTTTCCATTATACTTTTACAAAATATTCTTGAGAGTTTGGAATGTGTTGAATGTTTTTTGGCATGATTACTTCCACCAAAGTCATGGGACATACGATTGCTTACATACATTTTGTCGCCTGCCTTAATTTTAAGGTACTAAGCCGAATACACATGGATTAACTCAAAAGAAACTCATTTCTGACGCAAATCTCTAACTGGTTTGCAATGAATAAAAACCTTTGTTTTTGAATGGAGAACTACAAACAACCAGACGGCAACCGGTTTAAAGAAATTAAACCTATTGATTCGCTGGCAACTTGCTTGGGTTTCCAATGACAAAGGTTTGTGAAGTTCGCGGTGAACATTTCAGATACTTTATTGACGTTCATAGTTTTGACATTATGAAAAAATGAATATTGCAATTCAGTTTTAGAGTGAATCGTAGCTTATTCCTAAAGAAAAAAAAAACCTAAATGAAATATACCAAGCCGAAAATTCCCATTAAAAATTGGGCATTGAAAATAAGGATCATGTTTAAAGAATACAAATTTATAATTTCCGGATTTTTTATGAATATGTACAATAATTGAAATAATGAATTTATTTCATCAAAATTGTCCTTGCTATATAATGTAATAATACCAGGTAATATAATTTTATATGTAGTGATAATTATATTAAGATCGCCCATTTTAAAAATGTAATTGCAAAACTCATAGTGTTTAATGAATATTCATGTAATTATCCTGAACAGACTGTTTACACTACCACTACCACAACACTCACGATTACACTGTCTAACGCGCGTTTCGCAGTGTATTCAGTATGAATATCTACAAGGGTTCCAGAAATTCTATGAAATTAACAATATTGAAAAGTTCGGAAAAGTGATTCGAAAACCATATGTTCAATAATAAGAAAATAATTCATTATACACGACTTACCCTTATCATTATATTTTATTTCAACTGTAGAAGAAAATTTATTTGAAAGTGATGTGGATAAGGTTATAAAAATAATAAATATTTTCAATATAATTCGATATTTATTGAAAAAGGGACGGTACGATTGCCATAAGTAATAAAAATAGCACAATAATTACTTAATAAAATTACAAAGATTAAATTCATTTTATTGAAATAGAATGTAACAGAAACCCCTATGAAGTAAATTAATAATACTACAGGTAGGTACATAGGTTAATTAACTATTACAAAATACAGTAAAGCAGATATTTTGTATGAAAAACTGTATATTATAGGATTATACCTATTGCGCTAATAAAATACGTTTTTTTGTAATAATCACATGACATACATGGAGTGAACCAAGTATCTAGAATTTATTAATTGAGAAAATCGATTAAATCGATTATCAATATCTCGTTCTGGCATGTGATCTACTTGATCATGGATTATAGTTTCCGAATAGTTTTTAGAAGTTGTTTAAAGTGCTCCATATTATCTGTTCATTTCAACTGAGCTTATAATAAATGGAGCATAGAATCCATCGGATATTTATTCTTTGCAAATGAAATTTGTCATTGGTACCGAGGAAAATGTTTCATTATAATATTCATGACAAACTAATGAAAATATTGTGTAAATATGTGGTTGAAAATATCGCCAATGGGTTTGTAAAAGTAACAAATAATTGGAAAAACGTATATAAGAAGTACTTTACATAAAAATGTGTATAAATAAATATCACATATCTTCAGATTCAAGATTTAATAATGTTATGATAAATATATTGAATATTCGAGTATTTCTTCGTGTAAATGAATAAAAATTTTGAAAACAATTCATGTATAGATTAACTCGTTTCAAATAAACTTGACCCGCTGTACGTTTTCAAAAATAGATCAATCCTTCTCAAATTCCTATATTTTAACTTCGACTATGGTTGGATATAGAAAAAATTAGTTAAAACTCAATAAATCCATTAATTTGAATACGAAATTAAGAAACAATGGTTGATAATAAAACATTACGAAATAATATATGATATTTTCAAAGATTAATATTCTCACCTGTTTCTAAAGTTTGAACTATTCTAGCAACATCATTATTTGAAGGTAATAGTTTGTCTTTTACGCGATCTTCATCATAGTCACTAAACTTATAACTATCTTCTTCAAAAGTATCGAAACGCGAAATTTTAAACCTACGCTGATCTGACATATTTAAATAAATTATGATTTGTTTATGAATATCACTAGCATCCGTACACTTATGATTATTATTACAACAAAAAATAATTAAAATGAATTAATAGGATCTGTAACTGTAAGACTTTTGTAGAACCCGCACAAATGCATTTGATGTATTTACGACTATCAAAAACGGCAAATTTATTTATACGCGACATCTACACTAAGCGATCGTCAATAGTTTTTTTTATTCAAAAATTGTAAAGTACGTAAATATATTTGAATCCTTTGACTAGACATTTATTTCCATCTAGCGGCTAATAGGTTAATAACAATTCAAAAATAACCAAAAATCAAATAATCACACTAATTTAACTACTTGAATAAAATCAACCCCCGATCACAAATTGCGCCGAGACTTATGACCACAGCTCGACCATTTGAATATTTGTTATGTTATTGTGGAGTTTATAGAACTGAATACAGCACTTGGATATCGACTGACGATGACGGAAGCATGGGTAAGCTCGATGTTTTGGCGTTCAGACAGAATCGGATTAGCCCTCTTTATCACATGGTGGGTTGGTTTATTCTAACCAATACACAATACGATTAAAAGCTTAAGGAATATGAACAATAACCTTGCGAGTAGACAAAATAATCGATATTCGATAATAAAACTATCAGGTGGAATAGACGTTATCGTTTCCGTAACATTTACGTGAAACTGCATAATGCGACAAATGGTGATTGTTATTCCTAAGGATAACAACTGGTCGTATCTATCATTTACCCTATAAATTCGAAGAATATACTTGGCGGTGATTGCTTCAAATTACTTAATCGATAATTTTTCGCTAAGTGGAGTACTTTATTACTAAAGATATATCTGGTTCCACATGCATTATGATAGGCAACCAACAATACAAATATATAAACATTGTATTTTATATTCGAATCATATCACAATGGGACAAAACATCTAGAAATAATAATTTTTTAATAATATACATAATTTCCTCCAGTATTAATCAATCAACGTCAATAACTCAACGATTGGTATTTTTTTTTTATTTTAAAGTTGAAGCTCCTGACAAGATACGCAATGATTGTGCGCACAAATAAATGTCATTGTCAATGTTTTTGACATTTAAGTTAGCTCTGAAATAAATATGGTGTCCTGTAAAGGAAGATAATGGTGTTTTAGATAAGATAAAACATTTTGTTTGTGCTCACCAAATAAATTAAAAACAAAATATTACCAATATGTCTGGATTTGACGAAAATCCTTTTGGGGAACCCACTATCGACAACCCTTTTGCAGTAAGTATTAAAATCCATTTAAAAAATATTAATTTATCTATAAAAACCTATTACAATAAAATTAAAAGTAGTGTGACGTAGAAATATTAACCAAAGGTATTCGCTTTGTTTTAGGATCCTTCTGTTCAACAAGTTGCCAGAAGTGCGAGTGCCCAACTGAAGGTGGATGATTACAATCCATTTGATAACCAAGCACAAAATCAAACACCGGTAAGTTAAAAATACTTCATTAGTCTAATTTTCTACTGTTATTGCCATTAAAGCATCCAAAATAAAGGAAAATTTGTATTTGTTTCATTAAGTTTGGTTGTATCAAAATATATTTAGATGAATTTCAAATGTTCATCCTTTAAGTCTACTCCCCAAATTCAAGGAATATTTTCAAGAATACAATATTTTTAAATTATTTTAGAAACACATTCATACAATTTTAGGTGAAATATGTAAATAATACAAAGGGGATACTGTTGAAAATATTAATATGCACATGTGTTATTAGTAATGAAGGTCCAATAGGTATAAACATTTTACAATAATATAATTTAGTTTTGATTATATTTGGCCCATCATAATAATATGAATCACATGTTTGTGCGGTTTTAGAATATTTCATTATCTTAATGATTTGAATGAATGTCTTTATAGTATGCACAAACAAAACAACTTTTCAGGATATAAGGATTACATGAATCAGAATAGATTTATGAATGTTTCTTTGATAAAAATGTACTGCTTAATACCTATTTTTATTAATTCATCATATGTCATGATGCAAAATTTACACATTCATTATACCTTATTGCTTTTTTAATATATATCTGGTACTCTAAACCTTTTTGTACACTTTACTAGTACTATGTGTACTATATAGTACACTTTTGGAATATTGATACTTCTGTCTGTTCAAGTAAAAGTCTCTCAGCTCTTTTGTTCTCGAGCACCAAATTTTCATCTTTTATTTTATATTAAATTTGCACCATTAAAATTTTTTCACCTGTGAATCATGATTTGTACTTCGTATTAAGAAGCAGATTAAAAAAATTATATATATATATATATATATATATATATATATATATATATACATAATGAAAAAAAATTGTTAAAAAACGACTTCAGTTTTGACATATGTATATATATTTATAAAATTCTTAAAGTCATATATCCAATCACTTTATTGTACCATTCATCTTGAAAATATAATTGATAATGGACCATGTTTCCACCATTATAAGTAATACTTTCAAGAATATTCAGAGTTAATAGCCCTGCCTATCACAAGTCTTCTAATTTCCGAGGTTCCAGCTCCAATCTCGTATAATTTGGCATCTCTTAGATATCGTCCAGTGGGATAATCATTAATATAACCATTTCCTCCCAAAATTTGTATAGCATCTAATGCAATTTTCACAGATTTTTCAGCACAGTACAATATAACACCTGCACAGTCTTTTCTATTAATTTTTTGCTTATCACAAGATCTAGCAACACTGTATAAATAACTTCTACATGCACTTAATGTGGTATACATATCTGCCAATTTTCCTTGTAATAATGGGAATTCACCAATTCGTGTATTGAATTGTTTTCTAACATGGGCATATGAAAAAGCTACATCACAAGAAGCTTGCATGATTCCTACTGGGCCAGCTGCCAATACTAGTCTTTCTAAATCTAGACCACTCATAAGTACATATACTCCTTTATTTTCTGTCCCTAACAGGTTTTCTTTGGGAACTATGCAATCTTCAAAAATCAATTCTGCAGTATTTGAACCTCTCATGCCAAGTTTGTCTAATTTTTGACCCGTTTTAAATCCTTGGAATCCTTTTTCAATTACAAACGCTGATATACTATGTTGGGGTTTTTTAGAATGCGAATCTGTTTTGGCATAAACTACAAGAACATCTGCATCAGGACCATTAGTTATCCAAAATTTGTTACCATTCAAAATATAATGATCTCCTCTTTTTTCTGCTTTCAACTTCATAGATACTACATCAGATCCAGATCCTGGCTCTGACATTGCTAATGCACCAATATTTTCCCCACTACATAATTTTGGAAGATATTTTTTCTTTAAATATTCACTACCATTTCTGTGAATTTGATTGACACACAAGTTAGAATGTGCGCCATAAGATAAGCCTATCGATCCAGATGCTCTGCTTAATTCTTCCATAATAATAACGTGATCTGTATAACTTCCTCCAGTACCACCATACTCTGGATTCACTGTAATACCTAAAGTCCCCAAGCTGCCCAACTTTTTGAAGAATTCTCGTACATTCTCGAAATTATTTTTTTTGTCTATTTCATTAGCGATCGGGGCCAATTCCTTTTGTGCAAAATTGAAAATAGTGTCTCTTAATTGGATCTGTTCATCCGATAATCCAAAAATATGTTCATCTATGGGATAATATTGAGATAATTGTCTTCTTTGAAAACATTTCACCTTATTAATACCACTAAATAAATTACGCAAATTCATTTTCTTTAATGGACAGATCGTTACTACTAATTAGCACAAATACTGGAATGTACTAAACGTTTTTATCACACGCTACACAAAAACAGTATTTTTCTTCAATTTCTTTATCTATGGAACGATAAACTGACTGTGTTGATTTGCTTTATTTAAAACAACTGCGCGCGCGACAATCTATTTGAACTTGGAACTTTCTAGGTCAGAGGCGTGCATGTATTTATTAATTCATAAAAAATTGTATTGAATTGAAGTGAAATTGCGTATTTCCATATTTAACGAACATTAAATATTTATGATGCAATTTAAATTTCATTGAAACAATTATACAACGTTAAAACTAGTTGGTTTAAAGACATAAAGATTTATTGACCCTCTACCATTCGCTAATTAATAAAAAATATACCTCAATCGGCGTTGAGGACCAAATAGCATATTAAAAACTGTCTAGTGCTCTTATTTCATAATTTTTGTTCTATTTCAATGATGTTAACAAATAAGTTAAATATGAGAAGTATAGATGATATATTTCAGGATGAAATAACAATCAAATCTGCAGATTTAACTGAAAACTAATGCCTGTCAGATGATTTGGGCTTATGAAAAATGTATAACTGGGTTTTAAACGTTGAAAAATGGTAGTACCAGTAGTGCCAAATAAGTGGAAAATAGTTTTACATGTTTAAACATGAATAACGAAACTTCCTATTGCGAAATATTGCACATAGAATTGAAGAATTTAAATTTAATTATTAATAAATTACCTGATTTAAAATTTATAAAAAAATGTTGATTTAAAATACTTATAAATACATAACATTATTTAAAAAATAATAATATTTTGGAATTATGATTGTAATATTTTTTTTATAAACATTATTCAAGCAGATGAGCTATGGCCAAAGCAATACTGGCCCAGCAATTATGCAGCCTACTCAAGAACCACCAGCATACACCAAAAGTGGTCAACAACAAGCCCAAAATATATCAAAACCCACTTTAGACACAGCTGAACTTCAGGTAAATTGAGAACATATCTTAAAGTTTGTAACATACTTTTATATGTATTTTCAAATATTGTTTTAGAGAAGACAAGAGGAATTAGAAAGAAAAGAACAAGAATTGGCTCGAAGAGAAGAGGAAATGAGAAATTCCACATATAATGTAAGGCGTAATAATTGGCCACCATTGCCTGAACAATGCTGCTTTCAACCTTGTTTTTACCAGGATATCCAAGTCGACATTCCTTTAGAATTTCAAAAAATTGTAAAAAATCTTTACTACCTTTGGATATGTAAGTATTAACTGTTTATAGTTAGAATTCAAATCTCATGAATTCATCAGAGATTGATGTTTCAAATTGATATATTTTGTATGTTTATTTCATCAAAAAAAAGAAATACATCGATGTTGCACATCTTTATCAAAAAATAACCTCAATTTACTGTTATCATAAAGTGAAGAATCTTTAACATAAACCTAGATTTCATTTTCTTAATGCAGCTGTAATTAGTAGTAATTTTTTTATCATATTTTAGATCATGGAGCCTTGATGATTGTAAATGTTATTGGTGGAATAATTCTAGAAAATGTTACTATTGTCGGATTGGGGATATTGTACCTTTTATTATTTACCCCATTCGGATATTTATGTTGGTTTAGACCTGCATACAAAGCTTTCAGATCAGATTCATCTTTCAACTTTATGGTGTTTTTCTTCATATTTTTCTTTCAATTTGTTATTACTACTATTCAATTTATTGGTATTCCTAGTTCGGGCACTATGTAAGTAAACAATTTCTTTTTCTCATGGATATATAATTGTTTTAATTTCAGAGGAATTATTACCGCTCTTTCAACGTTTGGAAAGACAGCTTGGAGTATTTTTAGTGGAATAATTGCATTGATTATTGCCATTGGATTTGGATTTGCAGCAGCAGCTGATTTATTTTTGATTTCTAAGGCAAGTTAATAGAATTGTTGTCAAATATAAATACTTACTGTATTATAAATCAATTCAGATTGAATAGCGACAAATGTATCATAAATATTTGAGACTATTATATAAATGTGTGTGTATTCTCAATTGATAATATAACGATTGAATTTGAATTAGTAGAGCAATTTAAATGCTCCTCTTTAATTTTGTACAAATTTTTATGCATAAAGATCTAATTTGATTGTAGATCCACCGCATGTATAGAAGTACGGGAGCTAGTTTGGCAAAAGCTCAGCAAGAATTCACTACAGAGTTTTTCCGCAGTCAACACGTTCGTAACGCCGCCAGCAATGTAGCAGCGGCTGCCGTTAATTCTCAATTAAACCAAAATCAAAATAACCCCAGATACTAGTTTTATTGACTATATATTATTCCATTTAATATTCAAATCTGAAAGACTTTTGTTGATTGTTGAAATTGTGAAAGAATATCATTATTAATCAAAATATTTATATAAACATATAAAGACAACAAATTTTACTTCTTCCAATTCTAAATAAACACACTATGTTTGGGTTCAATATTAATATTTGCAAAATATTCAGTAACTGCTTATTGATATGAAATTTAATTATAATTTAATGTTTCATTATTCTTCATAAATGTTTTGCTAAAAATACTTGATGGTTCTTCCATTTCCTGGTCAAATTTTTCCACCGTCCAAAATTTTCTTATGAGCTTATTAAGTACACGTACATAATTTTTATTTTAATTGAATTAGTCGTCTTGTTACTTGATTCCTTCAATTCATTTCAGTTAGTTGAAATTATATAAATTTCAATCTTCTGTTCCTATAAGCAGTTCTCCTATATAGAGTTGCAATATTGAAATGTGAACCTGTACACCTGATGACGAGTTTTAATATATTTTATATACATCAGTGTCAGGTGTTGACCAGAGGCTGATCTAGCAGTCATGAATTATAAATTTTGAGTACCACTTTGAATAATAAACATTGTGGGCGTCCCTAGGCAAGTGCCTAGTTTGCATTAGCGATAATCCGCCTCTGGTGTTGGCCAATATTTTTGTTAGACAACGATTTTAATTTGTAGATATTTTGACATATATAAGACAGTTTGTTACAATCCTTGTCAATTATTAATATAAAATTGACATTTTATTGTTAAACTTCACAATAAGAATTAGTGTCTTTTGGACAAATTTTCATTTAATTCGTCACAAAAATTTTCTTCCAATGCGCTACTATTAATAGCTTTGCTAAATTTCAGAACCAATGAAATTGTTAAGACTTTTTTTTCCGTAAATAGCTTCTTTTCAAAAAGTTTTTATTGCGATTTACTAACTTGTCAAAAACTTTCATTCAATTAGAAATCCGTTTCTTAGTATTTTTCTGATGAAGATTACTATTTAAATTTCACATTTCTCTCTATTTTTACCAGATTAAATCTGATTATATATTTTATGTGACAATTTGACATTCATTGATGTAGCTATTTCTTATTAGCAAATTTGATTACATTGATAAATTTTATTTGAAGCAGTATTCCATATTGTTACCTGCTAATAATTCCATTTGAAACACTATCCATTCGTACTCATGGTAAGTGACATTGATTATGGCTAATTTAATGTAAATTATTCAAAACTTAAAATCGATTTCAACCCTCTGTCGTTGGTCACGTTATTTTTCTCGTCTTTGTTCCATGACAAAGTGAGAGAAGTAAATATATTGTATTACCCCAAACAAATCATTCCTAAAACAACCATAATTTCATTCTTCGCTCCCATTTACACTCCTTAAAAAAACTACTTAAACTTACTATTTATAGGACTTGGTTGAGAATGTATTACCTTGACACAATGTTACTGACTCTGGCGAGTTTGGAGAGATGGCGGGGGATATCCTCCTTGGAAAGTATTATATTGTTGGTGTCAGAATGTTCTAGATGAAAAAACTATATGTGTGATCTTTTGGACAGTTCGACCGACGACGGCCGTTTGATATGGTTATTGGAAGTTTCTGTACATACTGTCACAAATAAAGAATATTCAAACAATGCCCTCAATTATAAGCTTCAATGGATATTTTTGTATCGTTTATGTAGCTTGTACTTAACATCCTAATTTTGATCATCAGGTATTTTTCTATAGTTGTATTTGTCTGTGTTATTGTATTTATTGGAATGATCATAAGATTAAATATAATTTGCGGCAGTACTAATGTTTAAATACCTATATCGTTTTGCTTACTAGCTGTATATTTATTACTTATGATCAAAATTTTTACGTAAAATTCAGCACTCTGGTTTATTTATTATTATAGTTTCGTAATTTTTTCCTTTTTGTAAGTAATAATAGATATTGTAAATTGAATAATAAAAATGAAGTTACAATTGATTTTTATTTACAATGTAACAAATTCCAATGAAATATTTTATTCAAATTCTCAGAAAAATAATTAATGGAAGGCAGAAAATTTGTCCAATGTCTCTGCTTATTTTGTCCTTTGTGTGCGTCGTTTTAATAGTCCAAATATTTTACATATACAAAGATCAAAGAAAAAACATTTAATTTAGAATTACTCGAACGGTTGCTGATATTTATATCAACACAATGTTTACTACTGCTAAACCAATACTTGAAATTATACTGTGTGATACGCAGTTCAATAGATGGTAAACTTAGATATAGAAGAGAAACGCTTTACCAGGGTAAATTAATAAAAACTGATATCAAAATTGATAGGAGTGATTTTACATTTGTGGAATTTTGATAGGAAGACAGTAAAGGAAGAGAAAGTTGAAAAAGATCGCGTTAAACCATGAATATTTGAGAAAGATCGAGAACTAGAACGAAAAATGAGAAGTTCTTACTTAAAGTGGCAGAGTCTTAGTAGTTTAAGCTGGTTAAGTCTCAATTTTGAAACATCCTGTATATAAGAAAATAAACAATAACCTTTCTGATTGTGATGAAACAAACAAAAATTATTTTTACATGACTACTAAAGAAATCTTTACAGCATCCTTGAACTTAAATTATTTATTATCGAAAATATACATAATTAATGAGTTCTGCACTAGATTAATCTAACCTTGGTAACCAGTAAAATATTAAGCATGTTGAGTATATTTTAATTAAAAACTAAACACATTTACATTCAATTTAATAGGGTAGCAGTGAAATTGTAAGATGTTAACATCACGTAAATTATATTCTTCATAAGTTTGTTACCAAACAAGTTTCTCAGCAAATTTCCAAGTATAGTGACCTGACCGGTTAATTTATGTACTTATTTGTACAAAAAAAACATGTAACGCCTATGGGTTGTGGTCATACAGTTATAGTATTAATTTCTTATATAGGAACAAAAACTTGTAAATTTCGTTAAAAGTATGGTGAATCTCTGTGACAAGTGAAGTGCTGAATTGGTTTCTATAAATAAAAAGACGATGAAAAAACAATTGACCTGTCTTTTTTTATTGATGTACTTTAAAGTGTTTGCTCAAGGTAATTTTAAAATGTATCATAATTTCTTGGTCCTCCAATTTCTTATAAATACATTTATATACCTACATTAATTTTATAAAATTCATTGATTTGGTCTGATTGCAAGGCTATACAACAAATAAACACATATAATTATTATAAATAATCGATTAAAAAGAAAAATGGCATCGTTGTTTACAATATTGTTTATATATGGCGTGTATAAAGATATGTGTAAGTTTTAGAGGCTACAATTAGAAATAATATACGATTTGATTGCAATTGAATTGATATTCGATATGTCTTTTGTCTTAAATTATCAATTAAATATATTAACTCCCATTATCGCGTATGGAAATTCCAAAATCATTTATAAATGATCCGTTTAACACATATATGGATTTTACATCAATTATCAAAACAGGAAACACGTAGATCTGGTTGAAAATAGGTAAATATTTCAAACTATATTTTAACTTATCATATTCAGTGAAAACCCAGTATTTTATACTCTAGACGGGGAGAGTACGATTTCCGTGGCGCGGCTATTTAACAGCTTTGGATTAATTATGCCAAAATAAATCGATAATGAAGAATGAAATTTTTTAATATCTCGCTTCGTTTTCGAGATATCCATACTTAAAGTTATAATCAAACGTTAGTTCAAAATTCGCTTTATTTGAACAGATGGCGTTCAATACTTCGTTTCAATTGAATATTTTATCATTTCAAATTCAATATGAATCTTGTAATTCAATAAACAAAATCTTTTTTATTTAATTTTTATATTATTTACCCTAATGCTCCAAAATTATATTGGAAAAAACAAATTTTTATAGCAAAATCAACCATTTTTGATAACTTTCATCACTCTGTGATGAATATAACTTAACATACAATAAATACATGAATAATTTAATGTTTTTCATGAAGAATTGTCGGTTGTTTTTCATTATTTATAAAATAAAAAAAAATATTTACTGATAGTTTCAAGATTTAATGTAAAAATATCCTCTTTCAGGCAAAAAGTTATTTATTTTCGTTTGTTTTATAACTGAAAAGCCAGACTACTGTAGTATTTCACAATTACCCTGAAAAAGTTCTCTAGCAATAATTTTTGCATCATTTATCCTATTTTTAACGACAAAATCAACCGAATAAGAAAAATGACTGTAAAAAATAGTTCCAAATCTACCCGGCCCTGATTTTATCTGACCCCAATCTCCCCTCTCCAAATTCACCCGTTCCTCTCGGCTTTTGGGCAGTCCGGGATCGAGGGGCGAAGCCCCCCATAAGAAAATAAACAATAATAAAAACATATGTCTAGGCCTATAGTGAAAATAATAATAAAAAAGTAAAACAACTTTTATTACACAACTGCTGCAACAGTGTTCATTTAACATATTATTTATATTGGTAATTGGTTAGGTTGGTATATTTGGAACCATTGGTGATGTTGCCTGTAACTGCGACGATAATTCTTATGCTGATCTAAATCTTGGATACAGCAATTACATTCACAAAACAAGAACAAGTGACATAGAAAGACCTACCTCTAAACCTCACTCACCTTTTAAACACAGATGACCGCCATACTTTAGATCTATTGATAAATTTCATCAATGATATTGAAGTTAATATTTAAATAGATTCAATAAAAAAATTCTTTGGTTAATAGGCTAACCATTTTCTTTCACACTCACAGATTTATCGGATATATTCATACTGAATAAATACTAATTACACCAACACTTACAACAGTAAACTGGATTATCGAAAAGCGTGTCACATTGGGTTGGTGTAATAATAGTAACTCATTCAATTCTACGTACCATTTAATTTTACTAAAATCAGAAGAATTGAGATATTTACCTTTCATTTTACCAATGCAGCACCAGCTTTTGTTTTACTCAGTTCAGTTATTTAAGGAATAATTGAAAAGTATGAGGATATATGTGTTTTTTGATTAGTGCCTAGTGATTAACATCGTAATTACGATTTGAGAGTTTATTTTATTTTACTTTTGTATTGACTAGTGCATTTGGGGTTAGAATACAATGAACTGAATGAATGTCACAGTTTGTCAATCTATTTGACCCACTATATCAAAGTAAGAACAGGCGAGCTGATATTGTTCAGCTCAATTTGAAATAAATCAGATCATTTGCAAAAGAAAAGCTATGATTGTCTTAATCGTAGCTCTTATGTGTCAAGGAGACACATGAAACATTCATTTAAAAACGTATTTTTTTTAAAAAAATGTCTATTTATTATAGATATATATTTTGTGTGAATAGTGTTTCAAAACTGGACATCATATCTTCATAAAGGTGATATGAGACGGTTCACTTTTCGGTTCATTCGGATGAATGATCACTCAAGTGAATGTTCTCTTTTATTTTTCATTCCACGCTCATAAGACACACAAAAAATAACAAAAAAATGAACTTTATTCGCTCATTTCCTCGAATATGTCGTCAAACGAACTCGAATGAACGTTCTCTTCGTGTTCATACGTTTCATTTTTCGTTCATTCGAGTGCGAGTGATTGATGCCGAAATCCAACATAGCTGGATTGGTTCACTAATAAATTCATTTATCACTTTTGATTCATTTAATGCCTAGACGTTGTTTCATTCTTAATGAAAGAAGCTTAATGTAAGACATAAATGAATAAAAAGTGAACCTTCTTAAATATTCGAAAATAAATGCTGGAATTCTAGTTTAAAATAGATTTGAGATAGTTGAGGAAGAATCACTAACCTTCGATAAACACGATAGCGCGTTTCATGAATTTCGTAATTTTTAGATGGTGATAAATGTACATTGAGAGGTACGCGCAAATCGGGCATTTGTAAAATAATTACAGACTGTCCAAGTGCAGTGGAAGAAGCGAAATCAGGAATTGAACAAACGTTATGCGGTTATGCAGACGATTTAATTACGGCTATTGTATGTTGCGAAGGTATTATGACATTTATTGTAATCTTCAAAAATTAAAGTAATCTTCCATTAAATCTTTGTAATGTAAAAAATTGGTGTTGAGGCAATTGGACTTATTGGGTAATTGTAATTTCAGAAAAGAGAATCGTAAACAATTTCAACAAACAACAACAAAAGAGAATAAGCCAAGAAAGTAAGTGAAAATATAGTATTTTCATTTTCCGTATATTTTAAAAGTAAAAGTGTTTTAGAATGTGAAGAATATAATAGACCGGTTACAGCCGTCGTCGGTGTTTTACCGCTAATATCGGATGCGGTTCCTATTACAATAAAAAATCCAAAATGTGATTATAACGTTAAACCTTTAATAGTAGGTGGTGAACCAGCCGAACCGGGAGAATTCCCTTTCATGGTATGATTTCAATGAAATTTTTAATAGATACTAATAATTATATTTTTCATTTTAGGCTCTTGTAGGATTTAATACAACGTCTGAACCTTGGAGATGTGGTGGAACTCTAATAAGTAATAGATTCATCGTAACTGCCGCTCACTGTACTTTTACTACTGACGCGTAAGTAGTACAATACGAGGATATATTGAAAAATTCTTAGCCTGCTGTAGAACAAAATTTCAATGTCAAAATATTTTATTACTCAACATATTCTCCTCTTAATTTATTACAGCGAACATGCTATTCTTGCTCTGTAAACCATACCTCCACAACTTTTATTACCTCTTCGTTACCGAAGAAAAAATTACGACCTTTTAAACTTTTTTTCAGTTGAGGAAAGAGATGATAGTCGGACGGAGCCAAATCTGGTGAATAAGGGGGTATTCTAGTAATTCAAACCCCAAATCACGAATTTTTTGCATGGCAACATGAGATTTGTATGCAGGGGCGTTGTCCTGCAAAAACGAAACACCTTTGGATAGCTTACTGCGTCTTTTCTCTTTAATTTTTTCCTGTAGACTGGTCAGTAATGTCGAATAGTAATCTCCAGTTATTGTTCTACCCTTATTAAAAAAATCAATCATGATTACTCCGTGGCCATCCCAAAAAACTGAAGTAAGATTTTTGGACACGAAACTTCTTAGGTCTTTTTTAGAACCAGAGTGTCGCCATTCCATCGATTGTTGCTTTGTTTCTGGATCGTAGAAATGTACCCAAGTCACATCCATAGTAACAAATCGGTTTAAGAAGTCTATATAGTTTTCAAATAGAGCACAGATCGAACGCGATGCTTCTACCCTTGCACGGAACTGGTCTAGGTTAACTAGATATCAATACATCCTCGTTTGATAACTTTCTTTCTTGTAAATAACTCTGATTACTTGTAGTATTATTTATTTCAATAATTTCAGCAATGTTAGTGTCAGTTTTCAAAAAAAATTATGTATTTCTGTAGTTGTCCATCCCTAGGCTTGAACATCTTACATCCAGAAATACTTGCTGTGAAAAGTTATGTGGAAGCAAAATTGTCAGACTCAAAACTGACATTGGAGTGATCTGGGCTAACTAGATATCAATACATCCTCGTAGCTATTTTTGACTATGATAAACGAACGATTTTTTTTTAGCGGCAAGCCAACAGTAGTTCGTCTCGGTGAACTAGATTTGTCATCTGAAAATGACGGTTCAAAATATAAAGATTATCCTTTAAAAAGAATAATAATACATCCAGATTATTCACCCCCTTCGAAATATAACGATATCGCTCTACTCGAAACTCGAGACGAAATAAAATTTACGCAATTTATTCGACCGGCGTGTTTAAATCTAAACAGGGGTATACAAAACGGTAAGGCTATAGCCACCGGTTGGGGAAGAACCGATTTCGCCGCCGATAATAGCGATAAACTTATGAAAGTCACGTTAAACGTTTATACGAACGAAAAATGTACGACAACTTTTCCGAGCGATGAATCTTTACCGAGGGGAATAGCGTCTACCATGGTATGCGCTGGAGATCTTAAAGGCGGAAAAGATACATGTTATGTAAGTTTACTTTTTATATTGGGTAATTATTTCGAATTGGGGCTTCAGGCAAAAATCGTTTCAAAAAATTTTTCACGCATTTGGGGATGTTTCTGAGGTTACAAATAGTAAATTTAAAGCGGGGGAGACATATTATTTCCATTATTTTAGACATTACATGGTACAACTTACATATAATAAATCAATGAAACCTAACCTAACCAAGATGGTAATTATTTAGAATTGGTTAGGTTTATTATATGTAAGTTGTACCATGCAATGTCTAAAATAATGGAAATAATATGTCTCCCCCACTTTAAATTTACTATTTTTAACCTCAGAAACAACCCCAAATGCGTGAAAAATTTTTTGGGACGATTTTTGCCTGGAGCCCCAATTCGAAATAATTACCTTATATTGAAATTTTTTGAAAGAAAGTCGTAATTTCGAAAATAGTTTTGTGCATTAATCATTTTTATGATTGTAACTAATATTTATCTCGTCTTGGTATTCCTAGATGAAACAAGGCATCTTTTAAAATATTTTCAAGTCACGTAAAATAGTTTTAGTGAACAGTAGATGTTTGAATTTTTTGACAAATTTTTTAGATTCTAAAGTGTACTACTACACTTTTCATTAAATTAGTAGTAAGTAAATCCAAAATTTCATTTTTTCATTCCGCAATTCGAAAGTGAAAGTTATTTATCAAGAATATCAATAGCTAAGTACAATTGAATCGACAGTTTAGTAAATGAAAATAAATTTTTCTATAACGTGTAAGCATTTTTATATTTTAATTCGAATTTCGCGCTCTAGAAAGGAAATTTTGAGTGGTTAGGTTGTTAACACTGATCGAGACTTGGGTCAGACAGATGTAAACACAATAAAAATACAGATCATTTTGAAAAAGTTTTTTTTTTCGAATTTATTCTTGCCATCCAAGAAAGAAGTTTACAGACGGGAAAAAAATCCGACATTTAGTCTCAGTTGTCACTTTTTATGAAATTATTTTTTTCTCGGATACTGTATAGACACATGACCAAAGGTAGATGTTTAATATTAGAATATTTTATTATATAATAATGTCACATTCCTTAAACTATTCAGTACAACAGTTGAACTTTCTTGTGTTGAAATTATATTTTCCCCTGGCACCAAAATTCACTTTAATGTACTTGGTCGTGGATCCGTTGTTATTTCAGCACTACCACACGTTCTAAATACTTTATTAGCTATTTCTGTCCTGTGTCTACCCATTCATCAACATACCCTGAAGTGACTGTTGATGACTTCAACCGCCATGTTTCTTATGTCATCAAGTCTCCCCCCCGATGCATCTAGAAGTGTAGCAGACGATATTCGAAATGAATTAGCATTATCGAGTTGAAGAAAATCAACCCTTGTTTCGGCGACTTCATAAAACTAGTTTTTAACCCACAATCTGGTTGATACATTTGTCATTGTAATATGCATAAAACAGGCGACAATCCTTTGATGTTGCTGGACGAAGGGCCATGTAGGTACATTCGGTAAAATTTAACATATTTTTCGCTAACCACGATTCTCGCGATTTATTAAATCATTTTCTGAAAAAAATATTAGTATTTCGACAACAGATTCGATGTTATTGTTATGGTATTTTTAGGGAGATTCCGGAGGTCCACTTGTAATTACCAAAACTGGAAATATGTGTTATTTTTATTTGATAGGAATAACATCGTTTGGAAAATTGTGCGGATTTAGTAATACGCCTGCCATTTATACTAGAGTATCAGAATATATACCGTGGATTGAGAATATAGTTTGGTAGTTATTTTTGTATCAATATTTTTCTTAATCAAATACTGATATCGATGTTTTTACTGCTTTTTCAAACATTTTTTTGTAGTTTAAACTTTTATAAATAAAATTTATATTATTTATGCGAAGTTTGATTATTCCTGGAAAAATATACTGTGAACTGTGCGATTTTGTTTCATTTCTCAATTATTAATCCGAATATTTTTTACTCCGAATTATAGGAGATTATATTATTATATCCGAATTATATAAAGATGGCGGTGTAATATTCTTAAGCAACTGGTAATGACGTCCTGTTTCGATTTCTAAATGGGCTACCAAATATTCCGCGTCTTATTTTTTGTTTATACATACATATATGGTAAAGGTTTGAGGGTATGATTAAATGTTTTTGAAAATAATAACTGTATTATTTGCTTGAGGATACTTGGATAGAGAAAAAGGAAAAACAGTATCGAGGAATTGTGAAGTACCAAAACCAAAAAAACAATTGGTTTCCATAATTTATAGATAAAACGGCACTAGTAGAGTGATTTGAGATCTAGAAAATCGACGATTCTCTCGACAGACTTTCCGATTTCACTCGAAATTTTTTGTATTCACGAAAACAAATAAGGTTTTGAACCAAGGTTACTGGAATAATAGAAGGTTTGTGACAATAACAAGATGCGCAGTAGGCAAGTGTCGTCACCGGTTCTTCACAGCTGTGAAATTCGTTAGTTAGAAATACAGTCCCTGGCCAAACTATTAGACGCACTGTATTTTTTAAATAATGTTTCTTAAGAGTTTTTATGCAGTAATTGTATATTTAAACTACAATATTATTAATTTTTAATTCGAAGATTTGTTCTAGACTACCCATGATGTAAAGACTTCAAGAATTGTTCTTGCCAAGGGTTCATTTTCGATTCGTTCTGCGCATCTCTTTGGGAGAGAATTCTCATTGGCTGCTTCCCAGCTGGTGTGCTATAGCACACCTTCTAGTCTTTACATCATGAGAGTACCTATTTGTATTTATTTTTAACATATGGCAACACTGTGTTCACAATGTGATACATAAACGTAAACAAGTACAAACCTGTATTAGTTGCGATCGGAATCTTGTAAGGTACGGGCGTGTTTATTGTTTATTTTATTTGTAGTGTGAAGTGAAGTGAAGACCCTTGTGAATGCGAAAACATTTACAAACCGCAAAATTGCACGAAGATTGAAGGTTTCCGAATCTAGTGTACGACGCATAAAAAAGAAAATTGGAGAGGAGAGGAATTAAGTCCAAAAAGAAAGAAAAAATGCGACAGATAACCAATTTTCACTACAAGGTCAGAGAGATGTTTTAAGAAAATTTGTCTAGAAAACAGATTTGCTACCACAAAAATGATAAAATCACAACTTCAGGATGCTAGCGTAAATGCTTCTAAACGCACTGTTCGAAGAAAATTGAAAGACGTAGATTTGAAGGCCTGTCGCCCCACCAGCAAGCCCAAGTTAGCAGCTGCAATGAAAGCGAAGCGCCTGAAATGGGCCAAACAATGGAAAGACAAAGATTTGGACTTATGGAGATCGGTAAGATATTGTAATTCAATCAAAAATTTACACATTCATATCATTTTCAATTAAATAAAGCAAAGAAACATGGAAAGCACATTCGAAATTTTGCAGAATAAAGCTCTGTATGTGCATCGTCGTTGTGGAGAAAAGTTTCATCCTTCCAACGGTTAAACATCCCACCAAAGTGATGATTTGGTCAAACATCAGCGGCAACGGCACTGAACGTCTTTGCACCATAAGAGAAATAATGAGACAAGATCAGTACAAAGAAGTATTACAAAATTACTTGATTCCGTAGCTCAGAGAATGGTTTCCAAATAAAGAACCATTCACTTTCATGCAAGATGGAGCTCCCCGCCACACTACTCGATCTGTCAAAGCTATTTTGGTAGAAGAAAATATTTTCGTGGAGTCTTTTTCATCTTTTAATGAACTTAAAATGCTTTTATCTAACACATTCTATTCGGGACAACCCTAACCTCTCTTAAATTATTCTCGAAAAACATTCTGTCAAAGTTCTTAAGGCTAAAGAGAAAAACATATTATGCAACCCTACAATAAATTAATCTTAACGCCTGTTTACACAGATTTTAGCGTATACTAACAAATATACCTCTGTTGGATTGGCCGGGTGATAGTCTCGATAAGAATCCGATTGAAAATGTGTGGGAGCTAATGAAAAAGGAAGTAGCTAAGGATGTGATTACCAAAAAAACTCCGCTTTTAGAAAAGACTAGTCATGTGTGGAATCATCATCCTCGAATACATGATAGCGGCTAAGGGGGACTCACCTAAATATTAGATAATATAAAAATAACCGAAAAAACGGTACAATATCACTCGTTAAATAATATTTCATACGAAATCTTGCAGCGCGTCTAATAATTTGGCCAGGGACTGTATATTCGTTTGTATAGCCAAATCAGCAAGAGATAACACATATCGTCGTAAGTGGAACATAATTTTAGTGAGGTTATGTTTGACATAATGACGTAGCTGGTGATCTAGCACTTGATCGTTTGTTTACGCATGTCAAAAACCTTCTATTATTATAGTAACCTTGGTTTGAACGATATTATCAATAAGACAACTGTTTAAAATTCGAATAAATCGACTTTATTATTATTATTTCAAAGTAGAGGCATATTTAAAATAAATTAATGATACGCCTTGTTTTATAAAAATGGCTAGAAAAAAAATCATGGCCACTCATCGATGTCTTCATCATGAATTGTATGCCATTTCAGTCCATCACCTAATGGTTTATGGGCTGAGGGAAATAATACGTGACGTACAAAAGTCCTAAAATTCACAATTTTATCGTAAATTATCGTATTATATGATGTTATTAATTTGTAATTTGGTAATTATCTAGATTAGGTTACACCCAGGGCCTGTGCACTGGAATAGGAGAAGTTCAGGACGATTTTCAACGCCATCTCTGTGACTGGCTCATATCTAAAAGCTTATTTTTTGGTGTTTTATTTTTGAATGTTTGTCAATCTGAAACTAAGTTGCAATCATGCATCGAGAAACAACCAAGATTTTTGAATGAACTGTGTCCTTGCAAAGGTGTATTAGATCTTTACAAAGGTGTTTGATATTGTTTGTTTATTAGCTATTTGCATTTTTGTGCATTTGAAAGTTATTATTTGTTGCGAATTGTGCTGTCGTGTTTACTTGCTCAATATGAGTAAACGAGTAAAGGCCTGCTGTGTACCAGGATGCACGAATAAGCGAGTCATAAGGTGAGTAAGTAATATTTACTACTAGTTATAAACATAAAAATATTTAAATTGAAATCAAGTTCATATCTATACGAGAATAACTTTTTTCTTCCTAATATGGCATATGTTAAATATGGAGAATGCTGCAAGGAAGACAACGGTAATCATTAATTATCTATGGTTATAAAATCAGTGTTTTTTATACCATTGTATGTACCATGTACAAACAGAAACATTTTTTAAACACGCCAACATCTCACTGTTGACAGTCCTAAACCTGCTAAAGTGTGAAGGAAAAGTTTTTGTTTGTCGATATAGTTATAAAATGTCAAAAACAAAATAAAAATTATAATAATCATCCTGTGTTTCAATATTCCATCTACATATATCTTATATAAACCATTTAATTTTGAAATTTAGATGGTCGGACCTGGTTGTCATTTAAATTGTAAATGAAACCAAAATATTTTACAAAATACTTCATTTAAACAGCATATTAATTTCAGGTATTTATATTTTCTTGTAAACAACAATATTTGAATTTGAAATGAAAGTATTTTGCATAATACTTTTGTTTCATTCACAATTTGATGCGACAACTAGCTTCGACCATTTAAAATTACTCAAGTTATTTTCAAATTTCCAGCGAAATTAGCATGAATATGTACCTTAGATAAAATCTTTGATTATAGAAATCTTTTTTCTTGGTACGGAGCCGGTCCGAGAAATGTCGGACTAGGATCGAACTTTGACGTCAATTTGTTATACAGAGTGGCAGATCTATCGAGTATATAATCTTTGGTTACAACACCCCTCCGATTTCAGTGTGTCATAAAGAAAATTACTTTTGGTACTTTTTTCCGTTTAAAAAATCAAATGATTGTAATGATTTTTCAGTGATTGTAATATTTAAATTAATCGTTGAAACCTAACCTAACTTAACCTACATACTTCTCTACAAAATGAAAACCAATCACAAACAGGGGTTGCTGTTATCGAAAACTTTTCCATGGTTTTTTCTTGATGAGGTGGTCGACAATAAATAAAATAGATATACAAACTGTATTTGGAATCATCGCTTATTTTATTTAATGTCGACCTCATCAAGAAAAATTGTATTGTATTTCATTTTGTAGAGAAGTATGTAGGTTAGGTTAGGTTAGGTTTCAACGATTAATTTAAATATTACAATCACTGAAAAATCATTACAATTATTTGATTCTTTAAATGGAAAAAAGTACCTGAAGGGATGATTTCCACACCCTATATATGTATATATTCTTGTTCTATTTTCCAATAATTATAATAAATTTAATAATTTATCTTCTTGTCGCAAAAAATTTCCATTTTTTTTTCTATTATTAATACATTGTTTTGATATCTATTGAAATGAATAATTTTCATAAGGATTCTTTTAAAACACTTTTATGGGTACAAATTTTTCAGAATTATTTCGATTTTGATAATTATTGTGATACTTACCTTCCTTGAACGAGTCCTAGGAATATTTTCCAATTTTTCTTTCTTCCAAAATTGTATGGATTCGAATATGTTTTTCCTAATTGTTTCAATCGAACCGTTTCAGCTTTATTTATATTCGCTTCGATACAAGTTTCGCCTTTACTTATTAGCTGACTATGCCAAAGTGAGAGCATACCCAATGCCAGTAATACTCCTTTTAAAAGAAGAAAAATAGTAAAACTTACACACTGGCGAGCATAAAATTAGAGTCACCCTATAATTTGAGAAATTTTGTTTGGTTGTAACATAGTTGTTGACTGTTTGCTTGAATAAAAAATAAGCTTTGCTATGATTTTCGAAGAAACAAAAGAAATTTTAAGGCCTTCAGTAGCCAGTATTTCCTCCTCTGTCACCAGTATGTCACGAAGCTCTCTAGAATTTCTAGGGGACGGCACATATCTCTCCATCTCATTCTCAATGTGTTCAACGGGATTTAAGTCTGGACTGTAAGCAGGACAAACAAATTGAACTCCGTCAATATACTAGGTAACTATCTGAGAATTGTGAGGTCGTGTATTATCATGCATAAAGGTTGCATTGACTAAATAATAACCATGAATAGTAAAACATGGTTTACTAGAACTTCTGTAAGATACCTGTGCGCAGTTAATGTCCCATTCTCGATAAAGACTCACTCCGTGCGAGCGTCAAAAGATATGTCTCCCCATGCCATAGCTGATCCTCCAAACGGAAATCACAAAAAAAGCTTTTTACAACAGAAAAAAAATTAAAATTTCTATAATAACTTCAAATTACGGGATGAGCATAATTTAATGCTCGGTAGTGTATTATTAAAGTGACAAAAACATAACTGCAGAATTGGTATGGGTACCAACTTTTTGTGCATACGTGTATAATTTCAGTTTGTCTTAAACTATGAACATAAGATGATACATTCGATTTGGATGCCTTTTATCTTATCAAAATAAAATTTATACTGTAATTCATATAATCATATAATATATACAGTGCTTTTCAGATAAAAGTATCCACCTTTAATAACTTTTGTAATACTGGTATTTAGAAAAAACCCAAAAACACGTCAATTTATGTTGGAAGGGGCAAGCATTATGGCTTATTTAAACTTACTGGAAAAGCCACCCCCTCACCCCTAGCTGCATCCCCTTTATTTTTTTAAATTACTTGTCATATTTTTTATGTAAAATTTGGATACTCCTCTTTGAGCTGATTTCAAAAATGTATAATACTTGTAGGTTAAAGTGGTTAGTTTATGAGATAAACAATTTTTCTTTTAAGAGCACAAATTTTACTTATTATTTACTTTCACCTTATTTGCCTGTACTAAGATGGGTTGTACAGCAGTTCAAACTCTCTAATCTTTTTAACTGTGCTATTTATTATGAAGTTACAAGAAGTGTTCAAAATGAGTACCATTCACTTCCATACAATGGTATAATCTATTTTGAAATGCCTCTCTGACATTGCTTAATACGGCTGGATTTAATTGTCGACATTCATTTTCTATCCTCTCTCGTAAATCATCCAGAGATTCTGGTTGGGTAGCATAAACTTTTGTTTTTAAATACCCCCATAAAAAGAAGTCTAGGGGTGTTAAATCCGGTGACCTAGGTGGCCACTCCATCATCTGCCCCCTTCTACCTATCCATCGAGCGGGGAATGTTTCGTTTAAAAATTGTCGGACAGGCATAGCATAGTGTGGGGGAGCTCCGTCTTGTTGAAATACCATTAAATCTTCGGAAAGGTTATCATCATTTTCTATTATTGTTGTAATACGTGGGTCAACCCCTTCCCTGAGTAACTCAAGATATGATTCACCATTTAAATTTCCGTTGATGAAGAAAGGTCCGACAATGTGGTCACCACACCAAACGTTTAACTTTTGGGGATGTTGTGTATGGAATTCACGCATAATATGTGGATCACTTTCAGCCCAATATCTACAATTATGCCTACTTACTAAGCCATTTAATGACCATGAGCATTCATCAGAAAAGCAAATATTGTTTAACAATTGTGGATTGTTATTGATAATTTGCGTCATTGATTCGCAAAACTCTAGACGACGATCAAAATCATCTTCATTCAACTCGTGCACCGACTTAACTTTGTATGGGTGGTACTTGAATTTATGTAGAACTCGGAAAACTGTAGAAGATGAAACACCGATCGCTCTACTTATTGTTGACAACGATTGGGGTTGTTGAGCCTCTAAGCTGACTTGCCCTAAAATTGCCACTTGGATTGCTTCGTTATTTACGAGTTCCTCTCGCTTATGCACTTTATTGCAAACAGACCCTGTTGTGGTAAATTTCTCCATCAGTTGAATTACATACTTATGAGTTGCATGTCTTCCGTCAGCTAATTCGTTAAAAATTCTATCAGCAGCTCTTGCACAATTATTATTTTGGTAGTATAAACCTACAATTTCAATTCTTTCTTGCAAAGAGTAAACCATTTCAGAGAAACAAAATAAATAATGTATCATCAAATTACACTATCAATAGTGACTACAAATTCTAGTTGACAATGTCAAACTTTAATAAAAAGTAGAGTTTTTTGTTGTTTGGATTTTTTAAGTAGAATAAATAGCACAGTTAAAAAGATTAAAGAGTTTGAACTGTTGTACAACCCATTTTAGTACAGGCAAATAAGGTGAAAGTAAATAATAAGTAAAATTTGTGCTCTTAAAAGAAAAATTGTTTATCTCATAAACTAACCACTTTAACCTACAAGTATTATACATTTTTGAAATCAGCTCAAAGAGGAGTATCCAAATTTTACATAAAAAATATGACAAGTAATTTAAAAAAATAAAGGGGATGCTGCTAGGGGTGAGGGGGTGGCTTTTCCAGTAAGTTTAAATAAGCCATAATGCTTGCCCCTTCCAACATAAATTGGCGTGTTTTTGGATTTTTTCTAAATACCAGTATTACAAAAGTTATTAAAGGTGGATACTTTTATCTGAAAAGCACTGTATATATATATATATATATATATATATATATATATATATATATATATATATATATATATATTCATATAAAAACTGAAAATAGATCTCTGATTTTGTCATAATCATTGTATGTATTTGAATCTCTCGTTTCTAGTAACACCACTAATTAAAAAAAAATAAAGTTAGCTAAAACTTCTAATGAAAAACTAACAGTTACCTTAAAGTTACTTGTGATCTTCAGAATCTTTGATTGAAAATTTGATGTAGTCTCTTATTTTTTCAAGAGGTAGTACCACAGAAAGGCTTACAAAACTATTTAAATTATTTGTGTAGCCACATTTACACCAAAGCATTAAGGCATGTTATCACGACGTCTAGAGTACGATTTCTGCTTAAATTTTTCGATTTTAATGACTCCATGTTTAAGGGGTGGTGTATGACATCATAAAATAAGTTGATAATAGTCGCTTTTTAACACTAAAGTAGTTTTTGTGTATATTATAGTTTTTGTGTATATTATAGTTTTTGTGTATATTATAGTTTTTGTGTATATTATAGTTTTTTTATTGTCTATTTCAGTTTTCAAAACAAATAATAGAGGTATTATTAAATAACTTATGTAATTTGAATAGTTGGTAGGTGGAATAAAAAGTAATGAAAAAGAAGGAGACATACCACAATTTATAAGCGCCATATAAACAAGTGCTCTTCTTCTCCATGGATTTATATAGTTGTAAGCGGGTTCGTCGTCCAATAAAGAGCTATCTAAATGTGGTACATCTGTCTAAAAATTTTAATATCTAATAATCTGGTAAATAATTTTAAAATTTATAGTTATACTTCTTTTGACAAGTTTAGAGTACACATAATGACAAAAGAAATAAAACATTTTCTATAGTTCAACCTACCACAGGTATAAGAGCTCCTGTTTGATTAAACTTTACAGAATGTCCCTCTAATTCTGGATCGTCTACATCCGAAGGTGTTAACCATATATCTGTATATGCTAAATCAAATCCACAAACAATGACAAACAATACTCCCAATACCATATATACCATGTATAGAAAAAAATATCTGTGGTTTCCATATCCGACGCAATTGTTTATCCAAGCTTTCAAGATCGTCAAGAAGAAATCAAAATAGAATTGATAAAAATAATTTTTTTTTGAAAATTTTGAAATATTAAAAAAGGATACGACAGTGATGATCCATTTTTAAAATACATCGATTACAAGCAGAACAATGATGAGTCCTAGGTGGTTTAGGAGAAATACACTTTTTACATATACTAACTGCTTCTGGTATCAATTCTCCCTTAAAATAGGAATGTTTCAAATATATCTAATATTGTCGTTAATATCAGTGTTAGTAGATTATCAACATAGGCAGATAATTAGTATCAGCAACAATAGATGCTGATTCTCAATTCAAGACTATCAACTGATTATTGAAGGTGAAGCTTTAACCAATCACAGTAACATTAGATTTTGTTTAGAAAAAAGTTTTCAATATAATACTTTCATATTAGAAATGATTCATTAAAATCATCATCAGCTAATACAATAGAATCTGAATCAGCAACAACCATGATTGAAACATTAAAAATAATACCTGCGGTGGATATCCTGGGGAAGTTATGACAGCCATATAATAATGGAATGATATATTCAATAATAACCAATGTCCAACAATCAATAATAATATGCAAATAATAGGATTTCTGTTCCACCAATAAGGTATTCCTATCCAATAAGCTATTATAACTACGGATACCGTTAATCCTATCACAGAAACTACAAATATCTATTAACAAAATAAACTTTCATCATTATGACATTGAACTAAAATTATTTATATTTCGCGTACTTACCGGGCCGATTGTATAAGTAAAATTATCTACAAACCAAAATAATGGTTCCATACATACATCTGCTATATAACTTTGGTCCAAGAAATGATTATAAGTAAGAGATCGACAAACTAAGTGACATTTGCGAAAGAAATTTTTAATACTGAAACTGGAAACAATCAAATGAACGTTATTTTTATTATTACCAATAAAAAAATCACTTACCATGCATATTGAGGAATTCTAGAAAAAGTCCAGTGAATTGTAACCATTATTTAATTTATTATTTTTCTAATTGTGATAACATACCATTCATAATTTATATAATATTTCGTTTCTATTATCAAACATTTATTTATATTATTAATTTACAAACCTGAGAAAATTATAACCTATACTTTATATTCTTCTTTTTCCAATAAGTATTGCTTTCTTCTTAATAAAACATTAGCTAATATACTTTTGTAATGTGAGTTGTGTGTAAATCAGGCTACTATAGCGAAAATATTTTGCACAAATCACACACCAAATTTCTTAGTTGTTTTTATTTAATGTCACATATTGTAATTATAAAATTTTTTTCCAAAATTGTTTGAACAATGTATGTATTAACTATACGCAAAATTGGTACCTGTCCTCATTTCTAAATATTAAAATTATAATGACAAAATTATTAGTTTTAAATTTTTTTGTAAAACGTGGCGAAATATTCATAGTATTCGTTTTATTTTGTCCAATTCGAGAATATTCATCTTAGATTCAAACCAGCCATCGTAAGTCATTAAATGTAAAACATTGTTCCTACTTTGCATTATTTGATATTACTTTGCATAATTTTAAACGATGTATGGATTCATTTTTACTATAATCAACTGTAGTGCAGATATTGTTCAATTTACTGTGAAATCACAAAATAATATTAAATGAGGATTGACGTCCAAATAGAATATTTTATATGATGATTCATTTTTATAGCTTGAAGTATAAACATTACAAATTATATGTATACCATAATAGACGATTAGGTTATCCTCATGGTAGGTAAATTATTGTACCAGATTATTCATCCACCTAGTGTTTAACACGTTGATAGACACTCGTATTATATAAGTCGACCCCATCTTGTCACTTACGTTTCAAAGTTATTTTTTAAAGTATTTTTGTTACATGTTTTGAGGCATAACATATTGCTTCCACAAATAAATAGAATTGAAAAGATATGGATTGTTTTTGCCGTCTTGCCCCCGCAGGACAAGCCTTTTGACGCAGCGGTTATTGCAGTAATAGATAAAAACGAACGGACTAAACGATCTGAACTCCTTTATTGACTATAATACTTCCAACAATTTTGGAATTAGTTATTTATACGAATTTTAGAAACATAGAACTGCACAGAGAGCAGGCTTACTTTGGCATATCTTGCATCTTAGATTCGTCTCTCTCTCTGTCGTGAACTGGTGTAAACTTTACTAAATGACGAGCATTTTTGAGATTGTGATTAATTTCCAACAAAGATTTTATTCATGATTCTTTGAAACTTATAAACTGCAGCTTGTTATTATAAGTTAGTCACTTGAAAATGAAATTGCTGTTTCAAACTGATATGTCCGAAAAATGAAAAATTACCTTCTTGTACCAGAATATCGTTTTTCGAGGAGACGAATAATATGAAATCATTTGGTCGGATCTATATACTCCCGACATGAATTTGTTATATTCAACAACTTCAATGGGCTTTGTTTTTGTTTAACCATGTCGATTTTGATTATCTACTAATGCTGGGTGATGACCCGTTGTGAGAACAATTACATCACGCTTGTCCCTCCACTTCGACACATATACTTTTTTTGCGCTTCCAAATGTGTTTTCCCCAACCAAGTTTCTTCTTTACGACCAATGTTGGATCTCCTCTTCTATTAGAGCGCAATGTTCCAGTCACATGAGTTTGCTTTTGCAAAAGTCTTAGCACAAGAGCTTCAATTTTAGAAAGGTCAACAAAATAAGATAAATTATAATGCATCACAACACGTAATGTTTAGGTCTAATGCGAGTAAATGTAGGTCATGTTCTTTCCAGAAGAATATTTTATTTAGAGGCTATGAAGGGCTGTAACACATAATACAACTTGTTTAGTGGGACACCTATTATGGGTTTCATATACTTATAAGCCTATAAAAATATGACGGCTATAGCAGGCGTGTTCCGGTGAGCAGGACGGCTATATCAATCAATGTGTTAATAACTATTAGAAAAAAAGTTTTAGATAAAAATTCAAGACAGTAAAAATATATAGAAAACTATTTATATTTTCCCATTTACTCTAAAATTTGTACTCTAAGGTATAACATTATAACCATACAACTTTTATTTGAAACATTCCCATCAAATAATCCTATACATTATGATCGAATTCAATATTGAATAAAAATTGGTCTTAACAATATATTTATTTTATTAATTCAATAAGCCTCAATAGAATAATACAGTTAATATAAATAATAACACAGATCTAAACTAATTTAATAAGTGATGATATTGCATTTCTTTTATTAGAAAATAATAGGAGAAATGATGATTATAATTAAATATATGTGAATTTAAGAAGTAGCTATTCCTATAGCAACTCCAGCTATAAAAGAGACTAGGAATATATGAATCTCTTCAACTTGATAATTACTATCTGAATACCATTTATTTGCTTTACTTTTGCCTTTTCTAATAACGTCTTCTGCTTGATCTAGTTTTCTATCAAAAAATCTTTCGGCCTGTAAAAATTCACCATCTTCAGGAAGAACATATTTAATTTCATATATAAATTGAAAAAATATATCTATACTGCTATGAATTAAAGTTAACGTCTTTTTCTAATATGACTCGTGGAATTGAAATTTAATTATAATAGAAAAGAAAATTTTGTATTTTAGGCTGGTAACATAAAAATTTTTTTGATCACCTATACAAATATTTTAATCTAAATTTTCTTGAAGAAACGATACGCCCAAGATCCTTAGTAAGATGTTGGAAAGTAAATATTTTTTCTAATGTGATGCTAAACCAATTAGAAAGCCACCAATGAGTCCAGAAGAGAAAGGAGTGTTATTTCTGGCAAAGTTCATTACCTAAAATAAGGTTTAAAAGAGAACAAAATCAAGAAAAAAATAGTAAAAAGCATTTGGGATTTTCTAGGTTCACAAGAGCACGCTATGCAGAAGGTACAATAAATATTTTATACCATAGTGGTCCACAAAAGACCAATGTAAAAATTTATGGGTATATGTAACTCAGTACAAATCAAATGTGGAGAAGCCAATTTTCAACATTTAAATTTAACTGTAACTGAAGTTTTTGTTCATAGAGGTATATTTAGAAAAGCTAATTATTGACAAATTAAAAAAGCCTATTTTTGGATCATTTAACTCATAAAAACCGTTGCCAAACTAAACTTTTAAAAGAGCCAATTTTTACTTAAAAATTACAATAGCTAATTTTCAAGTGAACTGAAATTAGAAAAGCTTTTTTTGTCAATTTAGACTAAGAAAACTTCAGTTTTGACCATATTACACTCATAAAAACCAGTTTATGGGTTTATTTGACTCAGGAAAACAGATTTTTGAACAAATTCATCTTAAAAACCCCATTTTTAATTAAAATAAATGCTAAGTACAAATAAAGGGAGTAGCTGTAAGAAAATCTTCGTTTTTGATTCGATTATTGAAAGTAGAACTTTTTCAAATTATCAGTCTTTTTCAAAGTGAAGTAATATAATCAGAAGTACTCCTAATTATTCAGATTCTTTTTTTGTCTCCAATTTTTGAATTTTGGAAATTAATATAAAAAGCTAGATTTTCAATAATTCCTATTGAAAATCATACATTTTTGTTTGGAATAAATTAGTCATTTACATTTTCTTGGAATTTATGAAGTTATATGAAAACAATAATTAGTGTAGACTACTTATCTCAATTATCTACCACTTTTGTTGACTATATTTTTAATAAAAAGTGTCGATTTGTTATAATTGAATATCTAAAATCAAAATTTTCATTCTTGCACTCCTCTATTTCCAATTAGAATTTGTTAGTATGTAGTATTTTTCTATTATTTAGTAAACAAAAAACAAATTTGTTAAAAAAATTGTGGTGTCAAGAACAAAGGAAATGAGTAAAATTAGAACAAAGTAGAATATGAAAAATATACTTTATCTATCCAAGATGAAGTTTCACCAGTAATTTGTTCCTCCACTTTATCAACTACTTTGTCCAATTTCTTATTAACTTTATTCCAATTTATCCTAATATATCCCTTTTCATTAGCAACTTGTAGGAGTATTATACCACCACCTAAAGCAAGAGCAACAGTTTTTCCTACTTTCATAGATACAAATCCAGTTATCCTAAAATATAATACATATATATATATATATATATATATATATATATATATATATATATATATATATATATATATATAATATGATAACAAAATTGAATTATGTTTTTACGTACCATCCCGAAGAAGCTCCTAAAATAATCTGTTTAGTAGCCGATGTTTTACTAATATCACCGAAAATTGATTGAATAAATGATTTGGCCTGACTTCCAGTATCGTTCACTGCTTTATGTATATTATCTTTACCAGAAATTGGACGTCTTTCACTAAAAATTGGCATCTTTACTATAATCTAAAAATGTTACACAAATAGTAAACAATAAATGTCATTAAATAATAATAACCTCGAAAAAAAAATCATATGACATTTTCGTTCATACGTAATACTAGAGATGGGTAGTTATGGAAAAAGCTCATGGAAAATTGGGTAGTTGATAATCAATTATTGATATTTATGAAAACTGAAGATTCTATTATTTTAGTTGAACTTGATTAACTACATTTTTACTAATGTCTGCACCTTGAATCGTAGATATAATTTCAAGCTGACAGTACTATAAAAAATGTAAATTTTTAGTCACGCCATAAAGGTAATGAAGTTGGATTAAATATAACTTATCTTTGTATTTTTCAAAGACTCTGAATACTGAATATTATTTATAGATTTTAATAAAAATAAATTTAAAGTTTTATGAATACCTATTTGTCCTGCCTTTCGATCGATCACAATCAATGCAATATTCTGCACAGTGATCTCTGCTCGTTATAGATATCACAAGATTTAAGAAACACATGAAACTACTAGATACATAACTGATTTTCTAAACTTTACTCAAGTAAAATGTAAATATGAATTTAATATAGGAACAGGAATTGTCTTAATATTAATTTTAACCGAATTTATTTTAAATCATGAAAAATTCTGTTGAAAACATGAACATTTCAATTTTCAAATCTAATACTACAATAAATATTGTCAAGGAAAGATCAAACACAACAAAGTTTTTTAGATACGATATGTTTATTCTTCACATGAAATATCAATTGGACTGTATGATTAAAAAAATAATTATTGATGATATAAAATTTATCTAAAAATAGTTGTTATTTTTTATTCATATTTGGTAAAACCTGTTTGTTAAGAGCAACATTCCACGTGAGTATTCCAACGCTGCCGTAAAAAATTGTAATTAACACATTTGATGAGAAGTCACTAATTATGGATTTTCCTGTGACGTTACTATCGACCACTGAATTTGTCGATACCGTGTTGCCAAATTGTTTATTATTTATTTATAATTACTTAAACTAGTTTATGAAGGTTATTATTGTGGAAAAGTGACAATATCACACACACTCTGTTTAGGGAATTGAATGAGAAATGTGGTGAAATACATTTTTCATAGAATTTTAAAATCATTACCATTAAAAAACTACCTCTAAAATGACACATAAGTATTTAGGTATTTCCATTAATCATTATAATTTTTATACCTCATTATTTTCGATTTGAATTCTTATTTTAAAATATATCTGCAATATAAATAATAATATTTGACCTGATAAAGATATGAAATAATGATTGGACAATATCCCGCGAATATTATAGAAAACTATTGACAACGTTGCTTTCATCGACGGCTACTCAACTCAAACTTCCAGACATTATAGACAGCCTCAAAGAATTTAATTCAACTATTCATTATTCTTTTTAAGGTTATATATATTTAATGATTTTGAGGAGTAGCAAAAAATAAACCAATATAAGTGTAACAGTTTATAGTGTGTTTTGGGTCGTCATTTATCAAAAGTCAATAAACATTGTAGTGCATTGTTTTTATATGATGATGTTACTTTTTATAATAGGTAATTATAGATATTTATAATATTAATATTTTCTATTAACATTTCTATTGCCACATAGTTTCATGTTCGTTTCGAGATTAATATAGTCTGCATTTTATAATCATTCTATAAAATTTTTTGAAAATATATATTCACATTGATAAACAATACTGCATACACGCCAAAGTTGAAAAGGTTATTACATATTAATAATATTTGATGATATAAATTCTGATAACCACCTTTTAAATAGGTTAGATTAATGAGTCAAGGAATATTTATTATGTATATTTTAATAAATCAAACTCTTCCAATTAGTATTCATCTATAGCTATGGTAATTTTTTACATACCAATTAATAATAAAAAAAATGTATTTTGTGAATACAAAAATTGTTTGTTATAATTTAATTTATACCACAATAACAGATGAGGTGAATTTAAAATATACTCACTTGTATTCTCACAGTATTTTCTAATAAACTGATTAGAATAAATATTTATTTTTTTTTAAATTAGCCGTCTTCTATTACTATAAGCTTAAAAATCTGATAATGCGCTTGCGTGTACTCTCTGATGCTGCCATTTTTTCTTCTTTTTCTAACATATTAAAAAAGCGTTAAATATATTTATGGTTGCTGGTGCAAATTAAATGTAATCTGAAGTTGTTTTTATGAGGTGTTAAAATATTCTATATAAAGCTGATTACAGTTCTTTAAAAAAAAACATTTCCAGCACTGAATTTAGCAAGTCAAGTTTATTCCAGAGGATTATTCGATACTCAATTACATTTCTATGATCCGGATTTGACAAATTCTTTTGATTGGAGATTTTTACAGGTAAAAATAAATATTCCAAGTTTCAAAATTCGAATACAATTTGTTTATTGATTTACAGGAATTAGCACCACAATATAAAAATGTAATAGTTTCTCCCATTAGTCTTAAACTTATATTAGGATTGTTATATCAAGGATCTGAATCAGAATCTGAAAAAGAATTTCAAAGGATTTTAAACTATCGTAACAAAGAGATAGTCAAAGAAAAATATACTGATATTCTAAATAATTTACAGGTGTGTTTTATTAATTTTGAATAATTTCATCAATGGAATAATTACTAGTTTTTGTTGGTAGTAAAAGTATTTTTATGAGTACAATTTACTTATTTTAGAATGCAGAAAGAACTGAATATTTGCTTAATATTGGAACTGCAATTTTTCTTGATCAGGATTTACGTATTCAACCGAATTTCGAACAAATTTCTAGGCGTAATTTTAGAACTGATATACGAGCGACGAATTTTAATAAACCAAAACAGGCTAGTTCAATGATTAACGAATGGATCGAAAATTTAACCAACGGAAAAATAACAAAAATTATCGACGCTAGTAAGGAGTAGTTTGGGAAATAAATACAATCAAATCTATTGTTTTTTTTTAAATTTTTTTAAGGTGACATTCCACAAACATTAATGGTTATTACAAACGCGTTATATTTCAAAGGAACATGGACGCACCAATTTCCCAAAAATCAAACACGTGTTGGAACTTTTCTTACAACGCCGAATATTAAACGTGGCGTACCTGTTGAATATATGACCACCAGTGATGAATTCCTTTATTACGAAGATTCCAAATTAAACTGTAAAGTTCTTAGGTTGGAATATAGAGTAATTAATTTATTTTTCATTTCGTTTTTGTTGTTTGCAAATTTGATTTATATTTTAGGATAGTTCTTTTGCGATGTTCATACTACTGCCTAATAAATTGGGAGGCTTGGACGATTTAATAAAAAATGTAGATTTATCTAAAATAGGGAATATAAGATTTCAAATGACACAAGAAACTGTACGAGTTACTATTCCAAAATTCAAATTTAATTTTGACGTAAAATTAGCTCCTATATTACGAAAGGTAAATTTTTCTATATTCATTGTTACGGAATAATTTATGGGACAATTTAACGATTTTCTATAATTGAATATTTGATATGCGATGTTTTCTAATATAATTTTGTGCTTAATTTAGAGAATTGTTTTGTATACAGTATCTTATAGGGGTTGTGACGTTACAGAATTTTAGATCTGGTTTTATTTTGTAATTCGATTAAGAATAACGTTTTAAATTTTCAATTTTTTTGTTTTCCAATATATTGGAATTTATATTTTTTCTCTTTAGTTTGGTTTTCATCAAATATTCGACAATATGACTAGTCTGACGGGAATTATTAAAAATAATAGTGCAATACCGAAACGCTTATTTGTAAATGATATTGTTCAAAAGTCTGGAATAGAAGTAGACGAAGAAGGCAGCGTTATATATTCAGCGACAGGTATATTTTATTAAAAAAAAATCTTTATATTTATGGTGGTGTTTTATTTATTCATTTTTAACCGCAGAATTCAACGTGGGTAACAAATTCGCTGAAAATATATTAACATTCAACGCGTCTCATCCTTTCATGTTTTTTATCGAGGGTCCCAATAACACTATACTATTTGTTGGTAAATGTGAAGATCCTTCGGGTTCCTGGGATTCGATAAATTCAAATAATTACGAGTCGGGAAAATTAGAAGGTGAGCTAATGAAAAAATGATGATGATTATAAAATATATAAAATGTTTTGTTTGTATAAATACTTTTCAGAAAATTAATTTTGAAAATCTGGTGTTTATTTTAGTTAATCAATCACAGTACGTTGTTGTAGAAAGTAAATATAATAATCCTCAAGAAAATTTGAATAATGCTCCAACTTTAAATCTAGATCCAGATTCCTACCAACCTCCGGATGACGATATTACTCAGTTAGCTTCTAGATTTAACCTTTTTGATGTAGAATTACTCGGCGTAAGTTTTTTAATAGCTAAAATCAACAATATTGCAAAAATAATTCGTATTCAGGATAGTAACTTAATAATTTATTTAAAGGAATTCAAATATTCTCCCGTCAACGTTTTAATATCTCCGGCTAGTGTTAAAACGACATTAGCGATGATTTTGGAAGGAGCCATTGGAAGTTGCGCTTTGGAAATTAGCGAAGCTTTAAGAATACCCGATATCAATTTAAAAGCGACTAGAACGATTTTACAGCAACTGGTAAACAATTTAAATGTAAGTCGAAATTTATACGAGGATGTATTGATATCTAGTTAGCCTAGACCAGTTTCGTGCTCGATTTAAAAACCTAGAATTTTTAAACTGATTTGTTACTATGGATGAGACTTGGGTACATTTTTACGATTCAGCAGCAATCGATGGAATGGCGACACTCTGGTTCTCCAATACCTAATAAGTTTCTTGTCCAAAAATCTTGCTTCTGTACTAGAGTAACACCCCCCTTATTCGCCAGATTTGGCTCTGTCCGACTATCATCTCTGGTCGTGGGAACCATTTAAGATCTGTTAACCATAAATTAAGTTATACAATATGTCTTATTTTATGCTCCATTTATTTCTGTCTAATATTACTGTGACTGCAAAGAATCATAAATCTACCTACTTACTATTGTATTCGTTTTGTATTGTAAGATTTATTGTAGACTGACCGTTCTCAATGTCTTCATAAGCGATTCCAAGTGTCCCTTAAATACGTGAAGTTCCATCAAATTCCCAAATTACTTATTTTATTGACGTGACGCCTATAAATATAATTAATTATCACCTTTCTATAGAATAGAATCAGTATTTAAGAGATAATAAACTGGCATACAGGGCCAGATATAATAGTGACATCCATCGAGAACGGTAGTCAAATTATTTGAAACCACTTTGTTTATTTAAATTTTATGTTAATAAATAGTTTTTCCAAAATTGTGATTTAAGTTATTTAACTAACTTGCTTTTTAAGAACAATTTATTTATCATACTGAGGATTTAATAATTTAGAGTTACACTAATCTGACTAGCATACTAGACGAATATCAAATTGAATGAACGAAGTATTAGTTTTACAGACTTCTTTATTTATTAGTTCTTATCTTATACAATAATAATTATAAAATTAGATAATTATATTTATGATTCATTATAGTCACATTAATAATAAATAATTGAAGACTTTAATGGGGTTGAAGTGGAATCTATAAAACTGACGGACAGACTAAACATAAACAAATTTATATTAACGATAACTTGATGAGGTTAGAGTTCATAATAATAAATAAGTAATTGATGATGATTCGCCGCTGTGAAGAGGGTTGTTTTGGATTACTTAACTCTATAACAGTATTTGTGCTCTTTACATTTTTTTATTGATTGATATAATATGAGATTTGTTCATTTTATATAGGAAAAAGCGACTGCGAATACATTTTTGGAATGTCACAATGCCGTATTTACCTCAGATAAAGAACGTTTATTGGAAGATTACAAAAATGTTGTGATGAAATTTTATAATGCTTATTTGAAATCGTTAGATTTTACAAACGCTGTTCAAGCTGCCAAAGTAATTAATAAATGGGTATCAGATTCTACTCGTGGAACAATAGATCGAATTATTTCTGAGGGTGAGTTCAACATGATTTAAATGATAAAAGTGAATGTTTTTAAAGGTTTTTTTTTCGTGTAATACGAGGTACGTTTTTTAAGTGAGTATAAATAAGATTGCGCTGTTCGATCAGAATTTTTTAAAATAGTTGTTTAAACAAAAATGAGAATAGAACAAAAAAGTTCGTGCAATTTCGCTGACAATTAAGTAGTGCTTTTATTTAATTTTTTGAAGAAATAGGAAACAAGTAAAAAGTCAGCGCGAGACTTGAACGCATTTATATGAAAAATAAGAAAAATATAAATAATTTCATTTATATAATAATTTTTTCCTCATTATTCACAACTTCTCATAATAATCGATTTATGCAATGAAAAATGACCTCAAATGATATGGATTGACGTCCTTTCGAGCCAATTGACTATTGTCATTTTATGTTGATTGAAGTCTTTATGCAGGGTAGAGGTAAGGAGGAGCATGTCACAAGGGAGCTAAGCTTAAAAACTGTCCGCTTGTAGACGGTACATTATAATTCAAAATATGACCAGAGTGGCGCTTCTATCGGACGAGATATCATATGAACTTAGTTATTTTATATAGATTGAAGGATGCAGTGTTAGAAAATTTCATATTTCAAATGACTAGAGTCGTTAATTAAATATTGGTATACAAAATCTAAACTATTCACGTAGTCGAAAATAATTTTGTAAATATAACCTAGAAAAGCTACTGTGAGATAACGTTGAATGTTAATTAATTATTGTGAATTCGTAAGAATTTTTGCAAGTAATTATAAAGTCTATTATTACAAAACTAAAATTTATACTCATGCTATAGTAGCGCCTCCCTAACGTAAAGGATTTGATAGACACTTTCTGTAGTACAGAGATGGTTCTCCTTACGTCTACCCTCTCTAGATGTCTTATAACGTCGATTCATGTCATTTGGCCAATGGAATCATATTTTTGTTAATACTCTTTAACGTCGCACTCAAGATCTGTTTATAGTATTCGGTTGTGAAAAATATACCCCCTGCAGTCACGATATAACGATTAGTGACTATCACGTGCTTTTCCTCTGAAAAAACTACTAAGCCGTTATGACAAAACCGTTGACGTTAAAACGGCTATATTGGCATGGTTTTCAAGACACAATATTGATGGAAATTTGTTGAAAAGTAGATTAAAATAAAATCTGTCATGATAAAAAAAGATCTACTACAAATTTTATTAAAATAAAACGAATTTCGTATCATCTAAAAGTTTTTTTTAAAGATTTATGTTTATGCTCAATTGCTTCAACAAAAAAAAAGAAAAATATTTTTACAATAATTATATTTTTAGACCAATGAGTGTATGAATATGAGAACTATATAACTATGTTTTAGAAATGATCAGTCCTGAATCGTACATTATAATTTCGAACGCCTTATATTTCAAAGGAAAATGGAAGAAATCTTTTGATATAAAAAGTACAATGAAAAAATGTTTTTATACAAATAAGGGATGCGTCGAAGTACACATGATGCATATTTCCGATAATTTTAACTACAATTACATCAACACGTTGCGAGCTTACGTCGTAGATATTCCGTATGAGGTAAATATTATACGGGGCGATAAGATGAATAAACGTTTTTTTTTGTTTCTTATTATTTTTATTTAGGATAAATTTTCAATGTTATTGATTCTACCGACCGCAAATGCCAACGTACGGACTGTTATTCGTGATTTACCGCATTTTATGTCGACTATTTTAAATAATTTGATGACGTCAGAAATTGTTTTGGAATTACCGAGATTCTCGTTCGAATATTCTGTGGATTTAACTGATAATTTAAAAGCTGTAAGTATTATATATTATTATTTATTTATTTTATTTTTTTTTCATTTTTATGAGTATCTAATTTAATAGTATGGATAGAAAATATTGATAAAAACTAAACGAGCTTAAAAAAGTATTTGAATTTTGGGAAATATTTTTATTTATTAAAATAGGCTTTGATTTATCTCAATTATATTCTTAATTCATTTTAATACCTGTTTAAATGTGCATCACAATATTTCAATAAACTAAATATTGATATTTTCAATAATAATTGGACATTTCAAAAACTACAAAAATGAGGTGAACAGTTCACAAAAATACAAAAAAATTGTGGAAATAGATAAACATATTGAGAGGAAGAAAAAGTAAACGTGAGATTAATATTGCCAGGATGATTTTAATATATTAACACGTTAGCCCAGAAAGAGAGGGTGGACAAAAAAATAAGATCAAGAAGTAAGCAAATAGGAAAGAGAACATATGTAATGAGGAAAAGAAAATCATATGGAGGTTGAGATATGATGTACAAAAAAGGAAAGGTTGCATTTGAAAAATATGCAAAAGGTATCGAAATAATAAGCATGGAAGTAGGAAGTAGAAAAAGAAGAGGTAGACTGAGGAAAAAATGGATAGACTAATAGACTAAGATATGGGGAAAAGCTCTAGATGGAATAAAAAGATTAGTAGAGAAAGGAGAGAATGGAAACATTCGGTACAGGAGGAACTAAAAAACTTGTTGGACACCTGAAAAGATAGAATGAGAATTATACAAGGTATTATAATATTACTAAGAAGGACAATTACACAGTTTTCCTACGAGATACTAAAAACATTTAATATTAAACTTTTGTTCTTTATATCTTTATCAAAAGGCAGTAACATCAAAAATCTTCTAAAATTAATTTCAAATTACTAAATTGAACTTATTCAATCTCTAACAAATTGTTATCAAAATAATATAGGATTGTATGAATAATTAGAAGAAAAAGTATTCACGCAGTAATTTGGAATATGGCATTTATTATTATTATTATTATTTTTTAGTTAAATGTACGAGATATATTTGGTACTAAAGCAAATTTATCCAGAATCGTCCAAGGTAAAGACGCCAAAGTAAATAGACTGTTACATAAAACGAAAATAATGGTTGACGAAGAAGGAACGACCGCATCGGCATCAACGAATGCGATGATTATTCCATTAATGCAACCGATCACTATCACCGTTAATAGACCTTTCGTCTTTATGATTTATCATCGAGATACTAAAAATATTATTTTTGAAGGTATAATACAAAATCCTTTAGAATGAAGAAAAATTAGAAAGAGGCAGAAAAAAAATTAAGAGCGGCGAGAATCGGAGAAGCGGAAGAAAGAAATTCTATTTAAATTATTTTTTTATCAAAATAGTCATATAATTATATAATATTTTTAAACTTTTTCTAGTGTTTTATTTTGTTAGACAAAATTAACTCGATATTATGTATATCGCGTGGAACAAATATGGAATTAAGTATAACAATACTTACGAAAGTTGATTTGAATAGTATAGTTCATTAGATTTTCTAGTTGAACTATAATTTTTATCTCGTTTCAAAATATTACCAAAGCTTAATCATGAACAAATCCAATAACAGGTCGAAATCAATTTATAAACATTCACTTTTCAATTATTTTATTTCTTGTGTTCACTTCTCGGGGTTTAATAAGTATCGAAAACAACGCGTGGTTACATGTTTTTTCTCATGGAGATTCCGAAAATTACATCAGTAATTGAGTTTGAGCAACGGTTTTCGTGAAAATCCAATTTTCACGACTTTTCTCCACAATCGGAGTCAAAAGATTTTTTTTGTCATTTCTATAACAATTTGAAAAAATGGCATACTTCGAAAATATCGAAAAAAACGTGTGCCCGACAAGACACAAACTCTCCTCTCTATTTTACTGTGAGAACTATGTGGAATTAAAGTGTGGTTCGGACATTCTGGCATAGAGGACGCACGTGTTTTGTAGCGCCTGTCATATCCGCAACCCGTTATACGCATAGATACAATAATAATTTGAAAAAATGGCATACTTCAAAAGTATCGAAAAAAATGTGTGGTACAATGTATTTTCCCATGGAGATTCCGAAACAAGTTTTAGAATTTGAGCAACGGTTTTCGTGAAAATCCAATTTTCACAACTTTTCTGCATTTTTTCCCCCTTAATGATTTTTTTCCGGAGAAATTGATAACTTTTCTGGGATCCTCATACCAAATCACCCCCTCGTGCAAAATTCTAGCGAAATCGAAGGCAAAAGATTTTTTTGTCATTTTTATAACAAACCTTTGAAAATTTGAAAAAATTGCCACATTCGAGTTATATGATGAACTTGGTCGATTGGTTACAATACAAAATTTATACAGAGTGGACCAAAGAAAAAAGCCACCTTTATATTTGGCATGTTTCAATATATTTTGGGGAGGTTGAATTACCTCGAATCTTGTTCATTTTCACCATGGTAAATAGCAATTAAATCAAGAAAAAACTAGGGAAAAACTAAGATATTGAAGTACAAAAAGTATAAAATTTGATACAAAATGGGACGTCCTAAAATTTCCCAAATAAAGAATGTAAATGTATATTGGTATGGTAAATAGCTATTTTCTTCTCTATAATTCGAATGTAAATTCATTATGTTAACATTTTTTGAAATGCTATGTAAAAGACTTTTCTTTTAAATCCAGTGTTAATTATTGTTCAATATAAATTATTTATTCAGGGTAATTGGTGATTTTTCAATTGTTTCCAGAAAAATCTGTCGAAAAAACTTCATGAAAACTAGTACACTTTATGAAATTTCAAATACGGGGTAGCGCGAAAGAGAAAGAGAAAGACGCGAAATTCCCGTTTATTAATTTTCCGAAAGTTGTTACAGATAGTTTCCAATATATGTGTCGACCAAATAAATGTCTTTCGAACAATTTTACCATATTTTCGTAAGTTATTGAAAGAAAAATGATGCGAAAATTATCTATCTATAAACTGTATCACAGAAAACTTTCCATATCAGGGTTCCAGATATTTTATTTTCTGTTATTTTCATCGTGTTCGAATAATTGGTAGTTGTAGGAAAGATAAAATAATTTGTTGTTTGAATTTAGTGCTTAGCTGCTTCAATATCTTTTATTTAAATAGAAAAACTTTTGAGCTAATGAAGTTGTCGAGAATGTTTTTCAAGTGACTGATTTGCATTTTGAAAACTGTTCGGTCAAAACTTTCAATATTCACTTTTCAATTATTTAATTTCTTGTATGAGCTTCTCGGGGTACAATAATTCGTAGGTAGGTAGAAGATAGTTTTTAGGGTTGATATTTCAATATCTTTCGAGGGATTGTTATTCTATTTTTAAAATTTTATGTTTATTTTATGGTCCAAATGTAATATTTACGATCGATATTTTGATATTGTGAATTGTGGAACCTTCTCAGACCCTTTCTTTATCGAATTTACTTTTTTTTACTACATTTGTTATAATCAAGAATATAAATGTGTTATTGAAAAATAACACGCCCATGTCAACCCTCTATTACCTACTTTTTATTTGTTCCAAGAATCGATACTAAAATTAATAGATATCTTCGAAAACCAACCACCCTTTTTTGTTTATTTAAACAAACTTATATACCTCTTCTCGATGTTTCCTTTTGTAATTCGTATTCTAAATGGATTTTAGTGATAATGTTGAGAATTATGAAAAAGTTTTTTCAAAAAAATGTTTTTGTAAGAATGGAATTTTTTGCAAAACTACTAGGAAACATATAAATGATCGGTATTTTTCTTATATTGGGAAATACAAATAGTTGAGAAAAACCCTATCATAATTGATAAAAGTAAAATAATGTGGGCCTCTCTGCTGTTAAAAAACTAAAAATCTTAAAATTTTTGGTTGTAAATAACTAATAAAATCAGGTATTGAAACAAAAAAACAAAAAAAGGAATTTTCTGTATAATTGGAATTCGAAAGCGGACGGAATTTTATTTTAAAATATAAGTAGTTTTAGTGAGAATGATTTTGTAGAATTTTGAAGAGATTTTCATTTGAAAATCGCAAATTTAGTGAAAAAGTAATTTTCCGTAAGAAATTATCTTGTTATATTTTGTTTAACTTGAAAACCATGAAGGCGAATTCGACAAATTTGATTAGGTGGGTGATTTTTTACTTTTTTGCTTGCAACTCAGATATTTTTTGTGAAGTACTTTTTGAAAATTTGATTTGATTGATAAAATTTTCATTTATAACTAACACACTCAAGTCGAATAAATTATAACATCTTGGGTTATATAACTTTGAATTTATAATACCGGATATCATCTAAAAATTGTGGACTTGATATTATACGAGAAGGAAAATTTTAATGGCTGACAGATTTAAGAAGTAATAAAAGTTTTTTCTGAATATATAGTAACATAATTTTCAGTTATTATTCATACAGGGACAATCTATATATATATATATATATATATATATATATATATATATATATATATATATATAGGTAATTATAATGTTTAATTGAATTGTTTGACGTGAATAAATAAAGGGGTCACAATTTATGTATCGAGGCAGACATTTGCATATTTTTTTCAATTCTACGCGAAATTTTAACCCGTTAACGAAACGAAAGGTAAATGTAGTGCTCGTTCGATAATGCGGTTTACCAAAAGGTAGGTGATTCTTGGATAAATGACAAAAAAATGATTTTCCATTCTTTATAACAAATATTTCCAACTACATATTTTGACATTTCCAATATTGTAAATCAAGTAAATTTTTCTCCATCAATTGTTCCAAAATTTATGCCGAGAAATTGATATTTTCTACAAAAATTTAATGTAACACAATTTCAATATGATATTGCCTAAAATTCTGAAAGAATACATCAATTGCCGACATCGTTGGATTGATAACTCAGATATTGTTTAAATGTTTAATTTTTTACGAAATTTTTGAAATAAAGTTTCGAAAGTTAAGTATATAATTCACCATGCAGAATATGACTCAGATTCAGTTGTAGAGCTTAACTCACAACTTCTATTGTATTTTGTTTTTTTCTCACTTTTGTTTCATTGCCACATCCTAACAAAAATCACCAAGTTGACACAGACTTATATAATCGTTGTTTTTACATCCTCGTTACTTCTTCTAGTCTGTTTCATGCATAGTATCATTAATACTATCAATCTATTTTAAAACCCTTTTATAAAACTCTCAATCAATATAAAATTTACAGGATTTTATCTTTTTACAAAATATAGTCAAGCACGTTATGCACCGCCTTTCAATTCAATATAAGTGAAAAATTAGAAGACAAAAATATTTTAAGAATGGAATGGAATTTGATTTATGCTCCTCCATAATTCATCTTTCATATAAAAACGATTTTATAATTGTGATCGTACTGAACACACTGTTTACACTATCTATACACCAACACTCACAATTACACTCTCCGACGCGCATTCCTATAATCATGTTGTCTTCTTCAGAGACAGGTAAACTGTTAGATTGGAAATTTAGAATACCTGTAATCATTTGATAACAGATTAAAATAAAACTCATTGAGTCATAATAAAACATATTTAATATAAATCCGAAGACATATGTGTTCAAATTTGTTCCAAGAGTGGCTTACATGTTCTTTGGACCCATATACAAAGCCATTTTTGATAAACATCGGAAAATTTTTGAAAACTTTCTCCATTTACTTCATGTTTTCTGTATCAAAATAATAGTGGCTTATATCAAAATAATAGAGCGTTTCCATAATAAAGTATTGGCAACACACATGATAAAATATGAAATAAAATTTTTGTTGAAATTATTGTTTCAAAAATGTTAAAAAGTAATATCATAAGGTGACAGAACAAAGTAATATTCGATATCAGTTCACCTACCTTAGATACTTAACAATATATAAGTTTGAAAATTTAATTTATTTATTCAATTAAATTTCCAAACTTATATATCGTTGAGTATCAATGGTCACAAATATACTAAAAATACATTAACCGCATTACATAAAATGAAAAGTATGATTTTGATTTCAAAAATACCAAAATTAACTCAAGATAAAAATCATCGAAAATTAACATCTCAAGATTATATATATATATATATATATATATATATATATATATATATATATATATATATATATATATATTTAATGTCTTCTTTCTTTGACCTTTTAATATGTTTTTATGTTTCTAAATGTTCTTGATTTTAAGTCTCTTCTTTTTCACAATTAATTTTTTCAATAACTTCTAAAAGATAGATAAAATTTTACCTTTCGATTTCTCTTTAAGTCTTTCTCAAAATATTAAAATATTTTCGAAAAGTCAAAATGTCAAATTTATCTTTCTCTTAAAAACTATAAAAAAAACTATTTTTAAAATAGAAGAGACCTAAAATCAAGAACATTTAGAAGCAATAATATATCAAAAGGTCTGAGAAATAAGAAATTGAAGAAATTTATATGTATGTATATATTTTAGATGTTGTGAATTGTATATTAGTCTATAGGTATAATCCACTCTCAGAATAAACACTATGTATATTTTTTTGAAGATATCGCATCAAATATCCTTTGAATGGTTGATGATGTCAAACCTGACCAAAGATTAGTTGATTGTGCAGCATTGTTCGATCTTCCGAAAAAATCATCGTAATAGTCATAGTCTGTGGTAATTATGTTGAACTTTGCATAGTAGGCAGCAGCAAGTGACGAATAAATTAGTAAAAGCGCCGTAAATAACTGAAATGAAATAAAAATGTATCAATTGTTCCAGTTTCTATGGTATAATGATCTTAAATTATTTTTTCATTGTGTATTTGTTACTGAATCAAGCACTATGTTTTTGTTTACTAAAATGGAGTAGATCAAACCAGTATTGACTCTATACGGAGAGTTTTACAAGAGAACATATTGTTAACAAACTTATGTTATATTTTATTTGCTGCAATGTTTATAATTTTCGCAGTGTAATCTGTAATTGGCGTATTTTTTTCTATAGTGACAATTGTTGGTATGAGATAAAACATGAAATACTCCCATTATTGAGAATAGGAAACATAAGAGTACTTTACTTTTATCATTTTGAATTAACGATATACATGCACACAACGCGTATCGTTATATTATACGAATGAAAACATTTAATTTTGAATTGAAAAAGTTACTGAAGCGATAAAAATCGTGCTTTATAGGTAACTTCAAGATTCACATACTTTTTAGAAATTTACTCATTATAACGTTCGTCTTCCGGTACATTAGAATTTAAAAATCTATATTGGAAGTAGATTAGAAAAAGTAAATGGTGTACACAAGTTTGGATAGGTATCTATCCATCTATCTCTCTCTTACTACTTCTCTTATCAGTTTTCTACTGTTACAAAGATAGCTTACCTGAAAAGCTGCCCAAAATTTGAAAGATCCTTCAGTAATAATAAATTCATAGTAACTAGACCAACTGTCCACAGCTTGCTTAGTTTCTTCTTTCATTGTTGGAGGGTGATCAACAATGATTTCGTGATCATGATGATTATCATGCACAAAATCTTGAACAACATCCATCATTGCTCTACCTTGCCCTGCATTGGCTGCTGCTTCATCATAGTCTTCCAAACCTTGATCATAGCTATTGAAATTTAATCAATAATTTAATATGATGTCATTATCAAGTGGAAGAGTTCATAGAAAGAATATATATATATATATATATATATATATATATATATTATATTATATATATATATATATATATATATATATATATATATATATATATATATATATATATATTGTATATATTATAAAGATAATCATTGGCTCAGTAATACATTTCAATGATAATTTCAATAAAAATATTTATGATGAGTAAAATTACTATGAATAAGAGAATAAATAGAATTAAATAAAAAATATGTAGCAAAGACATGAATGAGACAATAGGTTGCACTATAACAGAAGAATCATGAAAAATCGAAAACAAAGAAATAAAATTGTGAGGCAATAAGACTTTTTGACTCACACATACTACTTGATTATTATGAAAAATATTTTTCTTCACTTTGCTTTGTCTATAACTCTTCTGTTAATAAAATTATCTGATTTAAATTGTTGTATTAGTGGTTGATGGAGTGAGTATCTGAATACAGTGACTAAAATTAAATAAACTAGTTTTCAAAAAAATATCACTAACCATTGATATCGTCTCATAGAATATATTTAAAACTAAAACTTTTACATGTACGTTTTCATTCTAGAGCAAATTAAATTGCATAATTAATTCACAATTTGTATCATTATTATGCTGCATCTTCACTGTCGGATATAACTTAGTAAAGCTACTGAGATTTTTTGCTACCTCCTTTGCTGAAAACTGTGGTAATCAGAAGCTATCATTTTTTTAGTATTCCGCTTATATATTGAAATGGGAATGATTTTATTTTGGAAATATTTCAATATTGTTTCGATAATTGATGTCCGGTGGTAACGAAAATTATTATAATTAGTTTTCCTCTTATAGTATAGAATGGGCAATAAATCATTTTCAGACATTTCAATATACTCTAAAATATGCCACTTCTGAATGCTCCATCGAATACTAATTTTGAGTGTTTACTGATGTTATATCATCATATTGCAAATTAATATGAAAAAATACATTATTCATAATATGATGATTCTCCAGGTTTTCAATTGTACTACTTTAATTCTGGATTCATGTATTCTAAGCCATGGAATTGGATATAAATCTATATTTTCCGATTTTTTAAATTATTACAAATCAAAAATATTGGAATATATTTTTTTAATCAATTGAAACTCACCGTGATTTTGTTGTAACTTCTGGGGGCTGCTCTGTGGTCGCTATGGGATAGTTTTGAAAGATTCTAGCAGGATGCATTACGTAACAATTCACGCGTGAACAAACAAATATTATTAAAAAACAAATAGGAGAATTGCTCATTTTTAATAGAATATCGCTAACGTAAGACAAAACCAAATTTTGTTGATTGTTGAATTTCAACCTTTGTAAGTCTTGATTCACAAAAATCTTGAAAGACACTATGTGATAATGTTTCAAATGAAAAATGATTAAATTGAAGTGTGGATAACGGCTTTATGAAGTTGTAATACCATCTACAAACAATTTATTGTTGAATTCTGTTATGTATATTTACTTTTCTAAATATGTAGAGTATATCAATATTCGTTAATCGTTATAAGTATTTGAATCAACGTTTCTCACTCTTCTGTAAAATATGAAAACAGAGTTATTGATATAGTAAGGACGACTTTGACCTACTATATATATATATATATATATATATATATATATATATATATATATATATATATATATATATATGTAACGAATTCTTTCCTGAATTATGAACTACTTAAGTATTCATCGACTGGCGATGAATTCGGAAGCTCTTAAAATATATTAAAGTCCACTAGTTTCAATGCCGCATCCCCATACATATATATATATATATATATATATATATATATATATATATATATATATATATATATATTATTCAGGAACTCATTTTTTAAGAATCAATTTTATTGAGTTAGGGGTGTCGATCTCAATTTTGGGTCTTCTTTTTAAAAAGATATTGTGGAGTGTAACAGTAACGTCGTTGAGTTTTTCTGGAGAGGACTTTTCTGCCGATTTTCAGATTATGTAAGCCAGGATATATTTTATATGAGTTCATCCAAGTTTTTGGAGTTTTGTTACAGTCTATATTTTGTTGTTGTTCACATTGATAGCATTGAATACTAGCAGTTCTATTTTAGGTACGTCTAGTTTATTTGGTAAGTTTGGACAACAGTGGTAATCAATCGTTACGGGATGTGGTAGGTGGGAATGTTCGTCGTTTTTCTGGTTCTAGCCTCTATTTTGATAATGCCAACGAAAGCAGAACATCCTGAATATAACTGCAAAATAAAATTTTCATTCACAGTTAATGTTTTGGTTTTTGTGTTCGGAAACCTTATAGTAATGTGTACCGGTTCACCGATCGACCCTAACCAAACATTTTCATCGAGTTTCTGCACATTATAACCTTTTCCGTTAACTATCACACTCTTATAATTTGTAGGAAATGCCTTATAATGTTTTAGAAACGAGATTTCCACATCACGTTGTTGTCTATAGGATAGGCGTAAATTTCGCGACACATCTTTTGATGAGTTGATAATTGTTTGCATCTTTGTAAATCATGTATTGGAATATAGGACAAACAATCATCGTTTGATAGATTATGGTAAAATCCAATTCTATGATCATAAATTAGTATTGGATTCAAGTGAAAAAAAGTATATATTTGTGGTGCGCTCGACATTTCACTAAATTTTTCACCGATAGATTTCGAGATTTGTTGCAATAAGTAAAAGTGATTCGAAAGGACATTATCATGGAGTAATTTGAACCAAAGTTATGTTGAATATAAGATTTTATTGTATACTTTCAAAAGTTTGTTTAAAATCTAATGAATTTTTATGTACCAATAAGGTCCAATCGTCGTTTCAAACCATTACATTGGTTTAGTCGTAGTAGTAGATCCCAACTGTAATGTTTATTGGTTTAATTTTATATTGACATGTTGTTGTTCCGAAAAAATTTAAAAATAAATCAATTTCCAACATAGGGCTTAATAAGTTCAAAATTGATCTTGGATTTATAATTCGTGTATTTATAGGATTTCAAGAAGACCACTAAATTTTTTTTCTAATTTAATTTTAATTTGTGTTTCTTGTACATGAACTTTGTCATCTACTTTATACTTGAGGGGTGATCGTTGGGGTGATCTGTTAAATTTATTTGAATCATCTCATTGAATTCGGAGTGGTGTACGAAAGTGTTCAAGGAAAACAGATTTTGCACTTTTATCCTCAAAAGGGTATGTTCTTATCATAAGAAGACAACTTTTTTGAGGTACTTATAAAATATCAATATTAATGCATTCTAAAGGTATTTTCGGAGTTTCGGTTACAACGAGGGGTTTTTGCAGTAGATTTTTTATTCTTGACAAGCGCGGTATGACTTTATAATTTTCTGTCTCTAATAGCCCAGTCCAATTATATCTCTATCGTATTTACCTAACAATTTCATAAATTCCGTAGTGAAGGTGACTTTCGCCTTAATCTAAAGTAGTTTATATTTGATGTATTCCTTGTTCATTAAAACATTTTGACGAATTTGTGTGAATTTCACATCAATTTCTAATAGAGGTAGATTAGAGTTAACTTTAACTACATATTTTTCTTCTTCTTCACTTCGGTTACTAAAAATTGTTGGTTCACATAGTATAAGAATAATAATTTTTAGTTTTGATGGTTCCACTCCAAATACGTGGATTGTTGAGTAAGAAAACTTGGGGATTCCTTCAAATATATCTTATATTATTGTTTTATGAAATTCTTGAGATTATTTTCTTTAAAAATAGTTGGAATGTTTTTATTTTGCTTGTCTAGTATATGGTTATTACAATATTCTATTTTAGAATAATCGTTTAATGATTTTGTTTTGTATAATTCGACAAAAGATGAGAATTGTTTGAAATTTCCCAGTTTTGGAAGAAAGGAATGGAAATCTTTTACGTGGTTGATTTTTATCCGAAAAAGTGCATCAGCATTTTCATCATATTTACCAGATTTGAATTGGATTCGATTATCATGTTCTTCTAAGAATACTCATAAGCTAATAGGCAAACCTTTTCCTATCGGGCCTTGCAAAAAACCGCGTCAACTGCAAATGCGTTAGCATCTGTAGTCAGAAGGTTCCTCGAAGTTTGGATATATTTAAATCGAAGTAGTAGTTGAATCATTTTTCAATTTTTGATAAG